>NC_057819.1:17923787-18226818 GCF_910594005.1 Cervus elaphus | reverse complement strand
AGTTGAGAAACTCTGGTCTAAAAAATAAAGCTTATACAAATATAAGAAGAAAAGGAAATATTTCATGAATATATAGTCAACGCAACAGAAAAAAAAAAAAGAAAAAGGAAGTATTTGGGAAGGCAAAGGGAAGTACATCACCTCATCGAAGTCTCCTCTCACAATATGGACATCGCCAGCCAGAGTCTTGAGATAGTCATAACTCTCTTTGGTGCAAAGGTTTCCAGTGCAGAGAATGTGCTGAATCTTCCCTGGCACCAGCAGTTTTTTGAACTTAGCTGGCAAACTGTTGCACCGATGTGGGATGTGCAGGTCTCCTAATACCAACACCAACTTTAAAGTGTCAAGGTGAGAAAAGGTGTAATGTTAAACATGATTTCAAAATAAGATATTCTCCCATAACTCTTTTATTTTTTTTCCCCATAACTCTTTTAAATTAATCAGAGACTCCAGAACCCCAAAGAGCAGAACTTATTCACACAGTTCCTATCATGAACATTTTAACAATACATGTGATTCTAAATCAATCTTAGTTTATTTTGGTCATAAATAGGTGTGCACACAATACAAGTAACCATTCTACTCATTGAGAATAAAACCAAGCTTTCTAAAGTAATTCATTTAGAGACCTATAAAATTAAACTCCATAAAAAAACTGAAAAATATTCTGAGTCCTATGGAATTTGACATGATAATTCATATTTCTGCAGTTTTAAATGTAAAACATATTGATTCCAGGGATATTAATAAAAAGAATGGTTAAAATTATAATGATAGAGAAAAAAGTTAATTCTATAATTTACTATGTTGACAACTATTTGGAGGAAGAGTAGCCAAAATTTACAATATTTGTTACTTAAAATATTAACTATACCATTACAGAAAAATAAAAACAGCCTATACCTCAAAGAGTTTCAGCAGGACAAATGTGCTTTTGAATTATAATCTTTGTTATCCTCTCTTTCTTTCATCATTAGAAGTCCTGTCATATTTTTGTCTGGCTTAAATATCCTCAGTTTAGTTCCCAAACTTAAAATAACAAATCACAATTTTCATGTACATTATAGCATTAAAAAAAGAAAGGAAGATCAACCAAATAAGTGATAAATTCAGCAGGAGGTGGTTTAGAGTTGGAACATAATCTCAGATGATAAAAACAAATTCTGCACATAAATACAAAAGAATTAAAAAACCTCAATTCTGTGAATTTTTAATTTTAAAATTTCAAGATTTGACATTATACATCATTTAACAGAATATTGTCAAAAAGGTCATATAAAAATAGTTATCTGCCCTCCAAAGGACAACAGAATCAATTTCTCCATGTGGATTAGTATAAGCACCTTCAGATGAGATCAGGGTGGTATGGCCATACAGTATGCTGCGGCTGCTGCTGCTAAGTCGCTTCAGTCGTGCCCGACTCTGTGCGACCCCATAGACGGCAGCCCACTGGCTCCTCTGTCCCTGGGATTCTCCAGGCAGGAATACTGGAGTAGGTTGCCATTTCCTTCTCCAATGCATGAAAGTAAAAAGTGAAAGTGAAGTCGCTCAGTCCTGCCGGACTCTTAGCGACCCCATGGACTGCAGCCTACCAGGCTCCTCTGTCCATGGGATTTTCCAGGCAAGAGTACTGGAGTGGGGTGCCATTGCCTTCTCCAATAGACAGTATAGGCACCTTCTTTCTACAACAGGATGTCTTCCCACAGACGTCCCATCCATAAGACCTTTAACTGGTTTCAAAGAAGGTATGACTATTCCTTAATATTACCAAAGAAAATATTAACTGTCTTAAACAAGATAAACAGAAAAGTTTGGCCACCACAGACTTTGTAAATTAAAATTAATCAAAAGGTGTAAAATTAAAATTATTACCACAATAAGCTTGGTTCATCTTGCAACAAATATCAAAATGATCACAAACAAAAGGAAATGTCAACAGAACATACAGTAACCAAAGTAACACAATGTAACAAAACCCATGCACTTTAAAAGAAATTATTAAATAAGCTTCTTTACAAAGAGTAGTTTCAGCTGGTATTTGCTCTATGACTTCTATTGTTTCAATCCAGATCTCAGTGGACAAAACATCTATAAAACTAAAAACCACCACATAGTTTCCACCCTCAGTGGTAATCAATACAAAAGTACCTGCAGATAGAACAATCTTCATCTTTAGAGGGGGATCCCTTCAGATATGGATTGAAGTGCATAGTTAATGTGGGAAGCTGGCATTTAAGAAAAAGGTAAAAAAAACATATTTCTATATTAAAAAAAAAAAAGAACCTCAAACTCATAAATTAAGGGTATATGACTGTAACAGGTTGAAAATGTTTGGGACTAATCATGAATGAGCTGTTCAATCTAAGTGTGGCTGAACAAACATTCATAAAACGTGATACTTTATAATGATCAATAACCTGAATTCTATAACGTACTGTGGATTATGCCCAAGTGTACCTACACTATTGGCAGTTTAAAGATGTAACAATGAAAGGCTACAAAGAAATTATTTTAAATTAATAAGGATCCTTACTAGGACTCTGGTTTCTTGCAGCTAATGATATTATATGGGGAACAGTGGCACATAACAAATGTCATACTTGAGCAGCATCTTTGCCCAAATTCCACACTTTGACAGTGCAGGTTAGACATAGATTACATAGAGTCTTTTAAGATGGCAAAAGATTCTGGAAATGGCAGTCTTGTTAAATTCAAATAAAGAACCAATCTAATCAAAGCACAGAAAATTTGGTTACTTGCTATTTGATAGACTGTAAAAGGGTGAAATCCCAGTAATCAGCCACCCCACCACCACTGTTAGTAGGAGCTAAGAGAAGAAACTTACTCTGTGCCCAGCCTTAGTGGAATGAAGAAGTTGATTGCAGACAGGGGAATGAAAAAAAAAAAGGGTGAAACATGACCAATGTTAAAAGAAAGCAACGAAAAGAAACAAACCAAAAAAAGAACAAAAAACTCATCAAATGAATAAGCAAACAATTGTTAATGATTTCTGAGTGTTATGAAAGAAAATGTTAAAAATCAGCTTTGCTCAAAACAATACCAAAAGAACCATTTGCTGTACTATTAAATATCACACACACACACACATTTACAATCTTTTCTAATTTTCTTAATCTCACTCTCCACTTTGACACCTATCCCTTTTGTTTGTTGTTCTGTTTAGAATTTTACAAGACAATTTGGAGAATTCACCACCGATAGCTTAAATGAAAGCTAACATTTTCTGGATTCTTTAGGCTTAATTATTCTTTACATGCATTGATTTTAATTCTCTTATGTTTAAAATTCTAGTAGTTGGAAAATTATGCTGCAGCTAGGTCATTATTTTGTACAGAAGATCTAACACAGCACTATGAATACATCATCAAGTCACCAGATACTGGATGATAGAAGCAGACACCCTCCTCCAGCTAAAACTGGACTTTTCCCCACACATAAATTTGTCGCCCACAGACTCTGGATACTGCTGAATATTAAACATTTTTAGTCTCTTTACCAAATAAAATGCTTTTAATTGTAAAAGAATCCATCAATGCCAAACCTTGCCCAGTTCTATTTCACATGAAAAGTGATACTTCAGTACAACTACCCTGAAAAACTACCTCTCAAAAAAACCTCAGGAACATGAATACTTAAATCTTGTCAGGTAATTTCATCTTCTCCCCGCGATAAGATGTCTCAAAATTACTGTTAACTGGACTGCTCTAATCTGGAGTCAGAAGCAAAAATCATTAAGTGAGATTAGAGTCTCTAACTTATATAAAGAACTAAAGAACCACAGACCACGAATGTCACGATTATAAGGCACCTTAAAGGTTGTTTGTTATAGAATTACGATTATCTTAAAAATGCACTGGATGTTCATCACAGAGAGAAGTCCCTTTTTATCAACAAACACCAAGATCATCAGAGCCCCTTTTCAAACCGTTCTTAACTTTTCAGAGAATCAAGGGCACTTTGAAAATCTGATTACGGCTATTAGGCATCTCCAGCAGCAGCTCCCAAATTTTCACGTAGGAAGGTCTTAGGGGTACCGACTTATTGGGGGTGAGGGGTTGATGGGCCGGTCCGGGGCAATCCGATGGACAATGAGGTAAAGCTTCCCAAACTCCTCTTGGCCGCCAGTAATGGCCCTTTAACTAGAAGAACATAGGTACTCACAAAATCAGCTCGAAAACCATTAAGGAATTCTATTGTAAAGGGTCGTAGTATCCTGAAGCAGCAAGCAGTACCAGCAATTCTAACCCCCCCCCCCCCAAAAAAAAAGCCAAATCCAGTCCTTTGAGGGTACACCGCCACATTTCAATGGCATCTGCACGTTATTTCAGGGAAGAAAGGAGACTTCTTATCCCCTTTCCCCAGATAGCAAATTAAAATGGGTAGGGAATTCTACTCGCTTCTTCCCGTTTTGCATCCGAGAAGCCAGTTTTCGCCACATGGGGGTGGTAACCAGTGGGTTACCAACCAGCGGGAGGTGCTTTTTGCGGGAAAGGAACTAGGAAACGTCTGGAAACGGAGGAGATCCCGTGGCTCGTTTCTCGGGGACTCCCAAGACACAGGCCCAAAGCCTTTCCCGGCTCGGGCGTGCGGGTCTCGTGACAGAAGAAGCAGCTGAGAGTGGCCCTTTCCGCCTTCGGACGTCCTCTGGCCCCTGAGGCTGGGATGCAAGGCCCGGGCTGGCCGCACCCAGAGGTGGCCGCTCTCTTTCCTCCTTTGCCTTTCCCCAGGCACCAGCCCAGGCCGCGGTCGCGCCCGTCACGACCTGCAGGATCACCCAAGCCCTCGCTCAGTGACTCCCAGCGGCTCCCAACGACGCAGAACCTCCGCCGAGAGGCAGGCCTCGGTGGTCGCAACTGCGGTACTCACCATCCTGTCACTGGGCTCCGCTCAGTCACCACAATCGCCGCCGCCTTCTCTTCCTCACACTTCTCGGCGACCCGCCCACCTCGCTCAAAACCAATGAAAAGAGAGGTCAGCAAGAGACCGTTCTACGGAATCCCGCGTGGGCCCTTATCCGCCGTAAAGCGAAGTTGTTCTTTGGCAAATGGGGTGGGGGCAAAATCGCGAAGTTTCGAAGCGCGGGCAACATCCGGGCAACATCTGGGGCCCTCGGTCTGAGGCGTCCTGTGTGACTTGACTTTTTAGGAATTGCAGCCATGCTGAAATGTGTGATGAGCGGCAGTCAGGTGAAAGGTGCAGAGGCCTTTTTTGCCTTCCTGTGTAAAAAAGGGAAAGCTTAGGGTTTGTGGGCGTGGGGACGTTTCCACCGGCGTCTCATTTCTTGACCTTTGTCTTTATGCCTAAGGGACATAAGACCTGGCCATAGCCAGCATCCACTCACCCAGGGTCTTCTTAACTTCTGAGGAGCAAATGAAGGCTCATCGGCTTTTATTTATACGTATTATTTATATTCGTAGATGTCCATGAAATGAAGTTGAACCACCGGGACAGGTAGTGGAAGGGTAGGCTTCAAACTCGGGGTGATAAGGAATGTGTGGGAAATTGGGAAAAATAACCCTTGGACAGTTAAAAGTATTTTAGCGCGATAAGAAAAGCATAAACCTCGTTTTTATTCCAAATTCTAACATTTTTTAAATGTATGACCTGGGACAAGCCATTGAATCCCTTCAGGGCTCAGTTTCCTCATCTGTAAAACGAGAATAATAACAGCATCTTCATTATAGTATTTGTTGTAGTTTCAATTAGCGATAATCGTGCCTCGGATAAACCTCATTGGCTACGGTACTGCCACTGCGCAAAGCTTAGTATTTGTTGTAGGAATGAAATGCGGGTAAAGAGCTCAGTAACAAATGGTAATGTACAAGAACTAATCCTTATTATAAATGGTACTTTAAACATGTAAGTTACTCCAGAAAGTCTCTGTTTAGGAAAGTAATGGTTTTCTACAGATCATAATCTGAAAATGATCATTGAAAGGCATTTGTGTCGCAGCTGGCTCCCGCTATGTTGAGAGCATCTATGGAAAAATATTAATGAGCAGGAAAGGAAAGAAAAAGATCCCCATTGTTGCATGTTTTCAGAGTTCTAGAAAGTTCTCTTTTGCAGTGTGTACCTTGGTCTCAGTAAGTGATAATTTGTATGATTGTTTAATTTTGTTTTTTCTCCAGAACCTAAGCACTGTGAGGGTGGGAACTGTGAACCTGTCTTGTTCATTGCTATACCCCCATTGCCTTGGCTTATACTCTTGGAACCTGCTAGGGGCTCAGTGAATATTAACTGAATGAACAAAAAGTCTTCATTAGCTAGCTCCAGGAAAGAGTGGTGAATGTGAAGTATTAAAAAAGGGCCACTTTTTTTTTTTCCCCTAGTCATCCTATGTTGAGTTTGAAGCCCGCACCTCCAGTTCTGATTCTTTTTCCCCCCCTCTCTTTATTAGCATGCCATGTGGCTTGTGGGATCTTAGTGCAGAGTCCTAACCACTGGACCAATTATAGTATGATGCTCCCAACTCTGATTCTTAAGCATAATATGATTTTACATTCTAGAATTATTTTTCCTTTTTTTCTACTTTTCCATGAATTGATATGGCCATCCTTTTTTATTGAAGCATAGTATCCCATATCTGTTTGCCGTATTTTTTTTTTTTTACTTATTCGTAATTTTTAAGAACACTAATGGTGTCATACCAAATCAGACCAGTATTTCATCCAGGCCTAGCTACTCTTTATGACAGGGCATCTAACTGTGTTTTCTGGCGAGATCTGGCATGATCCATGCTCAAGTATCAGAAATATATCTTGAATGCCTCTAAAAAATTTCTCTCTTATAACTTGTTTTGACTTTGCCACCTGTGAAGTTATGAAAACCTTTTGAACCATTTTCTATATGCTCTGTTTTCACAGTTTTTTTTTTTTTTGCAGTAAGGGATATACATTTAAACCAAGTTTAAAAATGCTTTAGTATGGACATTAGCTACCACAATAGTTCCGTGCAACATTTTTAACATCTAGAAAGAAAGGATTTTGTTGCATTTTATTATTTCACACACCCAATCTGTGAATTTATTGAGCACTTATTATGTGTCTGGAATTTTGCCAAGGCCATTATACTGTATTTCTTAAAGCAGTTTGTAGCATTAGTCTATAAAACACTGTTCTTTGTGAATTTATCCTGAGTCCTGTGAATGCTGAAGTAGTTCCATGGTTTATTTTTATTGTTTGAAAGAATGTAAACAGCATCTTTCTTTTTCTCCATAGTATTTGGGAAAGCAATCCAAGCTCTCTCACGAATTAGTGATGAGCTGTGGCTAGACCCCTCTGAAAAAGGAGTAAGTAAGAAATTTAGCTCATAGACCATCAAGTCAGGGCAAAAGATGATGTTTAAAGATCCCAGTCCAGATTGAATGTTAACTCGGAAATCCAGAAACTGTAATTATCCCTTCCACTGTTGATTTGTATTTTATATATCTGAATACATTTAGAGCATGGTAAACTTAAAAAAAATCATACACTATTGATTTAAGCCAGAATCACAACCTGGTGGTCAAGAGGCTAGATATGACTTGCAGAAACGTTTTGTGGGGCCTGTGCTGTTTTTTTAAAAATTGAAATATAACACAGGGAGTGTGATTTGGTGCTCTGTGATGACCTAGAGGAGTGAGATGGGGGAGTGGGAGGGAGGCTCAAGAAGGAAGGGAATATGTATACTTACAGCTGGTTCACATTGTTATACAGCAGAAACTAATACAATATTGTAATGCAATTATCCTCCAATTTTAAAAAATTGAAATAATTTTCTAACAGTAGTTGAGAGAGTCCACATAAATATCTGAATTTCTTGCTTCTCTTGAAAACTCAGGGGAGGGGGGATCGGGATGGGGAATACGTGTAAATCTATGGCTGATTCATATCAATGTATGACAAAACCCACTGGAAAAAAAAATAATAAATAAATAAAGGAGAAAAAAAAAAAAGAATAAAAAACTTTAAACAAAAAAAAAAAAAGAAAACTCAGAAGATCTGCTAGTTTGGGGCCTGCATTCCCAAGTGGAAGTATTAATGGTTGACTGACTAACAATTTTTTACCTTAGACAAGGTAAGACTGCCATTTTGCAGCAGTCTTTTTACTTCCTTTCGTATTATTGCCTTTGATCACTTTGTACTTTAAAGTTAAGGTGCCTGTGAGCAATTACATTTTTGCAATTAAAAATATGTTCTTGTTAGCAAAACAAACAAAAAATACAAATTCAACATGCAGGATTTTAGTCTTAAAACCTATAAGTCTAGTATAGATATGGACACATATGTGTATACATATACAGATTACAAACACACTCTAAAGGGGCTTCTCTGGTGGCTCAGTGGTAAACAATCCACCTGGCAATGCAGGAGACACCATTTTGATCCCTGACCCGAGAAGATCCCAAATGCTGTGGAGCAACTAAGCCCCTGTGTCATAACTACTGAGCCTGTGCACTGAGGCCCGGAAGCCACAACTACTGAGTCCAAGTGCTACAACTGCTGAAGCCCATGCTCCCTAGAGCCCATGGTTCGCAACAAGAGAAGCCACCACGTTAAGAAGTCCGTGCATCGCAACTAGAGAGTAGCCCCCGCTTGCCGCAACTAGAGAAAAGCCCATGCAGCAATGAAGACCCAGCACAGCCAAAAAAAGATAAATAATTTTTTAAAAACACACTGTATAATGCAGTTCATATTATATCAGTATTATAATTCATGTGTATAATGTGGTCCATATAATGCAGTTAACATCCCATAGCTTACTTGAATGCATTTCAATGACATGCTAAACATATTAGATTTTTTTTAAATTAATCATTAAAGAAACCTGATTTGTTTTCCTGTATGACTGTTATTTTGTTTTTCTAGCTTGCTTTAAGATCTGTGAATTCTTGTCGGTCAGCATATGGATGTGTCCTCTTCTCTCCTGTGTTTTTTCAACATTATCAATGGTCAACTTCAGTGAAAATGAATGATACTGACATAATATTGAATTTAAATTGCAGATTGGGAATGAAGGTAAGTATAAGAGGGCCTGATTTCCTCTTGTGTTGTAGAAATGCTCAATATATAGGGTATAACACCTATCCTGTTCTTAATATTTGGTTTAAATTGCATACAAGACAGGTCTGTTCATTTAAGAATATAAATACTCTCGTTAGATTTTTTTAAAGTAATCAAGCAACCATGTGAAGTATGTGCTGTTCTCTCATGTGTTTGCGTTACAGTCAATTCTGCCCATCTTTAGATGTCTGAATTCCCTAGAGAAAAATGTGGAGAAGTGCAAAATATTTACCAGATCTGATAAGTGCAAAGTAGTTATTCAGTTCTTCTGCCGACATGGTAGGTATAGTTAAATCTAGTTTAAAGTATGTGCATTTTTTGTTAATATTGTTCACGTTTAGAATATTCAGACTGCAATATTGCTTTGAATTTGTGTAGTCTATGGTAGGGAGGTTGTAAATATTATTGTACTTTTCTCTGTAGAAGTATTGTGAGATGACTGGTATTAATTCTTTCTTTTTTTGGCTTGTCAGTGGCACAGGCTATGCCTACATACAGACCAGTTGGGTTGTTTTTTTTTTTTTTTTGCCATATAGGATCTTATTTTCCCAACCAAGGATCAAGCCCATGCCCCCTGCATTGGGAGCATGGAGTCTTAACCACTGGATTACCAGTGAAGTCCCCAGACCAATTTTTTAAATGTTCATCTGAACTCTCACAATTGATTATTCTAAAATTAACTAACTGCTGGATGATATTCTGTAAGCGTGCCTTGGTAACAGTGTTCCTTGCAAAGAACAGAAAAAGAATAATGCCTACTTGTATTAGAAGTGCCCTGAGTCCAGCCCCTCAATTGTAGGAGCCAAGACCTTCATTCATTCTCTCTGATACACCAAAGAGATTTCCTGCCTCCCAGCCTTGCAAGGTAGATATTCAAATGTTGTAGTCATATAGGATTTTACGTAGTTAAATATATATAGCATAATAATAAGGAGCATGGCGTCTGGAGGCCCCAAGGCCTGGGGTGGAACCCTGCACTGCTGCTTCCTTGCTGAGACACTGGGCAAATTATTTTACTTTGTGCCTCAGTTTCCCTTATGTAAAATGGGGACAATAGTAATACAAGCCTTCTAGGGTTTTTGTGAAGATTCAGTGAGTTATAGGAAGTTATAGCTCTGCAATGTTTAAAGAAATACCTGGCATAGTTTCTAAGAGGTATCACTAGTACTAAGTTTTCAGTTTTTTAAGTATGTCTCAAGTGACTTGATTAGTGTCCAATACATATTTGTGATTGGTAGATTTTTAATAACTTTTGTTGGGAAATTGTACGAGTTAGGATGCTCTAAGTTACAAGTAACAGAAAGAAAGGAAAAACACCCAGAAAATCCAACTCAAACTGACTTAAACTGTAAAGAGGAATTTTGGTTCATATAAGCTAAAAGTTCAAAATTAGATCAGAGGAGTGGTTTGATCCAGGCAGCAGCAGCTGCTTCTCCTTCTCCTTCCTTTTAAAATTCTCTCAGCTCTACATTCCTCCATGTGACTTATACTAAGTCCAACTTCTCTTATAAACTTTTAATAATAAGGTGACTTCTAGCAGCAGCTGTTGGGGCTACATGCTTGCTCTTTTATATCCAAGAGGAGTGAGAGTCATACCTCATACATGCATTGAACAAAAGTGTTTGGCTTGGCTCTGATTGAACCAACCTAAAATAATCCTGGGGGGCCACGGGAATTCCATTCTCTAATTGCCTTGGCTTATTGCCATATCTGGGCCAAATTCAATCACAAAGGAGATAAGATTACATCAATTGATTTATACCAATGAGGGCCCACAAGTGATGCTTGAAGTGAAGCTGGTGCTTCCCAAACCTCATGGCGGCTACACAACAGGGAAGGATGGCTCAGAAAGGAAGGGGAACAAAGGCAATAGATGGTAGTATAGTAATTGGGGTAAATATTAATACTTATATTTTCCAAAACTGTCTGTACTCAGGAAATTATGCTTGCAATTTTATTTCTATAATCTGGCGGGGAAACAGTGTTCAAATTTAGTTGAGAAAAATCACCTAGGCAGAGATATCCAATAAATTGCTAGAAATACATGTTTGGAATTTGGGAAGAAATTAAGGACAGTGAAGTAAATTTGGCTGTCTTCATTGATAGAAAACAGCTGTGAAAATATGAGCCACTAAAAAAGACTAATTTCTCTGAATCTAACCACAAGTAGTTCCCAGAATGGTGATTTCTTAGAGTATTTAGCATCTATTAATAGAAAAAAGATGATTTATGTCATCAAGAACCAAGATTCATATGAAATATTCACCTGCCTAATAATAATTCTATGAACTCTCTGTATTTTCATTTGCGCAAGTCCCAGAGTAGCTAAAAATGAGTCAGTGAGTTGTCCCTGAAGAACATGCTCTGCTGATCCAAAGCACCTGGTACTAAGTTCTGTTCTGATCAAGAAAACAGGTCTCCAACAGAGAGGGGATTCCCTAAGAGGGGGGCACTGGCTATTTGAGTGAAAATAAAACCCTGATTTGTACATGTATATTAATGACGTGTGTCAAGAGGGCAGGATCCCCACTTCAGGGTTTTAAGATTTTTTGAAAGGTCATTTACAGATGTACTCATGACTAAACTTCGGTAACAGTGAATGTAAAGGGATTAGGAGCATCCCTTCTAAGATTTTTGAACTATCACTAACCTCTGAAATTCCAAACTCCACAAATGGAACATCTCCAAAATAACACTTACTCCTTAGCTGTGCCTCTTCAGGTCTGAGAGAGTTCTCTGGAGCCACTGAAGGAAGTTGCAGATTGAGCTATGAAATAGCAAGCAGAATTCTATCATAGCATCAGGTATCCCATTGCTGGGAGCAGATGGTACAGACCAGTGCTATCAAGTGGTCCACGGACTGGCGGCTGGACCTCAGACTGTTACTGGTCTGTGAGAAGATAAGGAACTTAGGCCAGAATTTAAGTCAACACTACTAAGCATTCTATTTAGTTCAGCTGTTTTGTTTTCATTGTTGTTTCAATAATAAGACTTTCTTAATGAAGGAAGAAATTCTGGTGAAAATTCCGTGTCTCATTATAGTCCAGTACTTTGTGCAGCACTAGAAAAAGTCAGTAAATGACACAGAGTAAACAGGACTTTAAATTTTTATCCCATTTGCATTCTATCACAGAAAATTATTAAACTAGAAGGTTAGAAAAAAATGCAATGAAGAAGTACATCAAGCCAAGTTATTTTTTTTTAAGATTTATTTATTTATTTTTGGCCAGGCTGGGTCTTCATTGCTGCATGGGTTTTCTCTAAGTGCAGCGAGCAGGAGCTACTCTCTGGTTGTGGGTCACGGGCTTCTCGTTGTAATGGCTTCTCTTGTTGCAGAGCACAGGCTCTAGGTGTGTGGGCTTCAGTAGTCGCAGCAGGAGGGCTCAGTTGCAGCTCAAGGGCTCTGGATAGAGCACAGGCTCAGCAGCTGTGGAGCACGGGCTCAGCTATCCCACGGCATGTGTGATCTTCCTGACCAGGGGTTGAACCTGTGTCCCCTGCATTGGCAGTGGTTCTTAGCCACTGGACCACCAGGGAAGCCCCCAGCCAAGTTGCTTTTATTTTTATTTATTTATTTTTAAATGTACTTTCATTAAAGTGAAAGTGAAGTCACTTAGTCGTGTCCGACTCTTTGCAACCCCGTGGACTGTAGCCTACCAGGCTCCTCCATCCATGGGCTTCTCCAGGCAAGAATACTGGAGTGGGTTGCCATTTCCTTCTCCACCAAGTTGCTTTTAAAAGGGTACAATGGATGTACTTGAGAGAGAAAAGGTGAAGAGGAAAGGTTTTGTAGGTGCTGGCCTCACATCTGGGTACATTTCCAATGGTCAGAAATGGGAGGGCATTCTACTATGAGGAAGCAGTGTGATCAAAGGTCTAAACTGAAAGTGTCTTGTTTGTGTTAACGAAAAAGGGGAAGGAAGCAAGCAGCAAGAAAAAGAGCCTCAGGGGTGACAAAGAAATAAGGCATCTCTCAACTTGGACATCCTTGGTAACACCAATACAATATTCACCTGAGTCAGATATTTGTTACAGAGGTATGATTGTGCTTGTATATGCATGGACTGTTTCTGGAGAACACCTAAGAAACTGGTGACAGTAGTTACTCTGAAAAAGGTTCTGGGGTGGCAGGAGTCAGAGGTGGAGGGTGACTAACTTTCATTGTCTATTTTTGGTAGTTTTTAAATGTTATGCCTTACACATCTATTGTCTTCTATTATATATCCATCTAAAAGTAACTTAAAAATATTTTTTAAAGTAAGTAAGATATGCCAACTTTTGAGCTTCATATCTTTCCAAAATAGCAGCCACAGTAATACCTTTAAAATAGGTCAGATTATGTCACTCCAGCAAAAAGCTCACTGTTGTACCCAAGATAGAAGCTGAAGATCATACAGTGGCCTGTGAGGTCCAACATGATCCAGGAGCCCCAGGCATGCTTTCTCCTCAAGGGCTGGGCTGCTGTCCTCTCTGCCTAGCAAGCTCCCTCTCCAGACAGCGCATGGTTTGATCTTTTGAAGACCTCCTTCAGTCTTTGCTCAAATGGCATCTTTTCCATGAGGTCTTCCTTGAATTCCCTATTTAAAATTGCTACCCCCACCACTGGCACTCCCAGCTCCCTTTCTGCCATTTAAAAAAAAAAAATTCCTGTGTACTTACCACTTTGTGACATGTGTGCATGCATGCTAAGTCGCTTCAGTCGTGTCTGACTCTGTGCGACCCTGTGGATTGTAGCCCGCCAGGCTCCTCTGTGCATGGAATTCTCCAGGGAAGAATATTGGAGTGGGTTGCCATGACCTCTCCTCCAAGGGATCTTCCCGACCCAGGGATCGAACCCATGTCTCTCTCCTGCATTGGCAGGCAGGTTCTTTACTGCTAGCGCCACCTGGGAAGCCCATTATGTGATATACCAATTGTTTCATTAATACTTATTTTCTTATTGTGTGCCTCTCTTTACTAGAACGTAAGCTTTGTGAGGTCGAAGATTTTTGTCCAAGTTGTTCTTCACTGGTCCATAGCTCCCAAATCGTCTCTAGTATGGTAGATTACAGAAAAAAAAAACAAACTCATAAATTATCTGCAGGCCTTCCCTTCAAAAGCTGAAGTCTGTTTCCCCACTTCAAATCTCAGCTGGCCTTGGACTTGCTTTGATATCAGTAGAATGCACTAGAATTGATGTTGTGTGAGTTCCAAGCCTAGGCCTCAAGAGGCCTGTCAGCTTCCGTTGTTAAACTAAGAACATTTCCATCAACATGAGAATAAGCATAGCCTGTGTAGACACCTGAAAGATTGAAGACCATGTGGTGTGAGGCCATTCAAAACGATCTGGCCACTGTGAAGCCAGCCCAAACCAGAGGAGTCACTTAACTGAATTGTGAAAAATAACAAACGCTTGTTATTTTGAGTCACTGTATTTTTGATGATCATTAAAAACTAATTGATAAGCCTGACAGACAGTAACTGCTCAGTAAATATTTGTGAAAATAATAAATATTGCTGTTATTAATTCAGTTAAAAAAATGAGTTGAAAAATGCTATTTAGAATGAATCTTTTTGATTCTCATTGTAACATTATTATGCTGTAGAAAGTTGTAGCCTACCTGGATTTTATTACATGGGCTCTATGTTCAAACTTAGATTCAGGGGAAAAAAAAAAAAAGATAAACTTAAATTCAAATTCTGACTATACTTATTAAAACAGTTTAGCTTTGAAGTCATTTAACCAAGCTCAAGCTATAGTTTCCTCTTCTGAGATTAAGTACCTACCCAATAGAGATATTGAGAGGATCAGAGATAATGTCTGTGCAATGTATACTGTAGTTGTGGGTACACTGGACCATAGCCATTACTGCTCCCCACTCCTCTCATCCTCTCAGAGGGAAAGAACACACCGATTCAGTGCTCCAGTTTTATTTTCAAAGGTCCCATCCAGAAATATCAACCTTGGTTGAAAAATTCTGAAAGAGGTCATAGATACCGGATTGGTAGTGGGCAATTACTATTTTACACACAATTTAAGAAATTACCCATATTTCAAAAGAAGGTGGGAACTCTACTGCCTAATTGTTTGGAGGGTGTGACATGTTACATAGTGTCCACTAGGGAGCGATAAACACACTCATTTAGGGTTAGTGTTTCTTGTAACTTATGTGCACCTGCTAGATATTAAATATTACTTTAATTTTATTATTTTAATCTGAACTTAAAGTGTAAAAGTCTTTAAATTTTTTTTAATTTTATGCTTAAAATTATTAACGGATTGTTTTACTATTTTGTTTTTGTTTTTGTTTTACTATTTTTAAGGTATTAAAAAGATTCATAATGTGTGTTTTCAAGAAAGTCAGCCTTTGCAAGTTATTTTTCAAAAGAATATGTGTGCTAATACGCTAGTGATTCAGCCAAGGTAATGAGCTCTCTGTTGTTGTTTTTCCTTAATATAGTATGGTCACAGAGTAAAGAATTAATGCCCTAGAACTTTTAAATCAATTATATTTTTTAAAGCTAACATTAGACTTGGAGAAATCACCTACAGGATCAAGAGGAAACCTGAAGAAAGATAATAGTAGATAATAACTGCCTAATGGTAGAAATAATAATTTATTGGCCAAGAAGTTTCTAGAAATATCCCATCAGTGGCTTTCTACATCAAGTGATATTAAGAGAAAAATATATTATCTGATAACACTTTGCATTCATATGGTGCTTTTATAAGACACTGTGTGTCTTAAAACACACAGCACAAGGAGATCTTAACAGTTTTTATGTGATTGATTTTATCCCTGTTTGTTTTTTCCTAGAGAATGAGTGAGATGTATTTGTCAGTGAGGGAGAACTCAATTTTTCAGTTAAACCATAGCATTAAACATTAATTATTTTGTAAGCCAAAAGATGTTTTACCCTTACTCTTTTTTATTTTATTTATTTATTTATTTTTACCCTTACTGTTTTTTAAATTACAGAAGAAATACTCCTTGTAATGCATCTAAAATTTATAGAGAAGTGCAAAGATGAAAAATGAAAGTCTTTCTCCTCTACTTACCCCATATATCGCACTTGGCAGGCGTAACATATATTAACAGTTTGGTGTATATCGTTTTACCTCTTCTATTTATAGTCAGTTTGTCTATAACTTTCCCTCTCCCTATATCTATGGATACCTTTCTCTCTTTCAAAATTGTATCACATACTTTGTTGTTTAGTTGCTAAACTGTGTCCAATTCTTTTGCAACCCCATGGACTATAGCCCACCACGCTCCTCTGTCCATGGGATTTTCCAGGCAAGAATACTGCAGTGGGGTGCCATTTCCTTCTCCAGTGGATCTTGTTGACCCAGGGATTGAACCCACATCTCTTGGATTAATAGCAGATTCTTTACCACTGAGCCACCTGGGAAGCCCCCAACACATATTGAATCCTGGAAGTGAAACTGCTGGGTCAAAAGCTTAAACAGATTTTAAATTTGCATACATATGGACTAGCCAATTGCTATCTGAGGAAAAGTTTGTGCCAATTTACATTCCTACCCAAAGTATAGGAGAATCCTTCCAAGTTAAGGATTATGATTAATCTTCAAAAATTTTGCCAACCTGTTGGGTAGAAAATGGCATTTTAATTCTTTACTATGTCTGTTTTATTACTAGGGGGCTTGAGCATCTTTTTACATTTATTAGAAGTTTGTATTTTTCTTTTTTGAATTGCACATTCATGTTGTCATTTTTTGTATCAGCTTGTTTGATATCTTGTACAACACCTCTCCCTTAACACTGGAAAAGTTCCCAGATTAATTTGGTAGGTGTTCCTGACATTTTGGCATTGAGAGACACTGCTAATCTAAAATCTAGCGTCAGGTTAACACGAACGTTACAGAAATTCTAAGAATCTCATTTTTATCTAACCTCACTTCAATTTAAAAAATAAGCCAGAAATTTTAATTCAATAATAAAAAGGTAAATAACCTAGCTAAAAAAAAATGGGCAAAGGATTTGAATGGATATTTTTCCGAAGAATATACGCAAATGGCCAACAAGCATATGAAAAGTGATCAACATCGTTAGTCCTTAGGGTAGCGCAAACCATACAGCTTTAAATCTGAGAATTGTGTAGAATATGAATTGTATCTCAGTGAAGGTGTTTTTAAAAAGGGAACCCAGGATGAAAGGGCATTTGGGATGTCAGGACAACCTGGACCAGAGATTGAACCCAGGCCCCGGCAGTGAAAGCATGAGTCCTAACCACTGGAACACCTTGGAATTTCCAATGGTGTAATTTTAAGATATACAAAAAATATAGCAGGTCATGTAGAAGAATTGAGATAAGTCTTTTGGGTAGATTCACCTATTTATTTCCAGATTAAAGATTTGAGTTCCATTTCATAAGATAATTTCTTTCTGTTTCTTCTTCAGATAGTGTAATATTGTTTATTGCATTTTGTAGGGTGCTTGCTGAGGCAATTGTTCTTTTTACATCGAGTCAAGAGGAAGTTACTCTTGCTGTTACTCCGCTGAAGGTTTGCATTAAGAGTTCTAATGAGGAATCAATGGGTAAGGATTATATCTGTCACTGTGCTTTGATGGACTATTACTTCCTGGCTTTCCTGATTACTCTATGGTTATACAGTAAATATTACTGACATAATATTTATTCTTGACTAAAAGGCAGTAAAAGTAAAATATAGAAAGATCATCAAAATTTTCAAGAGACCAAAGAAATTTGTCAACCAGTAATTAAAATACCTGGCTTTGAAATTCAAATTGTTTTAAAATTAGGAGAATGGTTACTGAGAAAAATATTTTTTCAGTTGAAATTTTAAGGTCTTTTTCTTATCCTTTGTATTTAGCCTAAAGGAAAGGAAGAGGCCAGCCATCCAATGGAGATGATCTTTGACCACATAAAAAGGAAAATTAACTTTAAGTTAGAAATGTAGGATATTCCAGATGGCAAATATATAGGGCAGAAAATGTGAATATTTCTCTAGTTCACTCTTCTAAGAGCTATCCAGATGTAATGGAGACACTATGGCATGATTAAATCTGGAGTTTTGCTATTAAGGAAATTTACTAAGGTATTTTTGGCATAGGCTGTTTGAGATTCTTTGATGTTGGATAATTTGGGGGGTGATAGCAGTAAAGAAAGAATATAAAGGTAGAAACATTATTTGAAAGTGAAAAACTAGTATAACTAGGGCTTAAGGTGGGTCACATGACTTTGTAGTGTTTAGTTTGTGCCAGATGCTGTTCTAAATGGTTTACATTTGTGAATCCATTTGATCTTTGCAGCAACTCTATGATGTAGCTACTGTTAGTATCCTCATTTTCCATAGGAACAATATGAAGCACAGAGAAACTAAGTGACTTGCTGCTGTCACACAGTTAATATGTGGATTGTGATCTGAATAGGGGCTGTCAGGTTCCAGGGCTTAGGCTTATTACCACCGTGCTCTTATTGCTTCTCTCAAGTCTCATCTAGTATTCTTTTTTGGCACTTAGAAGTGCATGATCTGGAAGATATATGCGTGGCTAG
This sequence comes from Cervus elaphus, assembly GCF_910594005.1. Taxonomy (NCBI): domain Eukaryota; kingdom Metazoa; phylum Chordata; class Mammalia; order Artiodactyla; family Cervidae; genus Cervus; species Cervus elaphus. The sequence goes on along the minus strand of NC_057819.1, from coordinate 18,208,237 downwards.
TGAGAGGGTCTGTTTTATATTCATAATGCCATCTCTGAATAAAGATGGCCATTTAGTAACCAGGAGACGCTATCCCTTGTGAGCAGCTTTCTAATGAGTGGTTATAGTTATGACTGACTCGGAACCCAGTTGTTTAATTTTATTATTGAACCTACTCTATGCCAGCACACTGGGAGTGACATGAGCCTTCTTTTCTTAATTTATTTTTTTAAGTATTCTTTTTTTGTATTCTTTTCCATCATGGTTTATTGTAGGATATTGAATATAGTTACCTGTGCTGTACAGTAGGACATGCTTATCCATTTTACATCTAATAGTTTGCATCTGCTAATCCCAAACTCCCAGTCCAACCCTCTCTTGCCCTCCCCCTCCCCCATAGCAACCACAAGTCGTGACATGAGCCTTCTTGATTGAGATGAAAGTATTTGTAAGGTATTGTTTGGTCCTTTTAAAATATAAATACTATTTCTCCTTTGTTCTTATGCTTAAATAATTCATGTTCGTTGAAGAAAATTAAAAACATACAAAAAGCACTAATAAAGTCACCTGGAATCCCCCTATCTGGAGAAAAGCACTTAATATATAAAAACACTTTTCTATATCTTAGATCTGAGAACAGGAGATTGGTTTAATTGGTGAAATACAGTGAAGCTATTATTAAAAGTAGTCTTGGGAGTTCCCTGGTGGCCTAGCAGGATTCCAGGCCTTTACTGTCATGGGCCTGGGTTCAGTCCCTGGTTGGGGAACTAAGATCCTGCAAGCCACACTGCACAGCAAAAAAAAAAATAGTAGTCTTGTTTGTGTGTATATATACATTTCTTTCTCTCTGGGTGTGTATATCAAAGATGTTTATTGAAGTTAATATTGTACAGGAAAACACAAAACACCAACACACACAAATAATTTGGAAAATGTACTTATTGACATAAGGGACTGAGCTTCCCTCATAGCTCAGTTGGTAAAGAATCCGCCTGCAAGGCAGGAGACTGCAGTTTGATTCCTAGGTTGGGAAGATCCGCTGGAGAAAGGAAAGGCTACCCACTCCAGTATTCTGGCCTGGAGAATTCCATGGACTGTACAGTCTATGGGGTCACAAAGAGTGGGACACGACCGAGCAACTTTCAGTTATTGATGTGGAAATATAGCCAGGATATATTATTGAATAGATTATAAAATGGTATGCATAGTGTGATCATATTTTCATTTTAAAAATGCACATGACATTTTAATAAAATATTAGAGAACAAAATTCACCTGTTATTGTCTGTCTTTTGGATCATAACCATCCTAGTGGGTATGAAGTATTGTCTCATTGTGCTTTTGATTTTCATTCCCCTAGTAACTAATGATGTTGAGTATCTTTTTGTGTGTGCTTATTGTTTATTTGTATATTTTCTTTGGAGAAATGTCTGTTCATATCCCTTGTTTATTTTTCACTTGAGTTATTTGTCTTTATTGTTCTGAATACTAGTCCCTTATCATATGTGCCGTGTTGTGCTAAGTCGCTTCAGTCAACTCTGTGAGACTCTGTGGACCAGCGCCTGCCAGGCTCCTCTGTCCATGGGCTTCTCCCAGCAAGAATACCAGAGTGGATTGCTGCGCCCTCCTCCAGGGGATCTTCCCAAGCTAGGGATCAAACCCGTGTCTCTTATGTCTCCTGCATTGGTAGGCGGGTTCTTTACTACTAGCACCACCTGGGAAGCCCCCCTTATCATATATATGATTTCAAATATTTTCTCCCATTCTGTGAAGTTGATTTTTTTACTTTCCATTTTTTAATTTTTTGGCCACCCCTCCCAGCTTGTGGGATAGAGGAAGTGGAGGTGGCAGTCTCTTAATGCCTGGGCCCACACCAGAAACCAGCACTAGATCACTCCACCACATACTATTAGTGAGAGTAGACAAAAGCCCACTCACCCCAAGGGGAAGGGACACAGATATAGACCCTACCACTCAACGAAGAAATGTCAAAGAACTTGCGGCTATTTTTAACCTACAATTTATGGTTATCTTTACTTTTCTTTTTAAAAAAATATTTATTTATTTGGCTGCACTGGGTCTTAATTGCAGGATCTTCCATTTTTGTTGCACTGTGTGGGATCTTTAGTTGCTAGCAGGGGAACTCTCAGTTACGAAATGTGGGATCTAGTTCCCTGACCAGGTATTGAACCCCAGCCCCCTGCATTAGGAGTAAGGAGTCTTAGCCACTGGACCACCAGGGAAGTCCCTGACTATATTTTCTTATTAAAATTTCACAAATACCTATGGAATTGATGTTATTCTTTATTTTCCTCTTGAACAGACCTGACCAATTCTGTATACAGTGAGATGTTCGTTGGTCCAGATGAGTTTGACTTCTTTCAAGTTGGAATTGACACTGAAATAACATTTTGCTTCAAAGAACTGAAGGTAAAACCAAAAGTAGTGTCCAATTAGAATTATCAGTGGCAGTTTTTAATAAAGATTTCATATTTTTTTCCCTTCTTTTCCTTTCAGGGAGTGCTGATATTTTCAGAAGCTGTACATGCTCCTATAGCCATTCATTTTGACTTTCCTGGGAAGTAGGTCTTTGGAAAATTTTTGAGTTTATTTCTTTTTCTTTTGTCGTATACTAGTAAATAAAACCCTTTGGGTCATGTTGAAATTAATTCACACCTCAGGAATTCCTTAACTTTACGAGCAACACTTCTCAAACTAAAATTTTGAAAGATGTTATAACCTAGTGTTCTTTTGATTGGTGGCTTGGTTTAGAAAGATACATTATTCTGCAGAGTGAAAACATTTATAAACTTGATATATTGAATAAATTGCCTAATTAGAAAATTATATATGGCTTAAACAAGTTAAATCTCTATGAAACTATGGTATGTTATAAGAACTAAAATGTCAAAGAGATTGGGTTAGGATAAATGTGTCTTATAAAATTGGATGTGATGATTTTTAAGGGCTCTTTTAGCTCTAAAGACTATCTCAATTTGTGAAAAAACAAATAAGACTTCTACTTTTACTGTTTCTTTTTACTCCAAAATTAAGTATCATTTTCTAATGTTTTCCCAGTGTCCATCAGAAAATGAGTGTGGTTTTTGCTCTCGTTTTGCCTTTTTTAGACCCATGGCTTTAAGTATTGATGATATGTTATTGGAAGCCAACTTTATTTTGGCTACATTAGCTGATGAGCCAAGTAGAGCATCTTCTCCACAAACACTGTGTCTTTCACAAAAACAAAAAAGGTAAGGCTGTGTTTTTAATGTCTTATTGGTTGGGATAAAGCCATTGCAACCTTATTCTGCAATAATTCAATGGCATTCATTTAGGAAACAACTGAGAAGGAAAACATTAGAAGATCTGAAATTTTAACTGAATCAGGAAGAACTCAAGGAAGACCTAACTGTAACATAGAAATAACACCCATCTTTCACAGATACTTGCTTTTTTCTCTTATGATCACAATTTAACAGAACTGTCTGGTTTATCTTTGTCATTGCCTAAAACTCATTTCTGTTTTCAGTGGTTGTTTTTTAGGAGTGATATAGTGTGAAGTTTCACATGAAGGTTTATATTCATTACCCAGAGCTCTCTTTCTTAGACATATGGACAGGCAGCCATTGTTTTTCTTTCTTTCTTTTTTTCCCTTTTGTCTCTGTCTTTTCTTTTTTTTAAATTTTGGCTGCACTGCATGGCTTGCAGGATCTCAGTTCCCTGTCCAGGGATTGAACCTAGGCCACAGCAGTGAACTGTAATGTCCTAACCACTGGATATCCAGGGAACTCCCCCTTTTGCCTCTTAACTTTTTTTTTTTTTTTGGTGAAGGCTACTTCATAGTAAAAATAACAAATTTCTGTGGGAAATTAGGAAAATGCAATAAAGTACAAAGAATAAAGTGAAAAACACCCACACTTTTACCACCTAACGATAGCCACTGTTAATGTTTGGCACACTGTATTTTCTTTCAGACTTTTAATTTTGCATATGTTTGCATTTTAAAACAAGATTGGCTCATATAGCATATGTAGTTTTGTATCCTGTTTTTTTCCCACAAAATATTATATTGTGAACATTTTCTGATATTGCTGATAATGACTTGGAAAGATGCTTTTTAATGGTTCTATACATTTTATCATACAAATGTATTGTAATTTATTTGACTTTTTTTTTTTCCTACCTGTGTTATAAGATTGTCTCATGCACACTTGGGTTGCTTTACTGAAAAATTTGAATCTGCAAGAGAATTTCTAAATAATCATATATTTGAATCGTAACTTTCAAACAATTAGTTTGATGTTTTTTCAATATATTCCCTAAACTGTGTTATCATTGTCATTTCATGTTGCTCCTTTAGTTATATACAAATATATATTTCAAAGTAAACAGTTCATTCATTTAATCTCTATTAATACCTCAGGTCAGAGCCGATACATTCAAATTCAAAGGCTGGTGAAAATGCAACCAGCAAGGTCCCAGAGTATATCTCAAGAAAAGTAGAACTGAAAAGGCTGTATTCTGATGAGACTCCCACGAACACCTCTACATTGGAAAATTGTGGCAGCCCTTTAATGAAAAGAGCGAACAAAGACCTTACTGAAGTACCCGAAAGCAGTGGAGGTATTAGTGAAGTCCCAGAGAGCAGTGTCAAGCGACACGGAAGAAGTGCCAGGGTCTCCATGTCTCAGGAAGGTAAAGGAGCAGCAGCACTGAGACACAGCGAAGCCGAGGCCAAGGCTCGCTCTCGTTGTCCGTCTGCCTCTCCAATCTCCCTGCCGCAGCCCACCCCCAGTCCCCTGGAAATTAATTTCCTTGTATTTTGATGGGGAGAGCTGAAGGCAGTCTGAGATGGAGAAAAGGTTGATTTATACAATGTCAATACAAAACAAATTGCTCATTGAGTAATTCTAACAAAGTATGTTTAGAGACTTGAGTCACTTGTTTTAAAGAACAAATTATGATTGTTTACAGCATATTTATCTTTGAGTACAAATATTGATAATATGTTAAAGTCATATACTTTGTTTTCTAAAATAAGTGTCCTAATTTTCTTTTTCAAGTTTGGTCAAGAAATCTCTTATTCATGGTAGCACAGATACAAATTTCATCACAAGAAACATCACAAATTTCTTTGTAGTAGAGTCCCAGTTAATAACATTATTGTAATACCAATATTTTGCTATTATAGATGGATGATAAACTTTACAAAATGCTATGATGTTAAACCTTATGAAATCTATTGAACTGAAGATAAACATAATTTATTAGAAGTATCTTAAATAATGATAGTCCGCATTTTACATGTTTACATTAGTGTTTTATTCAAGCTTGTTTTGCTGTTGTTATTATTGGTTTGGAAATATGAGTTTGTTAGAGTTAGAAATCTGAAAGGAGAAATAATATTGCTAGAAGTTACTACTTACTTCTCACTAGTCCTTTTCAGAATTGATAGTAATTAGCAAAATGGACCAATTTAAGTTGCATTTCCAAAGTGTCATTAGGATGGCAGTCAGTTTTTTACTAAGAGAAAGAGCAGGGAGCTGACACTTCATGTTACACACCCCTATGAATTTTACATTTTTTACTTTATTTCATTTTTAAGTCACAATATCCACTGCTACTGGGCTTTCCTGGTGGCTCAGTGGTAAAGAATCTGCCTGCCAGTGCAGGAGATGCAGGTTTGATTCCTGGGTTGGGAAGATCCCTTGGAGAAGGAAATGGCAACCTACACCAGTATTCTTGCCTGGGAAATCCCGTGGACAGAGGAACCTGGCCAGCTACAATCCACAGGGTTGCAAAGAGTCAAATACGACTGAGCAACTAAACAATAACAATGCTGTAATAAAGACTTCTAGGGTCGTAAAATTGGACAGTAAACTCCATTTATTAAGTTTGATGCCATAAGTGTTTATTGAATACCTGTTATATGCCCAGTACTTATGGCAGTTTTCTCTTCTTGTGAATTACTAACTTGGTCATAAAAGAAAACTGAAATCTGTCTTTTCATTATGCAGAAACATTTTCCCCATCCTGTTTTTTGGTTACACATATTGTGCTTACTTTTATTTTTTTTACAGACAACAACAGGAACACATTTCCCTGCTGCTTCATCTCCCTGAAATTCACTAAGATTGCCAATTTCCTCACTAGGGAAAGTGACATTTAGAGCTGTAAGCTCCACAAGTTTCATTACAGCACTCTTTTCTTTTCTATCATGTCACTTAAATCCTAAATTCTAAAAAGAAAACTCAATTTTGGAAGGGAAGTTTTTGCCTTAACTCCTGCAAAAATGAGATTACATTATGGGTAAATGATTGAGACCCCCATCATCTATCTGAACTGCGGTGAGCCTTCTGACTGGCCTCCATACCCCCATTCTTCTGCACTCTGGTTTTCCTCCACACTGTACTAAAAGATTCTGTTTGGACCTTACAGTGAGGTATAGGGCTCCTGGGTTGGAGTCTCTGTCTTGCCACTTGTGTGACTTGGGCAAGTTACGTATCTTTGCTTCAGTTTTCTTTCTGTTAGTAAAATGAGGATGATAATGATGAATTGTGAGATTGAATTGTTGTGAAAATTAATTGAGCTAATAGATGGAGCTGGCAGATGGTCAGTGCTCAGCATCACTCTCCTGCTTTTAAATCTCTTGAATCGTCCACTTTTTCCATAGAATTTCACCTAAACTCCTTGAAATGGCATTAGGGGACTGTCCCTAGAGTATTTAATATAATCTTCTCATTTCCTCCTCTGAGGTCCAGTTCTAGTCCTTCAGATTATGTTTTAATGTCTGGTAGATTTAGTATCCCTTTGTAGATTTTGTCAGTTTTTTTCCTGGTTATTCCTGAGTATATATTTTTTTATTTGAACTTTAATATCAATGTATCCAACTCCATAAAAAAAATCTATTTTTTTTATTAGGATTTCCTTAAATTTCTGTTAACTTGAGGATGTTAAGTGACATCTTTATGTTGTTGAGTCATTCTGTCTATAAACACCGGCAATGTATTTCCATTTATTCAGTTGTTCTTTTGTGTCTTTCAGGAGTGTTTTAAAATGTTTCTCGTACATTTACACACTTATTGTTAAGCTTATTCCTAAATAATTAACCTTTTATATTGCTGTTGTGAATGGATGTTGTTTTCTGTTTTCTCACTGCTTTTTGTGTATATGAAGGCTATTGTTTTTTCGTGTTAATTTTATATTGTACTACCCTGCTGACTTATGTAATTATTTCCATTAGTTTTATCACTGATTCTCTCAGGGCTTTTAAACATACTTACTATATGTCTCTTTTTTATATACCAATTGTTTCATTTCTTCTTTAATGCCTCCAACTGACTCTTTTGTTCAGCTGCATTAGCACATAACCTCTAGTACAACATTTAGAGTGGAGAGAATGGGCCTGCTTGCTTAGTTCCTGATCTTAATGGAAACATTCTGCATATGCTTTTGTGTTCTACTTTTGCTCATATTATTGCGCCTACATTTCAGGGTAGTAGTATTCCTCTTTTCACTGTTCAAACTCCTACCCACCTTCAAAGCCCAACTCAAATGATACATCTCCTTCTGAAGTCTTCTCATTCTACTCATTTTTACTGTCACATAATAACTTGATAGATATGCTTGTTATTACACTAGGTAGATTGTGAGTTCATCAAGGGCAGACCTGAGTCTTATTCATCATCTCTGTATTCCTAGTGCATAAGCCAGTAGTTGGCAGACCTTCAGCCCTGGTTTGCGATAGCCTGAGAAAATTTTTAAAATCCCTCCAATAGTATCACAACATTCCAAAATGAAACCAATTTTTTAATTCACTTTATTAAAAAAAATAAATACATGGTAGTATTCTACTTTGGGGAAGGGGGTTTTCAGAATTAAACTGCTGTAGAGAAGTATTGGGCTTCCCTGGTAGCTCAGCTGGTAAAGAATCTGCCTGCAATGCAGGAGACCCTGGTTTGATCCCTGGGTTGGGAAGATCCTCTGGAGGAGGGCATGGCAACCAATTCCAGTATTCTTTCCTGGAGAATTCCATGGACAGTGGAGCCTAACGGGCTACAGTCCATGGGGTTGCAAAGAGTCAAACATGACTGAGTGACTAAGCACAGCACAGAGAAATATTGCTGTATTCTCAATAATGAGCAACATTTTGTCTGTTGTGGATGTTCAATAAGTTTAATCAAGAAGTTATACACAGCTCTCAGGGACACCAAAATGAGGAAAAATATCTAGTATTGTTATCTTTTTTTACTGAAGTATGATTGACCTACAACACTTTGTAAGTTCTATGTGCATAACATAATGATTCAGTATTTCCACACATTACAAAATTATTACAATGATAGAAATTTAGAGCGATTTTCAAAGACCAAAGCCCCATAAAAGTTATGATAATATTGTTGACTATTTCTTCATGCTGTACATTTCATCCACATGACTCATTTATGCTGTAACTGGAATTTGTACCTCTTAATCTCCCTCACCTAGTTCACTCACCCACCCCCACACCTCTCCGCTCTGGCAACCACCTGTTTGTTCTCTGTATCTATGAGTCTGTTTCTGTTTCATTATTTTTGTTCATTTGTTTTGCTTTTTAGATTCCATACATAAGTGAAATCTTATGGTGTTTGTCTTTCTATGACTTATTTCCCTTAGTATAATACCTTGTAGGTTCATTGGTTTTGTTATAAATGGCAAGGCTTTATTCTTTGTTGTGGCTGAGTAATATTCCTTTGTATATATGCACTGCATCTTCTTTACCCATTCATCTATTGATGGATACAGGTCGCTTCTATATCTTGGCTATTATAAATAATGCTGCAAAGAATATAGGGGTGCAGATACTTTTTTGCATTCGTGTTCTTATTTTTATTTTTTTCAGAAAAATAGCAGGAGTGGAATTGCTGGATTGTATGGCAGTTCTATTTTTAAGAAAACATGTATACTGTTAAAAAATTTTTTTATAACAATGCACCTTCTTACTCAATTCGTGTAGAACTTGGACTCATTGCAAGTTACATAGCTATTCAGACTTTATGCATTAGAAGACTGTTAGACACTAGGGAAGGGCTTGATCATCCAGCCATGAACGATTTAGAGACTGAAGAGTAGGTGGGGGACAAGAGGGGGTAGCAAATGACATTTGACCTTAAGTGAATGGCAAATTCAGGGCAGCGCTCAAAGGCCATAGTAAACTAAGATTTTCAGCTTACCAGTGTATTAGTTTCTTATTGCTGCTATAGCAAATTACCACAAGCTTAGTGGCTTAAGACAACACAAATTATCTTTCAGTTCAGAAGTCCAAAATGGGTCTCACTGAGCTAAAAGCAAAGCATTGGCAAGGCCGTGTTCCTTTGTGGAGACTAGGGAAGAATCTGCTTTCTTTCTTTTCCTTTCTTCTTGAGATCATCTGCATTCTTTAATCATGGTTACCCTTCAGCTTTAAACCAGCAATGGCTGGTGGAGTCCACTTTACATTTCCTCACTCTGATGCTGATTTCCACATTTAAGGATCATTGTGATTTCCCATTGGGCCTACCTGGATAGCAACCTTACTCCACTTGCTCTTTTAATTCCCTTTTGCCTTGTGATATATTCACAGGGTCCTGGGATTAAGACGTGAACATCTTTGGGGGTGAAGGTAGACCATCATTCTGCCTACCACAGGCAATATCACAGCTAATTTGGGGTGTTTCATCTGGAGCCAAGGTTCAACAACTGCTGTCTGAAGTGCCCCATGCAGAGGGCATCTTCAGTTTCTGATTTGTAAGGATGAACCAAGAATAGGGATCGTTTGTTTATTCATGCTTGATACCTACCATGCAACTCCCACCAGTATTTGTTGAGGGCCTTGCGTCATAGACATGGGGTATACAATGGTGTGCAAAGTAAACAAGAAAGGTTCCTACACTTAATTATAGACTGGGTATGGGGGTGGGGGAGGTAGACATTAAACAAATAATCATATGACTAAACGTATGATAATTAAAAAAAAAAACTAACCTGTGGTAACTTTAATAAAGGAAAAGTTCAAGGTGCTTTGAGAAGATTTAAAGTGTGAGCTGACCTAATCCAGGAGGTCAGAAAGTCTTTGAAACTGGTGTTTGGAGCTGAGCTGGAAAGAATAAGATAGTAGGGGGAAGCTGAGTGGATGTGGCATGTGCAAAGGCCCCTGTCATGGAGGAAGCGTGGTAGTTTTAAGGACCTGGAGGAAGAACAGTGTGGCCAGAGGGCAGATAGACAAGGGAAACAGTGGCACAGGGTGAATGAAACTGGAGCAGTGAGTGAGTTCCAAGTCATGTCGGATGTAAATGGCCGTATCAGGTACTGTGGCAGTGGAAGTATTTGAAGGGTTTTAACAGGGAAGGCTGCCCACAGTGCAGTGAAGCAAGACTGGAAACTCAGTTGTGGTGTCTGAGAGATGGTGATTCAGTAGAAAATGGAGAGAAGTGGCCAAAGTAAACAGCTAATTGAGGAAATAAAACAGCAGGACTTTGTGATGGATCGGTCATGGAGCTTAAGGGAAAGGGAGGTATCAAGGTTGGAGAAACAGGTTCAGTGCTAAGATCATGAATTCTATTTTGGATATAAGTTGCAGAAATCAAGTAGGTAGTAGGATATAGGAAGCTCAGATTCTAACTGTGAGACTCCCTGGCATGTACACACTAATTTCTGCCAGCAGTGTGAATGCGAGTTCCTCGAGAGAGGGTGTGGCAGAGGAGACTGTCACCGTTTAGAGGAGTGGCTCTTAACCACAGCCAGGGGACAAAGCCATTAGTGTCTGCAGACACTTCTGGATGTCACAGTTCAGGAAAGGGGGCTGCTCCTGGCATCTGGCGGGTAGAGGCCAGGGGCGCTGCTCAGCATCCTCCCAGCAGCAGGACAGCCCCCACAGCAAGGAAACTTAATCCTCCAACGTGAGCAGTGCTAAGGTTGAGAAACCCTGCAAAGTGTGGGTAGAAGAGGGCAAACATTCATCTTTGTTTCACTTAAAGATAAATAAATAAATTTAATAATAATAATAAAAAGAAGGCAAGCCAACTGAAAAGAGCAACCAGAAGAACACAGCATGAGGAAAGTCTGAGAAGGAAGTGTCAGAGTGATCTAGTGGGCTGGGGACTGAGAATGGCCATTAGTTTAGGGCATCTGGCAATTTTTGGTGACCATTATAAGGACAATTCCTATATGCGGGTCAGGAGCTTTTTTAGATAGGACCTAAGAGTAGGAGAATGAGAAGATAGAGAAAGCCAGTGTAGACGGTTCTACAGCAGAGATTAAGCTGGAGGGAGGATGTGGATGAGGCTATATGTTTTAATGAGACATCTGAATATTTTTAAATGCTGGTGTTCCTATCCAGTAGAGGAGAGGCATGGGAGGGGCTGGGAGTCAGAGACAGGGAGGGAAGGACTGACTCTGGTCAGGAGTAGCTTTTGTCACAGCAGGAGGGGAAGGGGAGAGGATGGATCAAGTGGAGGAAGATAGCCAGCAGTCTCTGTTCATCTGTCTCCCACAGCCCTGGTGTTGGTTTCAATGGCCCGGGCAGGGTAGTCAGAAACAGATCACTGATCCCAAACTGTGTGCCCCTGGAGTCCAGGGAAGGGTTTTACTTTCGGATGTTTTGGGCCACTCATGAAGGTTCTGGGTGTCTCATGAACCATCAGCTAATGTGAGACCACAGTGGCTGAGTTTCTGAAGAGGGGCATTTCATAAGCACTAACTTGCTTTGAATAAACAACAGTTACTTCCCTCCTCCCCTCCTCCAGTTCTCTTGCATGTTCTTTGGAGCAGTTTCTTCTGACCAACAAGAACCCTTCAGCCTCCCTTTCCAGAGTCTGGCAACAGCAAGTGACAATGAAGAGGACATGAAGAATGGCAGTTTCTCCACATTCTAACAATGATGGCTGAGCTCGCCCCCCTGCCCATTTACTGGTTCACTTGTACTGAAAACACATTTTCACATTTAAATCTATGAAGGTACTGTCTTGGGCTTCCTGGAGAATGGGCTACTGGTTATCTAAACATCATCTTGTACAACCACCATATCTAGCAGTAACTACTTGTCAATAAATGTAACTTGCTTTAAATCTATTATGCTACATGGGAGGCAGAAAAGTTTTTTGTGTCGGGAAAAAGCTCATTAGAATTTTCTTCAGTTCAGGGAATTCCCTGGCAGTCTGGTGGTTAGGACTCTGAGTTTCCGTTCAGGGGGCAAGGGTTTGATCTCTGGGACCTAAGGTTCAACAAGCTGCATGGTGTGGCCAAAAAAAGAGAATTCTTCAATGTAGTGTTTATTTACAAGAGTTTTTAGCATTTTCTTTGCCAGTTTTATAGTTATTTAAACTTTCAGTAGCAGCCATTTTGAGTGCATCAGAATGGCTTGTAAAGTTCAGGTATCTTTTGTATTTGATTTCAAGTATTTGAGCTTTGATGCTGACAGAACGTTCTGCAGTCTTTTCTTATGTAAGATCATAACTTTTACACAGCAGGGGAAGAAGAGAGTGAGATGAATGGAGAAAGCAGCATCAGCATATATGCACTATCAGGTGCAAGATGGATAGCTGATGAGACGTTGCCGTATAGCATAGGGAGCCCAGTCTCTGTGATGCTCTGTGATGGCCTGGAGGGATGGGGTGAGGGGAGGCCCAGAAGGAGGGGGATGTCTGATTATGGCTGATTCACATTGTCATATGGCAGAAACCAACCCAACATTGCAAAAAAAAAAAAAAAAACCAACTTTTTCTCCATTGCTTATATTTTGTTAAGAATTTAAATAATGTGATTAAAAAATTTTGCAGTGTGATGCAGAAAAGAATGGAAAGGATGCCAAAAAATTATTTTTGTATTAGCTGACATAGAACAGCAGCCTCCACTGCCAAGAAAGCCTGGGTCTGGAGTGGAATGAGGGGGAAGATTAATGTCTCTGTTCTTTGCCTCTTTAAGAATTAGCTTCTTACCGGCACAAGCTAAACAATCTGACACAATAACATTGTTATGTAACATCTTATGATGTATGCCTCTCCCTCCCCTAAACCTGTTTATAGTCAGTTATAACCTGACAAACTAGACTTCTGTAACACCTTATTGTTAAGTCTGTGAAACCATCAAATCACAAGGAAATATTAACTGGCAAGCAATTGTGCTTTAGATTTTGTGAGGATTAACAAAACAAAGGTGGCTGAGTGGATTACTAAACTTTAGAACTGTGAACAGAGTTATAACTAAAACCAGAATGAGTCTGGCTCATGTAGCTTGGTGATGAGTCAGAACTACCCACAATAACCTACTAAAAACTCAAGTTTATCCCGAAATGTTCCTCAGTGAATGAAAATGGGCTTTCACGAAGCTTTTTGTGGAAACTGGCAATGCCCACATAATTCCACATTGTAGGCTAAAGATTTATGTATCTTTTGTTTACACTGATGATTAACAATGAATTACACATATTCCTTACAAATGCGGATGACTACCCAGAAGATATTATATCCAAGGGTAAGTGTAGGTCTCCTCGCTGAGGATGAAGTTTCTGACTCACTGAAATGGGTCAGGGCGGTTTAGCCTGTGAAGGCACCATCATCAGTGATCACCTAGATTCAGCATTGATCTGTAAAAGATAGTTACATTGTCAAGTTGTATATAATTTGGATTTTAGAATTGGATACAGAATGCTAAATTTAAATGACACCAGATTTGTGTGTGACTTCACATACCATTTAAAAGAAAGATGGAAAAGTTTTCCCAGCTGGGAGAACAGCTATATGTCACATTCAATGATTAAATCCATTTTGATTCATTTTTGAGGAAGCTAAAGTGATGCAGTAAATCAGCTGGAGAAAAAGAGCCTTAGGGATAAACTAGTGAAAGACAGAAACGATAGCCACAAAGTTATGGAGTCACTGCTACACTGAGAGGCTTGGAAATGAGGACCTGATAGAGACCAACAAACTCAATGTCAAGGGCCAGTGTCTTGTTACTACTCAAATTAAATGGAGTACACAGATTAGTATAAATACTATTATTTATTAAATATCTTTACAGTTTATTTAAATGTATTTACAGAACTATTCCTGCATAAGTTATACTTCAGACATCCAATTCAGGTCATTGCCTCTTGGGTAATAAGACAAATAATGATAGTCTCAACAGAAAAGAGCAGCTCATTAGTATACACAAATTCAGACTTGCTTCATTGTTTAGCCATCTTTGCCACAAACTACCTGCTTACAGTTAAAATTTTGACATGGACAACTGCTGATTTGTAACTAAGAAGCCAAATTTTGCAAATAATTTTTTTTTTAAACAAGTAGAATCCAGATGTTTTGTGTTCCAAATGTTTTATAAGCAGATTTTGTTTTTTTCGCTATTGCAAAATTTGTTAAATGCACAAGTGTGATAGTTTCCGGGAACATTGGATGCTGTAGCTTCTACCAAAGATAGCTGGTATAAGGTGACAAGGAACCATGAATTTAATCAAAAGTACAAACATTTACAGTTCTAGCCAATCTTGTTTACAATCTCCAAAATGCTCAAAACTGACTCAGTGAATTCCCACAATTCCTGCCTTGTTACTTGATGTGGTACATTGGTGGTACTGAAGGGTACTATTCTACCCAGAACAAATGCAACTGATGGGATAAGATACCTGCCCACCATGCAAAGCTTGAAGTCTATTTTCTAAATCTAGTCACAGCCCAACCCCCAGACATGCACAACTGGAATGGATTCTTTTGTGATTTAGTACCCATCAACCATGTCAAGCCAGTACAGTAATTCAGGACAAAGAATTTGTTCTCTCAGCCTCATTTCTTCTTTCAGTCTTAAGAGCCTATGGACTCTACCGCATATCCATTCGGTTTTTTTTTTTTTTTTTTTTTTTTTTTGCGCAGGCAGCCTAAGTTCACAGGAAGAAACAAGGTTCTGATATGTTTAGAGTGCACACTTTAAAACAGAACAAAATAAAAATTTCAAGCATGTGATAAAAATATTGATTTTTATAATACAGTATTGCTTTATAAATATAGATGGAAAAGCTATAAACTTTACTGGTCTTTGGTGCATCCAGAGAGGGATAAATAATTTGCCATTTGTAAATTAGAAATCCAAATTCTCTTTTGTTATAAAAGTCCACTACACGAGGCAAGTGTGTTTATACTGCTTGATATAAAGAACAATTAACACATCAAGTTTAGAATCAGACCCACCAAGTGGTGTATGTCAGGCACGCCCCCGAAAGACTTGGGTCCTGTGGCCTGGAAAACCCCAGCATGGGTGCCCACACAGCCTCTGACCGCTGTGAGAGCAGGAGAGCTGTTAAACAGCACTCCAACAGACCCCCAAAGTCACAAAACTACGTGCGTAACACAAAAAGGGCAGGGGAGGAACAGAAAATATTTTGCGTCCCTAATCTACAGGCCAGGTCCAAAGTCAGTTCCCCTGTGAAACTCAATTCTTGTCCCACTGTTTTCAACATCACTGAAACACGTCGTCAATTTCTAACGATCATTTCTCAAAAAATACTATGTTGATTAAATGAGTTGTGTAAAATGCCATCAATCTACCTTTATGAAGACGGTGTTTGATGAGTTTAGATGAGTGCAGAGAAAAGCCAGTGACTTGACCAGCAATGCTCTTACCAGGAATTAAATGTATGCAATGGAAAATTAATACAACATATACCTGGATCATAAGGCTCCATGCTTCTGACCAGAAATAAAAACCCAACAAAAGAACTGAAGTTGTCAGTCCAAGTGTAAATGTATTCCTTCCAACAAAACCTTTCTGGATGCAACTTTCTTTACTTTTTAAATACAGAAAGACTGCAAATAGTTTGTGCAAAATAAATACCCTGCCACTTGCCACTCACCTGTCTCTGTATTATCACAGCATGATGGGTTCTCATTATTTGAACAGTCTCTCTCCACTCCCTACCCCACCCCCCGATCTCCTTTACCAAAGAATTCTGTTTTGTCAAGTTAGGGTAGTTAAGGCATTCTGACAAGTAATTAAAGGTGATTCAAAATAGGTATCTAAACATTATGCCAATTTAGGAATAGTAGATAAATTACTGAACGGCTTACAAATGAATAACTCATTCTTATTATAAATGAAATGCCTGTTACAAGCATGATGCATTGAATATAGTAATGACATGTACATGGTACATGTTAAACAATTTTAAATAAAACAAGCTTGACAGTTACTCAAATATACAGTACAAATTCACAAAACAAAATCTTTTTAAAACAAGTTGAGGTAACCTCAAACATAAGTTTTAATGCAATAAACCAGGGAGTAAGTATCTCCTTTAGAGAAAGAGACTTTCTACGTTCTCCTCAAGTAGATTCTCATCAGGTTTAATTGCATTCTTATCTATACACCAATGTTACCTGACTTATATATAAAACATGGCTTTAATTTAAGGATTTCTAAGTATATATATTTTTCTACCACCAAGTTAATGAAGGAAAAAAACTGACCCCAAAATATATATCTTTACAGCAGTCGACTTGTACACAAACCTTAAAAATAACTTTGAGCTTGCAGATAATGGAAAAACTGAATACGGGGTAATTTTATAGGGAAACTATACACTGCAAGATGGCTATTTGGAAACTGTAAACATTAAGCTTGATTTGGAAACCCCTAAATTTCTGTGGAGGGCAGATGCAAATGTCAGATCATCGCTAGACATCTTCCTCGGGGACTCCTGTGCCACTGCCCATGGTGCTCCTTCACATGGACTCCCTGAATCTGGTACATGCTCTACAGAAAGCAGGGCTACTAACGACAGGTCTAAGACATGAGGGGTAGCATGACCTGATAGGCCAACAAAATTCAAAGTTAGAGCTGTCCATTCTCAACCCTTCAGGCCTGTGGGCCTAGAGCTCTCACATGGGGGCATCATACCAGACAGCTGGGAGGAATTTCAGCTGCAACATTAAATACCTAGGCCTTGAGGAATTTTATAACCTTGAATAATATTCCATTAAAAAATTCTGGTAAGGAGTCTCCCCAACCCCTCCTGCAAATAAGCCACCAGCCTGTGATATGCAATAAAATGCTGAAACTTCCATCATAGGAGCACAATTAAGCATCTTTTAAAAACCATGAAACATTTGCATCCATAGGACTAAACTGAATTTTTCTTTCAACCTGCAAAAACAAAAAAAAAGCTCCCAGGATCAAGATTTTATAATCCAGAGCAATGTTTTAGAGCAAAATTATAACCCTCTGAAAAACAGGAGTTTATAATGAAAACATAAAGCCACACTCGATCATAACACAGACTGTATAGTACACGTGTAATGCATCATTTGATGAGTATGTTTCTAGTAGATGTATCATAACATACAATTTGTGTCAGACTTTTAAAATCCCTTTTACACACTGTAATTTTGAATTCACTTTTCCAATATTACTCATTTTCAATACTTCAACCGTTTTCAAAAAGTAATAGTCATTTTGGCTTTGAAAACATCCATCCCATCATGGAAAGGACAATGTGAAGGCCAATCTTCAGATCTGATTTTCTTCAAATGTTGCTGGCAGATATGAGCAGTAGAATGACAGTAGTGGTTCTCAACAAGGATCTCAAAAAGACAGGCAAAAGGTTTACATCACTGGCCATTGAGATCAGTGGCAAAGAAACGCGGTCCTGCCAGCAGGATCAGCACACGCGGCAGGGGAGAACTTGGGACGATGAAAGGGGAGGCAGGAGTCGACACCCAGGCGAGTCAGTCTGTATACTCAGCCACTATTGAGAGGAGGACGGTGATGTCATCTGGCTTTCCACCTACAATGAAAATGAAAATGTATTCATACATTTTAAAAGGAAAAAAGAAAAAAATGTAAGCCTAAATAAGTAAGTACTAGGAGACAAACAGGTTTGTCAATATACTCTAGCAGACAAAAAGGGGAAAAAAGTCAATAAATAGTTAAAAATCATCAAGAAATTACATCTAATTTAATTGAAGTTTAAAAAAAAAAACAACCCTCTCTGCTCCTTTTCAATAGGAGCTTTGTTAAAATGGCCACCACCACATCCTCTGTGTATAGCAATCACAATAAAGACAAAATGTTGCTAAGATTTATTCTGCCTGACAAGAAAGTTCTATAATAATCCTATTGGACAAACATACCCAATGTTTTGAAACTAGTTGATAGTCTTGTAGTCTCATCTGGCAAACTGCTGTGGCATGTGCTTTTTTTCTATTTAGTATTTCCCGGACAGCTAAGAAATGCTCTGCGTGTCATAATAATATACCTGCAAGAAACTGACCAACTCTCTAAGTGCTGAGATGCCAGCACCAACATGTTATCCAAGCCCAAAGCTGAGCTACTGGCCTGCTCCCAAAGTTACACATTGCTCAGTAGATAGGAAGACTCTAGGCAAGGAGAGTCTTCCCTTTTCAAAACATCCTACAGAGGCAGGTGGGATGAACTGGGAGACGGATTGACGTATACACACTGCCATGCATAAAACAGGTAACTAATGAGAACCTACTGCACAGCACTGGGGAACTCTCCTCAGCGCTGCGGTGACCTAAATAGGAAGGAAATCCAAAAAAGGGGACATATGGCTGATTCACTTTGCTGTACAACAGAAACTAACACAACACTGTAAAGCGATTAATTAGAATTAATAAAAATTAATAAAAAAAACTTGCTGTAGCAATTTAATAGGCAAATACTGTGAATGAGTCCCACAAAGCCAGAGGAAGGGAGAAGTGAAATGTCAGACTTGTGAAGAGCAGAATGTTTAAACCGTTAGGAATGTCCAGGCCCTCCAGGCAGAGCTCGGAGGTTTTCTGGGCTTGGGTCCAAGCAGAGCATTGGCGGCGATAAAGGGCTTCAGGTTCCACCTGCCTCTGCAGCCAATGAAGTGCAATTCTGAAGGGCACCTCTGTAGGGAACATGCACTTGCTGTCCTCCAGTGTCCGCGCCTGCTGACCTTGTTCAAAGCCACGGGCTCACAGCTGGGAGAGGACCCCTCAGTAGTCTCACCCCAGTGCAGCATCTGGCCTCACACACAGCCCACAATGCTCCCATCCCCTATGTCCCCTATTAGTCCTTATGAACTTCCCAAAGAATGCTTACCTCTCACATTCAATCCGTTGTCACATGCAAACTGTGCAAAAGGTGACATATAATTTGGGTCATAGGCCAGCTCATGAGCTTGCTCAGCAATGCTTCTTGCTGTCTGTTGTATACTCTCATAATTTGAATTCTAATACGAAAATATGAGGGAGATAGTTTTACCAAAATGCTTCACATGATTTCTACACGCAAGTAAACATCACTTTTTTTTTTAAACATCACTTTTTAAGACAGTAATATTTATCTAATCATAGTTTCCACCATTTACGTTTTTATTCCAGTTAGAGAAGACACTGGAACATAATACCTCAACTAAAATGAACGAGATCACCAGTGCTGCCTGCCTAGGACGTCAATGAGAAAGTGTGAGGATGGCCTTGGGTCCTGAAGTTTGAATTTTCGTATCTCCCCTCCTCCGCCATTTGAAATTCTTAAGGCATTCTTGCTAAAATGGGATGGGACTGAAGGGGCGGATTTCGATAGCATTTTAGGATGACCTCAAGTCTCCCTGCTTGGGAACGCACCCCGGGCCAAGCGCAGAGTGCTTGGTCTCCAAGTAAATGCTGCCAGTCACCCACTGAAAAGCCCTCTCTATTCTCTATTTCTTCTCCATGCTTTATTTTTCTTCTTTTTATTTAGCAACAACACTATTTCTATTCTTTCTTTCTCTGTATTCTCTGTCTTCCTCCACTAGAATGTAAGCCCCAGGTCAGGGAATGGGTCATGTCTGCCTCTCACTCTGTTACATACGTGGCACAGTGCCCGCAGGTGTCCACACCCGACCTTTCCTAAGCTCCACAGACAAAGCATGCTGTTGAGGATTTCTAGTGCATGGTCTTGGTTCATCCTCACCACAGCCCTAAAAACAGGGTCTTTGAACCATCCCACCCCTATTTTACAGGTGAGAAAAACACTACTAAAAGTTTAGCAAACTTAAGGTCATACTGGTTAGTAGTAAAAACAGAGAAAAGATCAATCCCCCCCGAGTCAGTACTTTACAAAGCCAGGAGAATTTGCAGACTGGTTTTCACTTCCTTCCACTCACTGTATGGGCCAAGTCTGAACTGTTTTGTTACTGGTGACAGCTCAGATCACATCAAGGCCCCTAGCTGCCTGCTACCCTCGGCTGCTGCCTTGGCTGGCTCTGGTATGATTTCCTATCTTTCCCAGCCTCAACACCTGCTGGGTTTGTTATGAGACTAAAAAAATGAAAAAGATAACCAGCAACCAACACCATTAAATACCATTAAAACACAATTAAAAACTCAAGCAAGAAATCTCCCATCAGGGTTTTTCCTACCTTTACCACCCTACTAAAGAGAGGCTTGGATGAGAAGCCTCTTTTTTCCTCAGGTTTTCCAATTGTGAATATTTCTGTCTACAATTGTTTAGAACAAGATCAGAACCCTTTTCATTTTCCTAAATTCACAAAACAGTCCTTTCCAAAACTACAAAAAGAGCTTATGCAATTGTATTAATAAAAAAACTTGGCTGCCCAGGGAGGGTCACTGTTTTCTAAAGGCCCACCTTTGAGTTAATTACCTTTAACTTTTTTAGCTCCTGAAGGATCATATAGTCAGGCATGTTGTCAAAGAGTCCATCTGTCGCTGTCAGGATAATGTCCCCTAACTGGACATCAAAAGATGTGCTATCAGCGGCGTCTGGGCTGTGACAAGGACAGGGTAGGGGCAAAGTTAGCAGAGCCCTTTAGAGATACTGTTAAAAGTTTCCAATGGGGACGATGCTACAATATAATGAGGCTTTAAGGAAAACTAATTTATAGCAGCAGTCTATAAAAAAAACCACTATTCTGAAATTCCTAACCTTGAAAAAAATTAACTGAAAACTCTGATATAAATCTTTCAAAAGCTGAACAAAAACTATCAAGTAAAACTGAGTTTGATGATTAGTCACATGTGCTTTAAAAGGCAGAAGGGTTCTTTTCTGAGTCAGACACTAAAATGCCTCTAGAATCCTAGTGGAAATGAGTCTTTGTTTCCTAATTCATTAGTGCCAAATTCCATCCTCTCTTACTCACTTTCCACTCATCAGTTTCCCTGCAGGCTTAAATTTGGAGGCTGTGTTCTAGTGGAATAACTGAGCACTATGGAGGAGCACATGCAAGTCCCATAAGAATTAATTCATGTGAAATATCTACAATGGTATTTCTTACTATAATACTAGTAATTACTGGTATATTACTAGTAACACCAAATCAGTATTAATAAATCACCCTTACTCTGGCAGAGTAAAGACTGTGTCTCTCAGGGCTTACAAAGTTCTCATCATGCAAAGGTTACTTATTTATAAGGGCTCCTGGCACACAATACATCTTCAAGAAATAGTTAACGAATGAAGAATCACAGTAACTAACCCTCCAATTTGGGTAAAGACTCAATATTGTTAATGAAAAGAACAAGGTACTGTGTGTGTGAGAAAGATCTATATATATAGGTGCTTCTACATGCAGAGAATAAATCTGGAAGGATTCAAAGAAACATAACTGGCTGCCTCTGAGGACAGGTGGTAGATTTTTCATTACATCTGTGTAAAACTTTTTTAAAAAGATAGAGGGGAGACTTACCTGAAGAAAACAGAAGCCCAGGTGGGGAGGAAAAGAGAAGATAATATGAAATCAAAGAGTTCATGGCCCCCTTAGAGACTGGTTCTCAGCCATTTTGAAAGGCCAGCTCTACCACTTCCAGGCCTCCAAGGTGAGGGAAAGGTGAGCTATCTGATAATCTGCCTTCACGTGTAATTAGGGAACAAGAGCCAGGAACAAAGTCATACACTGACCCAGAATGGAGGGGCCAGAACCAAAAAAAAAACACCTGAATTGTTTAAGTGACGTGTTATAAAATTTGTAAAGGGAAAACATAAAAACCAACAGCCTACCCATGCCTGCTGGGGATTTACACTAAGAAAATTTCTCCTTTGTCTAATGTTGACTGAGGAAAGCAGCACCACACCTAAAAGTTCTGTAAGGAGCTTCTGACAAGGAACAAACTAGCTTTCACTTACACATTTATACAATAACACAGCTGTTTTGACAACAACAATAGCTGTTGTCAAAACAGCTATTAAAGGAAATTTCTAAGTTAAGGTTAAAATAGTATTTTATAGATGAGAGACTGATAACAAAGGAGATAACAAGCAGCCAAGAGAGAAAAAAAAAAAAAAGACACACTAAAACAGATTGTAAATTGGTAGAAACCAGGTCGATTTCTTCCATGGAATAAAGAGAAACAATACAAGACATTTCACATTTGCTCAGTCTTTGGAAACGAATCAGACTCTAGAAGTTTAGATTAATGACCAGGTTGGCACTGAAGCTCTATTTTATGCTGAGGTTTTTCTTTCCCCAGGAGTGTCTTTTGCTATGCTGCCTGTGAGAGACTCGCTGCCATTGGACAGTTCGTCCTCTTCTCCCAACACTCCCACCCATGAGCTTGGTGTTCCGCCAGCTGCAGTTTTGCCCATTTTGATTGAACATACTGTGCTGCTGGAAACTTTTGACTGCACTGAAACACGAGCTGCAATCACATGCTAGCAAACTGTCTCTGGGCTCCAGGGGAAGCAACCTCCACCTCATTGGCAGGACAGGCCAAGTGCTGCCCTGACCAAACTGGCCCAAAGATAGCGTCTGAGGTACCTCAGGGCTGCTCTAGCACTGGGAAGCCAAAACAACAAGGATCAAATAAAGGAAAATTAAAAACACTGTTTCTCCAAAAACTGTTAGCTGAACTTGACATTTACCAAGGTCTTGGGGTTCTAAATTTGCCTCACTCCAATGTGACTAATATCGATGTGCTATTACAGCCAACTGAAGAAGGGCCTATAATCAAATTTTCTTCCAATTATGGCAATCTGCCTTACTCTGAAAGTAAAAAAAAAAATGCTTCCCTCTCTGTAGGAGTCAGCAATAGACTTTAGATGGGTAATATGGAGCACTTATATAATATGCTCATTCTAGTTAAAAGATGGCAGTAATCATCATTTTACCTTAGTTTGGACCTAAGATTTGGCTTAATAAGAACTATTAAGTAGAGATAATCTGTATTTGCTAGGATGCTTCTACTTTTACAACAGGTTCATTACCCATTTTACCACATTTATGAATTGCCAATAATGTTTGTGTCAAACCCTATAAGGTTGTTAAAGGCAGTGAAATCTGAGACTGTCTTAGTATTACTCTGTACTCTGAGCTGAGAAAAGATAAACTATAAAAGTTGATTAAAAAAAAATATAAAATTAAAAAAAAATAAACGTTGATTCAAAAAAGTACTGATTGTCCTGGAAAGGTCTTGACAGTTTAAAATGAACTGAGAAGGTGCTGGAAGGAAAAAAAGCACACATCTCAAGAGCACCATCAGAGAACATTCCCAAGACCACCTTTAAGTCCATTTCCTGCAAGTTAACTTTGCCTGACAAGTTCTGCAAGCACTGCAAGTTCCATTTGATGCACATTATAGGCAGCTCTGAGAATCAGGAAGTTATTCTGATAAATAAAGCAGATGTCTATTTGCATTCTTCCCTAATAACATATGCAAAATCTTGTATATGGGACGGCACACATGAACAATGACTCATTTCTCCAGCACTACTTAACAAATACAACTGTATGTACCATGTGGTCTTGGTATGAAAAACTGATATTCTATAAGCTTGAAATATATTTTCACAGTCAGGTCAAAATACTAGGTGTTTATTAGAGTTCAACTTGGCTGGAAATCAAGTTCAAGCAGAATATCTTTCGATGTCAGACTAAAAGGTCTCCAATGTGTCTTCTCTTCTCATGTGAGAATGAAAAATGCCCATCTCCAACAGTCTAGTTAAGGGGAATGGGAGGGAACCTGTTGGTGAGAGAGGGGAGATTACCTGTCACTCAAGACAACTCCCTCGGCTTCGGGGGGCGCGATTGATAGCTGGAATGGAGTGTTGAAGTAATGCTGCTGCTCATCTGATCGGTGCACAACTTCCCCACCCCTGACAACCAGAAAGCCTGAGTCACCCAGGTTTGCTGTGTGTAAGCGGTGGCTAGTTCTGTCCAGCACCACGATGCAGGCAGTACTGCTACCTAGAAACAAAAACAATGTCCATTTATTTTCTCTTCCCAGATCGTCTCTGCATACACATTTTTATCATATCATCCTGAGGAGCAACATACCATAACGTGAACCTCCTTTGCCTAAACAGGCCCTTTCTTAGTTACGGCTCCATACCCATGTCAGTAGTAACCTGATCATGATCAACACGATGGGGAGAGAAAAAGGGATTTATACTACACATACAAAGTGGGCCGCGGATGATCTGGATTCTTCCACTTGTGGAGATAAGAAATAATAAAAATGGCTGGTATTTAACCACATTATTTCATTTCAATAGTGCTATATAATCTATGCCAAATTTTCAAAAGGATGTTGTCGAGATATTAAGTTTTAATACTTAAATGCCAAAATGAGAATGTCACGTTTCCATGACATTTTTCATTAGTCACTGGCAGAAAGCCTTCCCTGTGAAATTCACTAACATTTAAGACAGGGCACATAACTTCAATTTTTAACGGGATTTCCATCTGTTTAGGTTATGAAAAACTTTTACTGCAGACTCACTATGGAGTAACAAGACCAAGTTTCATGGGTGGGGAATCAACCTGTTCACTTTACAGAAACTACTAACATTTAGAGGGAACATTCCAAGCAAAAGCTTCTGTGTACCTTTGTAGCACAAAGCTCATAGGACCTTTCTCAGCCTGAAGTTAGTAATACAGTTAGTGAGATTGCTTTCAAATGCTAAAATTTCAACCTATACCTACAGAAAATGGCAAAACTGAAAAAATAAGCAGTTCAACAACCATGTAAATGGTCTGTAAATATATATATATTTTTAATGATCACTTCACTAGTATAGGGAACATGGTCACTCTCATTCCGTGGTGATGACAGTAAAACTTAAATAAATCTTTCTGAAGGGCAATACTGCCCTGAAAAATGTACATATCCTTTGGCCTAGCAATTCCATTTGTGAAGATTTATGATAAGAAAATAGAGATGCAAACGAGACTTAAGTACAAAACACTGTAAAAGATCACAAAGAACTGGAAACAACCTCAACATCTAAAATTAAGGGGTTGGTTATATAAATTACAGCTCATCCATACAATGCAAGGCTATGCACTATCACATAATACTTAGGAATACAGACTCTAGAGACAGCCTGCCTGCATCTTAACGCTAGCCCTGCCACTTACTAGCTGTGTGACTTGGGACAAATTATGTAACCTGTCTGTGCCTTAGTTTCCTCATCTATAAAAACAGGGATAACAGTAACTACCTCAGAGAGTTGTAAGATAAAATGAGTTAAATCATGTCAAAGACTTACAACAAATAATAAGTGTTAGCTGGCTATTTGACAGCAACTAACATTGTGTGAGAGAAATATATTTGAAAATGAAAGATAAGTGAAACAAGTAGATTATAAGCTCGTATTAAAGATGCCTTTAAAAAGTGATACCAAATGTAACGAACTGTACATCAGAAACACTGATATTTACTGTAATCTTTTTTTAAAAAGCACAATATGTAGGCAAAAGCTAACCTGCTAAAATGACAAAGGGCAAAAAGAAGAAAATAAACCACAGCTGTGTGGAACCAGCTATATTAAATCCCAGTGCTCTATCATTTTCTAGCCATGTGATGTGGCCGTGGGCAAACCACTTATTCTCTCTAGCCCTCAGTTTCTTCCTAACAAAATGGGGAATCAAAGTACCTACAAATCTACCTCACTGGGGCTACTGTGAGCACACAGTAGGTTCAATTCCTGTTACTATTATTCTATGCACAAAGAAAAAAGGTCAGAAAGCATAATCAGTAAAAAAATTA
Organism: Cervus elaphus; assembly: GCF_910594005.1. Lineage (NCBI taxonomy): Eukaryota > Metazoa > Chordata > Mammalia > Artiodactyla > Cervidae > Cervus > Cervus elaphus. The sequence goes on along the minus strand of NC_057819.1, from coordinate 18,182,285 downwards.
ACAGTTTCTTAATGGATTATAAGTAATTTAATTTTTGTTACTGTTTCCTTAATGAAAATGTGTAACAATTTAAAAATACTTAATACAAGCATTTGTGTCACTGCAATGTTCAGAAATTCTGTTTCCTTGTTATTTACAGTATATGCACAGGGATAAATCTGACACATTCATGCTAAATTATCTAATCCCTACAAATGTCAAAGAAAAGAAAAACAGAGGTATTGTAACTAACTGGTCATGCTGTCTGACAATCTGTTCTATAGCTTACATTAGTGCTAAAGTCACCAATTACTCTTCCTTCCTAACCCAATGCACAAAAAATCCAATCATTTACATCATTAACAGAACCACCACACAAAAGATCTTCTGAAAGCTGATGGGATTAATTTAACTGAGAACAAAAAAATAACAGATGAGAAGCACAGTCCTGAAGATGCTGCTGCAGGAAGGACTCATGTTGACTCATTATTACTCACTGACAAACCTAGGCTATCATTTTGCTACCCTTGTGGCAGTCACCTGCTGTTAGAATGGTTAGAATCAAAATGAGTGATAGACAGAGCTTTAACATGCAAAGCAGTGCCAATGAGGGGAAGCCCAGCCTTACACAATCATCTGGGCCTCTTCAAATTACTGATGAGTACAGCAGCTCCGGCCCTGACAGTCTAACATGTGGAGAAGAGTTCATCCTTACATGTTTGATGAAGAACAAACAGGCAAAGAAGAAAAGAAAAGAGTGCTAAGAACCATGCTGAATATTCAGATGAGCAATCCAGACAGGTCCCCAAGCATATCCCTCATGATAAAATGGCCCTTATTCTGTAAATTACAGTTAAGCATTTCGGGCAGCAACGGAAGACAGGGCTAACCTTACAAGGATTAACCCCTCAAATTCTTAAGATATGTTGGTTTCATAAGACCTAAATCCACTTAAGGGTTTCTGAGGAAATAATATATGTCAACAATAAGCCTGTGATGCCAATCAAAATCTAAAAGCAGCTAGAAATTCTCAAGAAGTAAGTGGTTACAGCTATCAGCTCGCCCTTTATACTGGAATTATGCTTTTTCAAAGTTGTAAAATTTTTTTAAAAAGATTACCTAATTTTATAAAGTTATTATTTATAATTACAGCTGAGGTTCAGTAAAACTCAGCAGCCCACCTTTACCAAAATATGCTTTGGTTTGAGTTACAAACAGCTTAGAGATATGTAGATAAGGTAAGAGAGAAGTATGTATATTGTCGAACATAGTAACAAAGGAATATTTCAAAGTGTCTTTTAGGAGAAAGTGGTTAATTATAACATTCAATGTAAAAAAACCTCTTTTATGTCCTTAAAACTTATTCCACTAAGATCTCCAGTTACATGAAGGTGAATAGGGGAAAAAGCAGTTATAAGGAAAAAACTCAGCAAAAAGCAAAGCTTTCAAAGCACAAAATAAGGATAGTTGTTACAGGTTGTAACAGTTTATTCCAAGTCACGGTAATTTAGTACATGCACTGCAGGGTTGGGGTTGGAGTGGTACTGGCAGAAGACTGACAGGAATGTATAGGAGTCAGGCCCCTGGTATCGTGTCTACAGACTCTCTGTTAGGTGGTACCCTGCAATGTGTCTTATTTTCCCTTAAGACGTTTCTGAGTACTGTAAGAAGCTTTAAGTCACTGCTTTTCACAAAAAAAGATTTATCTAGTTAACATGAAATAAGGGGGTCAGAGGTTAGGGGGTTTGCCTAAAGTCATATGGCAAGTTGACAGAGAGGTGCTAGAAATAGAATCTAGGATGTTTCAAGATACCAAGGAAGTTCAAGATTGCAAGTCCAAAATAGCAGATTAAGATAAAGTAGTATATTGAAACCTCAAGACAAGATTTCTCTTCAGTTAGAAGGAGAACAAGCAGGTTAATCACAGCACAGAGAAGACAGAAGCATGATGGAAACAACCCCTTCTTACAAAGGTTTCAAATTGAAGGTAAAATTCTACAAAAATGGAGATCTCCATTAACACTGAAAAGAGAAGGCTGATTTTAAATGTACCTGGTGACTGGGAGGGGCCTTCTAGTAACCAGAAGGATGCTGGCAATTAGCAGAAACTTAATAAAACCCTTTCTGAGAGCCTGCTTAGAAGGCTGGGTAAGTGCCCAAGAAACCATTTAACAAACAAATGGAGAAGCTTGGCCAAAGGATGCTTCATTGGCATGCCATATAAACAAACACTACGTATTTGTGTATTTTCCAATACAAGATTAACAGGGGTCTATACAGACAAATGTAACTGCTAACTGTGAGCAATTGGGCAGTCTATCTGCAACCTGAACCCCCCACAAGTAATCAACTGAGCTTTACATGTGGAACCTCAATCCCCTTTCTTCCTCCCTGGGAGGGAATCACTAACCCAATTATACAATCACTTGCTTTTCTTTCTTCTTTTATATTTTAGAAACCCTAAACGATACAGTTTTATGTTTCTGAATTTGAAATTTATGGACTCAGACTGGTGGGTGGTATTCTGCAAAGGCGTCTTTCTCAACAAGTTCCTAACTACTACATGCAACCTTAACTCATTGTTTCAAAATGCATTTTACTCCGATAAATGACTTTCAAGTTGTTCCCAGTTTTCTGCTATTATAAATGAGGTTACTATGAACATTCTTGTACCCATCTCTTGACGTGCAAGAGCTTCTCTAATTTGAGGTAAAGACCCAGAAGTTGAACTTTTGGGGCATATTATCTATTCATGTTTAACTTTATTCTTTAATTCTAAACTGTTTTCCAAAGTGGCTGTACTTATCTCAAGCAGTATTAAGTAATCTGGTGTAGCCTATAGCTTTTCCATCAAATTGTTTAATAGGAAGAGCCTCAGATAAACAGCTGGGCCGGTAAGTGATTTTCTTGGTTTTGCTGTTAACCATCTCCTGGGCTTCTTTAAATGTTAGTTGCTCAGTTGTGTCTGACTCTTTGCAAGCCCACCAGGCTCCTGTGTCCATGGGATTCTCCGTCAAGAATACTGGAGTGGACAGCCATTGCCTTCTCCAGAGGATCTTCCCAACCCAGAGATCAAATCTGGCTCTCCAGCATTGCAGGCAGATTTCTTTACTGTCTGAACCACCAGGGGGGGTTTCTTTAGAGAGGAAAACACATGGGATATGTACTTACCAAGCAAAGGTACTTTATTTTGCAGCAACTCACAGTAGCTTGTGGTGAGGATTCCAATGGGATTACTCGGGACAAACCGTCCTTCTTTTACTAACCGTTCACATGTTCGCATTAAAGTCCCTGAGAACTGAGAAGGATCAACACCATAGTCTCTCCATCCTCCTACACCATCTGCAACCCCTTAAAAAAAAAAAAAAATTTTTTTTTACATTCAGAAAATAGTCCTAATCAGCGTCTCAGGAATTCTTACCCCATCTTCCTATTACTAATTTTATTACATACTAGTACATAAATTTCGGAGAAGGCAATGGCAAACCACTCCAGTGTTCTTGCCTGGAGAATCCCAGGGACGGAGGAGCCTGGTGGGCTGCCGTCTATGGGGTCCCACAATCTCAGACACGACTGAAGCGATTTAGCAGCAGCAGCAGCAGATAAATTTACCGTGAAATTCAGAATAAAAAGCAGTCAGGTTTAATGTATTATACACTAATACTCCTAAGCCACATTCTCTACTTAGAATCTGATCTTTCACACATTGATGAATAAACACGTGAGCCACCACAGGGTGGCATTGCCTCCCAGCCAAAAGGTTGTTTTCAGCAGAATTTTCATCTCTGTACATAAGTAGTTGTGTTATTAATCTTTGTTGTATTTTATAAGAATGAAAACTGATTTTCTTAAAAAGTGCTGATGCTAGTGAGAATACAACTGAGCCACAGTTGGCCATCATGAAAAATACCAAAGGCAGCAAACTTTTAACTTCAAATATTGGTCAATAATTATGAAAGAGAGAACAAAATTAAGAATATATCCTACCCTCTTTGCTCCTCCCTCAGAGACAACCACTATCCTGTACATGGCCACACTGCCCAGCAATAACTGCCACTACCGTGCGTGGCTAGTAAGCACTAGAAATGGGATTGACTGATGCAAACTGAGAAATGCTCTAAGTATAAAACACACACTGGACTTTTTGAAAACTTATTAGCATGAAAAAAGGAGTAAAATATCTCATTAATTTTTATATTATTAATGTTGAAGTAATATTTTGGATATAATGTGCTAAACAGAATACATTATGAAAATTAATGTCAAATTTAAAGTTTTTTTATTTTTAATTAATGTGAACACTAGGAAATTTTAAATGACACATGTGGCTCACATTATATTTCTATTGGACCGCACTGGTATAGAGGTTTTCATGGATCCACAGAGCTCTTGATGATTTCAGTCTGCCTAAGACTCCTTTATCATGAGGAAACTAGTGCTCAAGAAAAATCAGATATCAAAGTCAACATACCATCTCCTACTCAGTCCCTTGCAACATCAAGCTAGTTGTTCAACATTAAAATTGATTTCTATCTAATTTCAAACAAACTGAAATTGTTTGCTATTCAAACTAAACTAAAATTCAAACTGAAACTCAGATATATATATTATTAAGGTTTTAAGTGAACATAAATAAATGAACTTTTCTGGAATGATCTATAATGATCATTATATATCATTATAATGATTATATATCTGGAATGATCTATAGTTGTTTTTGAAATAAAAGACTGAAAGTGATCTGTGAACAAATGGGAAAGTTAAGCTTTTTACCTCACACTATTCTGTATTATTTAAATTTTATTTTTATAATGAGCATGTATTGATTTTATTAACAAAAAATATTAGGGAATTTATAATTGTTAAGGCTTTCTGAGCATGCAACACCCTCCTTATATACACATTTAATTTTTTCTTCCAGTTTTATTGGGATATTATTGTCCTATGGTACTATAAAAGTTTAAGGTGTACAGCATAATGACCTGACTTTCATACCACATGAAGTGACTTCATAGTAAGTTCAGTGAGCATCCATCATCTCATGTGCCAGGGTGCCTTGTGCTCAGTCGTGTCCGACTCTTTGCAACCCCACAGACTGTAACCGGCCAGGCTCCTCGGTCCATGGGATTCTCCAGGCAGGAATACTGGAGTGGGTAGTTATTCCCTTCTCCAGGGGATCTTCCCAACCCAGGGATTGAACCAACATCTCCTGTGTCTCCTGCACTGCAGGCAGATTCCTTATCCACTGAGCCATCTGGGAAGCCCATTATCTCATATATATATACAAAATTGAAAAAAATTTTTTCCCTTGTGATGAAAACTCTTAAGATTTGCTCTTTTAACACCTTTCATATATAACATACAGCAGTGTTAATTATATTTATCATATAATTTAAATTGTACACTATATTCCTACTATTTAACATAACTGGAAGTTTGTACCTTCTGATTGCCCTCATTCAATTACCCCTCACCCATTTCTGCCTCTGGTAACCACAAACCTCATTTCTTTTTCTATGAGCTTGTTTCTGAAGTGTAAATGGCCTATATGTATATTTTTTGTACATTCAACTTACACACTTCAAAGAACATATCTGGTACAAAAGTAGCAAGGTGCTTATATATGCATCTCTGAAAAACTGACTTAACATAAAATGAACACATTAAACTGTTTCTCTGGTAACGGCACTTAATAAACATAAGTGGAACACATCCTGAAAAAATAAGAGGAAGAAGAGCTGGAAGACAGTAAAGAGGTTGACAAATAACTTATCACTTTGCGGCAGAAACCTTCCCATCTCTTATGACCAACCAACAGGCAAATTTCAAGTTTTCTCCTCCCCCTTTGGCCATGCTTTGTGGTAAGTTTCAATCCCAATCAGGGATTGAACTCATACCCCCTGCAGTGGAAGCACGAAGCCTTAACCACTAGCTGCCAGGGAAGTCACAAGGCAAAATTTCACTTTAGGGCAAATACAAATTAGTTGATTAGATATGTCTGTGATTTGTTTCAAATTATTAGTGGGGTGTGTGTGTGTGTGACAGAAGAGTAGATGAAATAAGGCTGGCCATGAACGGATAACTGAAGTTGAATGAGAGATACACTCATCCTTCTACTTTGATGTATACTTGAAATTTTCCATTATATAAAATTTAAACAGTAATAATGATAAGAAAAAAGATCCTTCTGCCTGCCACATGGAGAGCAAAAGCAGTAAAGGGATGAGTCCGGAGACAGTCTCAGTGGTTCAGTTAGGAAACAGTGGCAGTGCAGTCAGAGTGCAGGGATTTGGGATCCAGTGAAACAAAAGGACTCACAGGCAGACTTATGGGGTGCGGAAGGCGGAAAGAGAAGCTTCAGGGATGGCTGACGTCTACCCTCCCAGTGAGAAGTATCGCTATTTTTTTCAGGCAGTTGTAAGGCTATTTAGAAATTCTTACAAAAGTTTAGTGGGAGCTTCTTTTGAGGAATTCTTACTTCACCAGGGGTAAGATTTTTACCACGATTTAAATGCAATAATTTGTGTTAAAACATAGAATGCAATTATAGTCCTTGCAATTCCATCTGATGAATCATTCTTTTCAAACCACTGTTTGCTTGAGGAAAGAATTTCTTTTTAACCAGTCTCTGATCTGAGAGCCACAATTAACTTTAAATACAAACTGGTTTCATCTACAAATGCCCTTCAGAAGAAAACCATTAAAACCTGAGATAATGTTGAGAGTTGATCCTGGCACTCACTAAACAATCTGTCAACAGGTTACAGAGTCTGACCTGGCACAGCCCCTCAACATTAATCAGATTTCTCCCAGAATAGAGCATAACCTTTCAGGCACCTGTTTGCTTTTATATGGGAAAAAGAACCCAGGCAAAACTCCATTTGCAAATCTTCTTAGGGGAAAATGGGGATTCAAAAAGCATGTAAACTTTTCAATAAATCTTTGGGGGAAAAGTCTTAGTACACATACAAAGTTTACTTACACAGAACAAGTTATATAACAGAAAGAGTTGCATTTGGGATTTAGAACCAGGCTAAAACCAGAGTAACCTACATTTGAAACCTAGTTTATTCATATTAGGCAGTTATTTCTACAAGAAAAAGAGTATTTCCTCTCTTGCATAAGCAAAAGCTTCAATCCACAAAGAGAGAACACTTCCAACTAAATAGTGGAACTGATCCATCTATAAAAGGAAATTTCATTGACGCAAACAACTGTTAAAAGAGAGACTGCTTTAATCTCGAAGATACCAAGCAACAAAGGATAAGAATATCCCTAGGAGCAAACAGCTACACTGAACGGTAGGAAATAGAGGTTGAGGGAGGTGCAGCCTGCCTCTGGGAAGCTCACCTTCTAGTGGGCAGCTAGACCACTCACTCACAGAACTAGACAAACGGCTCCCACAAATGCTGCTACTGAAGAGTCAAAGCAAGTGGTTGATGCTTATGGGGCACTGACAGTGGAGCAAGCTTTTACTAGGAAGTGGCCCTGGAAGGTTAAGTCAGATGCCCACAGGCAGGGAAGGGTAATTAAAGGAAAACAACAGCAAATTAGGTGCTGCTGGGGCCTGGGTGAGTGGCAGAGAAGTTGAAGTATGCAGGACAGGAGCTAAAGTTGTGGTGGGCCCAAAATTGAAGTCCAAGAACTTTAAGCTTTATGCTATAGACCTGTGCTGTCCAATATGGGCGCCACCATCCATATGTGGTCATTTAGTTTGAAATGTAGCTAGTTTGGATTGAGACGAGCTGTTAAATGTAAAATACACTCTGGATTCCAAAAACCTAGTACCCCCAAAACTGTAAACTGTCTTAGTTTCATGCTGAACATATATTTCAGATACACTGGGTTAAATAAAACATAGTAATTGAAATTAACATCATCCATTTCATTTTACTTTTTTAAATGTGGCTACTAGAAAATTTAAGATTACATATATAGTTTACAGTGTATTTCTACTGAAGAACGCTACTCTCGACAATAGAAAATATCAAAAGTCAAAAAAAAAAAATAAAAAAAAAAAAAAAAAAAAGAAAATATCAAAAGTCTTGGGGCAGAAGTGTAAAATCCAACCTATATTTTAGAAAAGTAATCTTGAGAGCACTGGAGAGAACAGGTTAAGAGAGGTCAGAAGTCAGGCATCAGCTGTGAGATTTTAGGTTAAAGGTAATGGGAAAAGCAGAACAATCACTGGAAATACAAAGAACATAAAGACAACAGGGCTCTGCATCAATTTTTGTATCAATTGTATGTTTTGTATCAATTGGTATGAGTGTTGATTTCTGGATTTCAGGGATGAGTATTGATTAGATGATTCCCCAGTTAGGAGGGGGTAAAAATGCCTTTAGAAGATACTGACTTCTGTCTCAAGAATGCTGATTTTTCAGGCACCAGTGGTGTATTTTTGTGGACATGTTCTGTATGAAGTTGGGACCTTAGATTCTGCAGCTAGGAAGGCAATCAGGGCCAGATCTTTGACAAAGGTCTAGGACTGACCCCATGGATGCTCAGGGAGAATAGAGCAAAAAGTTTAAGGAGTTAAGGGGAATTTTATCTTAGGAATAAGAAATGAAATGAAATGTTAGTCACTCAGTCATGTCAGACTCTTTGCCCACTGTCATGGAATTCTCCAGGCAAGAATACTGGAGTGGACAGCCATTCCCTTCTCCAGGGCATCTTCCCAAACCCAGGGATCGAATCCAGGTCTCCCACATTGCAAGCAGATTTTTTTTTTTTTTTTTTTTTTTACCATCTGAGCCTCCAGGGAAGCCCTAGGAATAAGAATTCCTCGCCAAATAGCTTATTTGTGAATTGCATTCTTATTCTAGTCATCAAATTACAAAATCAGATATAACTGATTAAGTTTAAGGAACAGCTAAGTAACCCAATTTGTCAGAATGATATACCAATAATTTCTTTAGTGAAGCTGAAAAGGTGGACGGAAAGGCTTTGAATGCCAAGATAAAGAATGTGAACAGAATACAGAAGCTATTTCCTTTAACTCACTGTAATCATCTTATGTCTCCATTAATAACATTCTGTCAGCCCATGTCTAGTTGAAGTGTTTGCTTTAACCTAAGAGCCAATTAAAGCCATAATTAGATTAAGATAATGGTTACGTATCTGAAAGAGCTGAGCAAAAGGCTGAGAGGAAACAATGATAGGGCACAGAACATTCCTTTAGTTGCACCACTTACAATGGGAAATGTCAAGTTTTATAAAGTGGGAAATAGGCAACTAGAGAATATTTATATTTATGATTTTTATAAAATATTTTGCTAAGTTTTCCATAGACTGCTTTTCTACAGTAGGCTTAAAAGAAAGGAGATATACCTCTCTGGTATACCTCCCATTATTTAAATGCATCTTTTTACAGGAAGAAAACTCTTAAAGTAACAGACAATTTTCACTTTTTAAACTGAACACATTTTTGTCTTTGCCTATGGTTATAACCACATAAAAACAAAACTTTGCTGTACTTGAAAAAAAAATCACTTAGCTTTTTATTAACTCAAAATTTTACCTTTATTCTAAGCCACAAGTTTAAGGGAAAAAAATATTTGGTAAGTAAGCTAAAACTGTGGAAGCTTAAAAATCCTCTTTCCAACTGCATACAGCCACCTAACTGTGTAGTTGTAAAAGGCTCACCTTGAAAAAGATTTTGAACTAAGTGACCACCACCAGCCCAAGTTTCTCCATCATTATCCATTATCAGCAATCAGCACGAGGCTGCCATTCTTCTTAAACCCTTCCTACTATACTCATCTTCAGATCGACATGCGATTAGTTATAAGACACTTTCTAGAAGAAAGTGATGCCTCCAAAATAAATACTAAGTTTCAATTTTAATATAAAAATCAGTGAAGAAAAATTGGTCATTTGTTTTTATCCAACAATAGCTCTGATAGAATTTCAAATACTAGGCAGTACCCAAAGGCAATAAGAGTTTTATTCCTTGCATCTTTGATGATCTCGAGGCCTTTTACATTGAACCTCATACTCTCTAGTGAAGCAAGACAGTTCTACAGGGATTGTTTCCTTCTACAGGGATTGTTTCTCCATCAGTGAAACACAGCTCCTATCTACTAGAATGGGTACTTGATAGTGAACTGAAACTCAAGAGGAGAAACTGAGTAAGCATCTGGCTGGATCACAAGAGTTGAATAATAAAAGCAGCAGGAGACCCTCTGTACCCAACAGATAAGGATATCTGCTTTTACTCTTTCTGCAGTGAGTGCTCATCTAATGAGGAACTGGTTAGGCAGTATCTATTACAGTGCTACTGGCTTCTTTTCAGATGCTGAGTGTCTTCTTCAAATACGAAATCTAGTGTTCTCAGAGCCAACATTATTTGTGGAAAGACATCACAACCTGAAGCAGTGTAACTAGAGAAAAATGAGAACAGAGTATAAACTCACTTTCTAGCAAACGGAACAGATCACACTTGTATCAACAATCCTGAAGCCTCAACTATTTGGGCATTAAAAACACTCCCCTGTGATTCAGGACTGTGAAATGTATCTACAAACAATTATCCCGAAGGGAACAAAAAGAAGGATTACTGGAAAAATGTATTTAAGAGTTGATTTATTCAGAAAAGTACAATTTGCTTTGACTAGAACTCCTTTCAGTTCTCTAGAGGTGAAATTATATAGATTATGATGTCCTTCCTGCTTTAACAAGCAAGTGATATATTCCCTTTGCAAGGTTTTCCCAAAGTAACCACTATGCATTAGTCACGATGAAACATGCATCTTCGAATTCTCCAGATACCAAGTCTACGTCAAGAACTCAAGATCTCTAAGTAAAACAGCTAACTCAAAGCTGAGGCAATAAAGCTGAAAGGATGGAAGAAAGAATGGTTCAAACCCTGTGATAAAATGTGTGAAAAGGGAACCTGTCAGCAAAACTCAAATTGTGCTAAAGAAATAGTACAGTCTAGAACAGTTAACAAAGTTCAAAAATGGACTCAAAGGAGGAATAAATGATCTATTTTATGTTTTAGAATTCTAAAGAAAATAGCTATTCCTTTCTAGCTCAGTAAACATGAAATTACTCAATAATTAATCAAATTAAAATGCACACACATACATATATACATTTACACCTGTTGTCCAGAATAATTCATTAGTTAGAGACTGTAATCTCCAGAAGATGATTAGGAAATGACAGGGTGAAGGCAAAGAAACTCAAAGTCAACCTTTTTAAAAGAAAAAATGTTCCTTCCTCTAACTTCCTTTACCTCTTCTGTTTAAATACCAAATATTTAATGTGGAATGATGTGTTTGGACTTAACTGTGGCTGAAGACCTTGGGTATCTTAAAAGTTGAGGGTGAAGTCACAGATAAAGGTCACTTCACTCTTTTCTGAGCGGCAGTAGTATCTTAATCAAACGCTAAATGCTGTTGGCAATGCTTTTTGGGCAGGAGGAAGCCAGAGACGAATCATCTGGGTGTGGGGTGTCACACTGATCTTAAGTTATGAACAGGAGACAAAGGGCCCTTATTGTGTCACAGAATCAATGGCTGCTATTAAAGCTGAGGATCTTCCATTTCTAGATATTAGGAAATGTTACACAATGCCTAATAATTTAACGTTTAAATAAGAAAGTAACAGCAATGAAAGTCCAGCCATCTGATGTGTGCCTGTACTGGCCCTTTAAGTTAACAGAAAAACTTTCCTTCTATTTATAAGATTAGATGTAGAATTTTGGTCTTAAAGGTTAACCTAATATTCGTAACAATTAAGCCATAGGGCTTCTCTGGTGGCTCAGTGGTAAAGAATGTGTCTGCCAATGCAGGAGACGGGGTTCAATCCCTGGGTTAGGAAGATTCCCTGGAGAAGGAAGTGGCAACCCACTCCACTGCTTTTGCCTGGGAAATCCCATGGACAGAGAAGCCTGTGGGCTACAGTCCACGGGGTTGCAAAGAATCAGAATGACTTAGGAACTAAACACCACCACCCAAAGAGGATACTATTTTACCCCCTACTTTCTTCACCCCTCTATACAAATAACAGCTGTTTTTTACCAAAATACCACCCTCTGGGAGAGGTCAAGTCAGATGCAACCCTGGCAACAAATGCTTTTTTTTAAATTAACAAGTGAAAACAATTCTTTTGATTAAAGCTGCCAAATGAGGAACTGACCCTTAATTTCTGAATACTAGTTATGTTTTCAATATATTGTTGAAAACAATATATTGTTCAATTAAGTAATGACCTTCAGGTGGCAAAACAAGTAATTTTTTTCTTCTTTTTATTTTCCATACTTTCCCATTTTTTTCAGTAATTGAGTACACGTTACCTTTAAGGGAGAAATGATAAACTATACAAATTCAGTGAGAACTGCATTTTACACTTACATTAAATATTAAAGCTATTCAACATTTTATTGAGTATTTCCTATATGTAAAACATTGTGGTGAAAGGGAGCCAAAGGGATTTACATATAGTAAAAGATTTCCTGCCCAGAGGAACTTAAAATCAAGTGCTGTGATGGGGGGAGTAGGGTTGAGAGGCTTAAGATAAACGGCTATAATAAAACAAAACATGCACCACTAAAACCAAAACTAAGAAAGATTAGATTACATCCAGCTGAAGAAATCAGCAAAGTATTCATGGAGAGGTGTCTGATTTGAGCCTAGAAAGATGAAAATACAAGTTGTGCAAGAGGCTGAGGAGAGAGGCATTTCAGACAGTTCCCTGTGATTTTTACTAATATGGATAAAGTACAAGTAATAAAGGTGAGGTTACAGCTCTAAGAGCAGAGAAATCTCACCTTCAGGTAAACACCTATCATCCCCCTACCACGAAACTCTAACCAGCAATTAGCCAAACAATGCACTGTAGGAGTTAAGGCATCTGGGAGGTCCTTCAGAAGCAAAGGGCTGGCCTGAGGCCACCAAAGTTGCAGAGGCTTACAGACAGTTCATCAAGGCTCACTGAGGTCTTTCTCTGTTTTAATCTGGGGGCTTTGCTCAATTATTAGCCTAGGAATAGTTATAACTAACTGATGATTTCAAACTGTGGTGCTGGAGAAGACTTTTGAGAGTCCCTTGGACAGCAAGAAGATCAAACAAGTCAATCTTAAAGAAAATCAACCTTGAACATGCACTGGAGACTGAAGCTGAAGCTCCAATACTTTGGCCACCTGATACGAAGAGCCAACTCATTGGAAAAGACTCAGATGCTGGGAAAGATTGAGAGCAGGAGAAGGGGGCGACAGGGGATGAGATGGATGGATGGCATCATCCACTCAATGGATCTGAGTTTAAGCAAACTCTGGGAGATGGTGAAAGTCAGGGAAGCCTGGCGTGCTGCAGTCCATGGGGTCACAGAGAGTTGGACATGACTGAGCAACTTAACAATAAAGGGCTTCCCTTGTGGCTCAGCTGGTAAAGAATCTGCCTGCAATGTGGGAGACCTGGGTTTGATCCCTGGGTTGGGAAGAGCCCCTGCAGAAGGGAAAGGCTACCCACTCCAGTATTCTGGCCTGGAGAAGTCCACGGACTGTACAGTCCATGGGATCGCAGAGAGTCACACACGACTGAGCGACTTTCAAAAAAAATAGTACTTACACCCAGCTAAGATTATCTCAGTAAAACACGGGTCCAACTCTGCAACCCCATGGACTGTAGCCTACCAGGCTCCTCTGTCCATGGAATTTTCCAGGCAAGAGCTGGAGTGGGTTGCCATTTCCTTCTACAGAGGATCTTCCCGATCCAGGGATTGAACCTGGGTCTCCCACATTGCAGGCAGATGCTTTACCACCTGAGCCACCAGGGAATCCCTTAAACAAAGTTTTAAGTGATCATTTTTGGCTTCAAAGTCATTATAAACATACTGGGCAAGGGCGCAGGCTTTGAGTCAGATCTGGGTTCAAATTTCAGCTCCAGGACTCGGATGAGGTGTACTAAGGGCACCCTGGGTAGCACTTTGAGCCTCATTATCTTCACCAGTAAATGGGAATCAACTCATGAACATCAAGTCCTGGTGTGAGGGAACAGGGATAATGGTGTAAAGATTGCCTCATTACAATGCTCAGCTCATGGTCAACACGCAGTAAGTAAGTGTTATGCCTCTCTTTAAAAAAGCCAAGTTAGAGACTGTGTATATAGACTCTGCAACGATCAGAAAAAAAAGAGTTCTTTGATCAGTGTCGGCTGCAAGCTTGACAAACACTGGACTATGGTTTCAATCAAAAGACAATTCCCATTCATGAATAATATCTAAAAGATGAGTGGTCCACTCAGCTTTCCCACTCTCACATCCACCACCATTCAATATTACATTAAACATTTAACAGCAACATTTTCAAGCACCAAGGAACAAATCTATATTTGTCTCCAAAAAATACACAAAGAAAAAAAGATTCACCTGCATCTTGAGGAAATAAACTAGCTTTCTTTATTCAGAAATGACTCTGAAGTAACCTTATTTAACAAATATCTCTTAAGCGCCTGCTGCCTACAATGTGCCAAGGTTCACACTTCGAAATTTATTGTTTTAAATGGGGAATCTAATAACAACTACTAACACATAGATGTTAGTGGACCTAATGATCCCCTGAGCTTACTATGGTAAGCAACACCTCTATCATAACTTTCCTGTTCTTATTGTGACCCCCTTCAGGGCTGAGACTTTCTCATACTGATAACATCTTCATCCCCGAGTGCCAGCGGGGTTCCTGGCACAACAGTTCTGAATTCCTGCTGCTCCCTGAGATGACCTGTGGAACCTAAACCCCACCTATGGAGCCAGTAGGCCCAGGGTAAGCCTGGGCCTTGTAACAAAGTATAAAAATCCAAACTACACAGAAGATTCTAACAAGACTCAGCTTCTTCTGCACACTAAGGACTCCATAAAGACCAGACGGACACATGCATGCCCAAGCCAAATGACTGTGCCTCTGAAATGCCTCTTCTACCAATCAATTCCGTTTTCAATTTCCAAAGCTGACTCCTCTCTTGCATTTCCTAACCCAATTACAGGCAGCCAAACCGAGTCACACTTCCAGGCTTGAAACCTTAAAGAAGCTTCTAAAAGTAAAACCTCAAAATCAACTCCAATTTCTCTTTCTCCTTCACCCTCTTTGTCCAATTATCATTAAGTCCTGTTGATTCTATGTCTGCATTGTGCCTGAAGCCCAGCTATTTCCCAGTGTCCCTAGTTAAACCCCATTCTAGCTCAGACCATTTCAGGAGCTCCCTAATTGGTCTTTTGCCTTCTGATCTCTCATTATATCCTCTATACCTTTTTTTTAAAACAAGATTGCTATGTCCATATTATATTTCATGTCAAATACCTTCCATGTATATATACTTATTTACTTGTATTTCTAAGAACATTCTCTAGAAGAATATATAAGAAACTGATATCACTGGTTTCTTCTGGGAGAGGAACTCCTGCAGCTAGGAGACAAGGAAAGGTGAGAGGGAAACTTTACTGTATTGCATACTTTTGAATTTTCAATACCTTCTGCATTTTGTACCATCCAAATGTGCTGTTTCTTCAAAAACAATCAAACTAAATCCAAAACAACAAAAGCAAAAACATCTTCTATCACTTTCTACCAAAACCGAAAAACAAAACGACACCCAGCATGGCAACTGTGACCTTTGACAACTTGGTCTTAATCTGCTTAACATCAATTCTCAGTCATCCTTCCATCTCCACCTTGCCAGCCCAGACTACTCTGTAGCCTCAGAACAGCTGTATTTGGGAAGTCTTCTGTGCCTCTGCTGATCATTCAATCTGGAGAGCCTTACCAATCCCCTCACTTCGCTCAGTTTATTGAAAAACTGATCTCTGGAAGCCCAACTCCATGTTTCCACATCTCCTAACATGTATGCATTCTTTTATACTGTTCCTGTGCATATGTGAACTTCTCCATGGGACTATGAAACTTCAGAGCCGAAATCTGTTTTGTTCTTGGGTCTTCCCACAGCATCTGCCAGGGACTAACAGGAAACAACCAGTAAACAATGAATTCAGTTGACTGTACTGGTAAGTTAGAATACCAGCATTCTAGTATACCAACTTTCACCTGAGCACTTCAAAAAGAGAATTAATCCTTTGGGGGTGGGGGAGAGGGATAAATTGGGAGACTGGGATTGACATATATACTAAAATAGAGAACTAGTAAGAACTTAATAAGAACTTACTGTAAAGCACAGGGAACTCTACTCAATACTCTGTAATGGCCTACATGAGAAAAGAATCTAAAGAAAGAGTGGATATATATATAACTGATACACTTTGCTGTACACCTAAAATGACACTGTAAATCAACTTTATTCCAAGGAAAATTACAAAAAAAAAAAAAAAAAAAAAAGAGAGGAAATGAGCCCATCACCTCATCCTAGAGTTGCACAAGGTGTTGGGCCCTCCTCTCACCGAATGTTAAACTAAGCCTGAATGGAGAGACACTTGAAAAGGAGTCCTGGAGATGACACAGCTCCCAGCATTCTTTGCCACTAACTGGCTGTAGAACACTGACCAAACAACTTCTCTAAACTTTAGTTTTCTCATCCGTGAAATAAAGAGGAGAACAAATTCTCTGCAGAGTTCCTTTTTCTAAGATTCTAAGTCACGATGCAAGACAAGGGAGCCTGTTTTAGAAACTCTATAAAATAAAAGTTAACAGGCACGTACAAAGTCACTTTAGCCATGTCCAACTCTTTGCAACCCTATGGATGGTAGCCCGCCAGGCTCCTCTGTCCACAGGATTCTCCAGGCAAGAATACCGGAGTGGGTTGCCATGTCCTCCAGGGGATCTTCCCAACCCAGGGATCGAACTCATATCTCTTATGTCTCCTGAAATGGCAGGTAGGTTCTTTACCACTAGCCCCATCTGGAAAGAAGATTACATTTACTGTATGAACTAGTTTAGAAGCAAACATTCCATTGCACGCTTTTCAATTTATCCTTTCCCATTAGTATACCACCCTCATGTATGTTTTCAAAGAATTTCAATAATGATTTAGAGAGTAAAAACAATGTCCCATGTCCTTTTACTTCAGTTTTAACCACCTGACTAGAATCTTGGGGAAGTTTTTTCTCCTTTAAGCCACTGACAAAAAGGCCAACCATTTTTCAATTTGAAATTCTGATAAAAGATAGCTATAGATTAACTGGCTTCACTGAATTCAGATGATCTGTAAATGATTTAATATATATGTGTAGAATTTATTCATGAAACACACCAAAGACCATTAATTGTTCAGTGAATTCAGTGTACATGAACAAGAAAACTAAGATGAATGTGGCTTCTCAAGAATTAAGTGGATTTTTAAAAACAATACATTCATAAAACATCTCTGTTTATACTTTCTCAGTTCATAGCAACACTGATGACCATATTGCCAATTAGCATTCAACCTAGAGGCCATGAACAGTTTTCTTGTGTAAATAGCTCAAATCTATTTTCTAATCCAAAACTGCTGCCCAAACACTGATGTAAAAACAGAAGCACTCTTTGTTTGCTTCATTCAGCATAGCTAACCTTTTGCATCTACCTCAAATGACAGCACAGACTACTTTGATAAGTCAAAAACCTACTGGAGACAGCATCCTTGAAAGATCAAAATGTACAGTCACAGTTGTACAAAAAGAAAGAAGTTACCTCATCATGAGGGAATGAGTAAAAGAAAAATCAGTGCAAAAATGTGTTGGAAGTGGCTTGAGTCAAAATAGTACTCAGTCGCTAAACAGAAAGCACTCTTTGTAGTAAGTCACTTTTGTAGTCTCTGGCAAAGTTTTTGCAGTCATTTTGTAGTCCGTGGGATTCATACCAACAATTCAATCAATTCTAGAACTAGTCACCGGCTACAAACTTATTCACCTCAAAAACAACTGTTTAAGAACCTAGCAAATTCATAAATTGTTAAATGTGACAGACTCAAGATCAACAATAAGCTTATATATATATATTTTTTAATTTTTACTTATTTATTTGTGTTGCTCTGGGTCTTTGTTGCTTTGCACGGGTTTTCTCTAGTTGCTGTGAGCGGGGGCTACTCTAGTTGCCCTGTGCAGACTTCTCACGTTGCAGAGCACCAGCTCTAGGCACTCGGGCGTCAGCAGTCTGACACGGAGGCTCAGTAACTGTAGCTTGAGGGCTCTAGAGCTCGAGCTCAGTGGCTGCGGCACAGGGACTTAGCTGCTCCGCACCACGTGGTATCTTCCCGGACCAGGGATCGAACCTCTGTCACTTGTATTGGCAGACAAATTCCCATCCACTGTACCACCAGGGAGGTTCCAACAATAAGCTTACTGATGAGAGTAAT
This sequence comes from Cervus elaphus, assembly GCF_910594005.1. NCBI lineage: Eukaryota > Metazoa > Chordata > Mammalia > Artiodactyla > Cervidae > Cervus > Cervus elaphus. The sequence goes on along the minus strand of NC_057819.1, from coordinate 18,164,022 downwards.
TTCACAACAAATGGAAAGGTATGAATTTGTATAACTTCTTTGGAGTGACCTACACTACTATTTAAATCAGAAGCCTTTCAAAAGTTCACAGCCTTAGACTCAGGAACTCCTCTTCAAGGAATTTATCCTAAGGAAATATTCAAATGTAGAGATATTTACTCTAGTGTTACTTGTAACAGAAAATTGGAAATAATCTAAATAACTAAAAATAGAGGACTTCATGGGCTATATATGCAGTAAAATATGATACCTACGATTATTAGCATGGAAATATGCTCAAGTTACATTACTTATTAATAACATTACAGAGCAGAATATATAGTAACCTGGTCTTACTTGTTAATTTGTATACATACAATTGTACATACACAAAAGTTAGAGGAAACCACACTGACTGTAACTGAGTTATAAGTTACAAGTATTTCATACTGTGCTTTTGTGAACATGTGTTACTTTTTATAAGCACAAAACAAAATCATTTATTTAAAAGCACTAGATTCGAAAGAGAAAACTTAGGTTCAAGTTCCAGCTATGATACTAGCTGTACTAACCTTACTGATGAGTCAACTTTATAGATGAGGAAACAGATACAGATTAAGCAGAGCTAAGAGCAACTATCTCATAGTTAAAAAGATTAAATAAGGTAAAACATAAAAATACACTGTAAAATCTAAAGCACTGAATAAAGCACTGGTAAGTTGAACCATATTTTGTGTCAGATATTGAACAAAGGCTTAGGAGAAAACAGAATGAAGTATCTTCACTCTTTAAAGAAAAGTTTCTGCTCCTCCACTGCCCACCCCCCCCACCACAGCATTCCCCGAAAATCCAGTTTGGGATCCCATTCAAAAGTATTTAGTATCTTCTTTAAAATTTTAAACTAGAAGATCAGTGCCACTTGTCAACTCAAATTTAAATCAGTAAGTGTGTGTTATCAGCCCAATGCCTTCTGCAGTGTGTCAGTTTTTGCAAAAAATGTTTTGATTTATGATGCAATTCTGTGAACTGTGTGAACTGTTTAATAACAGGAAACAAATGCTTTTAGATCTCAGAGACATAGAAAACTACCAGAGTTTTAAAATATTTGACAACCCTCAAGACAGATCACTGAATTTAATACAAATGACAAAAAATTAGGATATAGGTAACCAGTTCTTAAAATGAGACCAAAAGTTAACACTACCTTTGAAAGGCAAACTTAGAAAGCACACCATTCTTCAACTGAAAGAAAAGTAAAACTTCTTTAGACAGAACAAACTGTCAACTTACTTTTCCAAAGCATTTTCCTGAAAATTCTGACTTAAAGTCCCAGTTAAGGCCTCTCTAAAAGGCACAGGGACCTTTATAAAATGAATTTGACATTTAGTTTGAACTTGACATAAGCGTTTATTCAAAGGACGTGGTTGTAGGTCAAATATTCTGACCTGGTGTAGTGGTTCTTGAGTCACAGGAGTACAAACTCCGTTTGGACACTGTTGCAACCATTCAGGTCATGTATTGGCCAGTTTCAGAAAGCAGGGCTAAAGTTCAGGAAAGGCCTCCTCTAATCCAGGTTCCCTCAACTCCTCTCCCCCCAGAAAACACCCACAGCACAACCAGCTAATATCTACCTCTTACCTTCTGCTACAATTTAAAACCTTTTAACAAAAGTATATTTTCGAAAAAGTATTAACAGTCATGCATTTAAAATGCAATTACTAAAAAAAAGAAAAAAGAAAAAAAAATAAACTAAAAAAAAATAAAATGCAATTACTTGCTCTATTAAAAAAAAAAATTCATCCAGATTCCTTTAAGGAGATTATTAACAAACTGAGAGAGAAGCTGGAAGTTAGGAAAATTTAAAACCTAAGCTCGAGAATTCCTAGATTAAAGACTGACTAAAAGAAAAGTAGCTCTCTCTGACAGTAAAACAAATGAGAAAATGACTTTAAAAATAATATGCCTTATACCATATGAAAAGTACAATATACCTATGTATCAAAATGAGAAAAATATCAGTGAACAGGATTTAAGAAACAAACAGCAAAATTCCTCTATCCATTAACCCTATAATCTATCTATTACAGAATGAGAGAATACCATGAAGAGTTGAAGAGCAACCAGTCAGTGGCTATTTTTTTGTCAGCAGCTTCTTAAACCCTGCTGTTTCTACAAGTCCTGGAAGGCTCTTTTACTGAGCCAACAACTCTCATACTTCCTTAAACATTCCACAATTTTCTCTCGAAAGCAAATAGATTACTATGAAATCCAGCATATTTAAAGTACTGACTGATCTCAGAACTTATATATCTGATTGCTGACATTTAAAAAATATTTCCCCTCTAGTAATAATTATATTAGAATGATATAAAATAGATATATAAAGACAACTATATTGCTCACAGTTACAGAGTTATATTATGACTAGCAATTTCATTTCTTGGTATATACCCAAGAGAATAGAAAATATGTTTACGAAAAAACCTATACATAAATGTGTCATAGCAGCTCTATTCACAACAGCCCAAAAGTGGAAACAACACAATGTCCATTAACAGATGTTTTAAATGTGGCATACTCATATCAGAATAGTATTCAGCCATAAAAAGGAATATACACTACAGTGTAAGTAAATCTTATAGTACCGCTTCTGTTTTATATTTTGGTTTTTTTGGGCCGTAAGGCATGTGGGATCTTGGCTCCCTGACCAGGGCCTAAACTGGCATCTTCTGCATTGGAAGGCAAAGTCCTAACCACTGGACTGCCAGGAAGTTCTAATATGGGTAAATCTTAAAAATCTTATACTGAGTGAAAAAAGTCAGACACCAAAGACCACGTACTACATGATTTCATTTACCTGAAATGCCCAAAATAGACACATCTGTTAGTGTCAGAATCTACTTTCGGCTGCCAGGGGCTGAGGGAGGGGAGTTGGGAAGTGACTAATCGTTAGGGGTTTTCTTGCAGAGTGATGAATATGTTCTGGAACTAGTTAGTGGCAGTGGTTGCACAACCTTATGAATGTTGTGTTACTGAACTTTTCACTTTAAATGGTGAATGTCACGGCAGGTGAATTGTATATTTAAAAAAAAAAATTTCAGTCAGGGTCATGTCGGCTGAATGTTGACAGGTAGATCAGGTTGAATTCTGACTTTCAGAAAATTACGACTATATAAATGATGAGACAGGTTTCCTGACACAGCTTGAAATCTAGATAAGGGAAATTCAAAAGAGGGCTTCTTGGAAGGCTGAAATTAGCACACATACACACTCCTCCAAAGTGACTAGTACTTTGTTAAAAGGGCAACTCACTTTCAGATATAGAGCTTTTTGATCAAGTATATAAAAATTACTATGACTGTTGGAAAACATCAAATTGTACCTAACCAATTCACTTCCTAAATAAAATTTTGATCTTTATATTGTTCATGTAATCCTCATACTTTAAGATAACTACTTTTTATATAAAAAAAAAATTTTTTTTTTTGGTCATGCTGAGTAATTTACGGGATCCTAGTTCCCTGACCAGGTATCAAACTCTGTGCCCTGTGCAATGGAAGTGTGAAGTCCTAACCACTGGACTGCCAGGAAGTTCCAAGACAAACTACTTTTAAGACTGGCATAACTCACAGAAATATTTCAAATTCCTGGCCACAATCAAAATTTTATCTAGAGGCTAGACTTTTATTTCTGTTTAAGGTTTCAAGTTAATCAAGCTTAAATAAACATCGTCCAGTTTTACAAGAATTACTTCACAACTCAATACAACTCAAAGCCAGAACTTAGATGGCATACACCATGCTCTTTTTTTCAATAAACTGTGGTTTAGTATGCAGAGGAGTTTTTGCTGCATTTTAATTATGAGTCATAGAATGAATAAATAAGTACATATACACATACACACCCTTAAGTGAAAAAGCATTACCAGAATGATTTAACGGTACCAGAAGACAGACCAGTTCTGAACTCACTTATCTTGTCAAGAACACTTAACCAGTGGTGTAAAAGAGGACTGGATGGAACAGGGAATCTTGGTGCTAAGTCCTAATTCTACCATTAACACTGGCAAAGAACTTTGTGGGGTTACTCCTAGTGGAGTAACCTTGGCAAAGTCATTTGACCCTCTGCAGACTTGTCTTCTCTTCAGTAAAATGAAAGAACTGGATTCCAAGGTTTCTAAATCTTACAACCCTCAACAGTCTTTGATTCTATTGTTAAGTAGCTTAGGGCTGTAAGAGGCCCAGCAATTACACACTAGGCAGCTCCCATATTTTTATGTACTTAGGCAACCACGCCATATAGAGTAACAAGAGAACCCAGTATTAGTCACAGGGAAGAAGGAAAAAGAAAAGTGCACATAGCTCCTGCTGGTACTGGTTTACTCCTGTTGGATCTAATAAAGAGAAAGCACCTTTGCCAATTTTCCAGGGGATAGGAGTGGTTCCTGTGTCTCACCACACCCACCATAGTTGGTTTTTCCTAAAAGAAATCCAGTGGGACTCTACAAAAATGTTGTAAAGCAGCAAGTACTTTTAGTCACTGCATGACTAACAGGACAGATAATTCTAAATTAAAGAAATAAAACAGCTTTCTCTTTCTAATACAAAAAGAAATAAACAGCTTTCATTCCAAAGAGTCCTAGATGACCACAGTGAGTTGCACAGATAACTTAGCAATAAATAGCGTCAACCCAAAGAAAACTAATTATCTATAGAACTAGAAAGTTCAAAGCACTGAGGTTCAACATGACATTATTCAACACAGCTTCTTTTTTTTTGGCTGCTCCATGCAGCATGTGGGATCTCAGTTCCCTTGTGGTGTGCTGTGCTTGGTCGCTCAGTTGTGTCCGACTCTTTGGGACCCCACGGACTGTAGCCCTCCAGGCTCCTCTGTCCATGGAATTCTCCAGGCAAGAACACTGAAGTGGGTTGCCATCTTCTTCTCCAGGGGATCTTCCCAATCCAGGGATCAAACCCATGTCTCCCACACTGCAGGCAGATTCTTTATTGACTGAGCTGCCATCAAACCTGGGCCTCAGCAGTGAAAGCACTGAGTCTGAACCACGAGGCCACCAGGGAACTCCCTCAACATAGTCTTTAATGCAATTCAGTTTACATCTCCAACTTCCAGAGTAAAAAGCAGTATTAAAAACTCACTGAGACACATTACCTCTTCCACAGCAAGAGATAACCAGATCTGCCTATAACGGGATGGTGTCACTAAAAGAAGTCACCATCATATGAACTGGTTTGTGGAAACCAAAGATCAAATGAGGCCAACTCACAAGTTGTACTAGGTGGCTCTCAAGATGGCTCTCTGGAAGAACTCCAACAGAAGACAGTCCTAGGGAACCTGTATTCCCGGATTTGCATACAACTCTCTCTCAAAACAGCTCTTTGTCAAATATGGCCAAAGACCATCCCTAGTTCACATAAGCCATCATCTGTCTGGTTATGTCTAGGAACATTCCTTTCAAGAGGGGTACAGAGCTGTAGTTCTTAATCTGGTACCACCCAAGGACCTCTAGATGGACCTCTAGGCGGCCCATAAGTGGATTCCATGTACTTCATGGGGTCTCTGAAGTCTCCAAGTGTTAGTGTTATTCGCTCAGTTGTGCCCGACTCTGCGACCCCATGGACTGCAGCCCACCAGGCTCCTCTGTCCATGGGATTTTCCAGGCAAGAATACTGGAGTGGGTTGCCATTTCCTTCTCCAGGGGATCTTCCCAACCCAGGGATCGAACCCGGGTCTCCTGCACTGCAGGCAGATTCTTTACCAACTGAGCTACAAGGGAAGCCCGAAGTCTCCAAAGGCCTATGCTAATTTTGTCTCTACGCACATTTCTGGAGGGAGACAGCCTGTGGACAGTGAACCAAGAGGCTGTGAATCAAGCAAAGTTAAGAACCACTGGTTTCAGCGCCAGATATAAAACAACATATCTACTGAAGGTGCCCATGTGAATAGAAAGGGAAGTAATGTCCACTATTTGAGATGAAAAATAACAGAGTGCTATCTTTTCAAAACAAAAATATATGCTGGTCAGAAGTTTTTGAGGATCAGGTAGTCCACTTCCCTCATTCTCTAGTCTAGAGGAGGAAAATGAGCTGAGAGGTTCTTGCCCAAAACCACAGATCACAGAGTGGTAAAGCTGAGCACCTAACCAGGCGGGTTTCGGTCAGGATGGTATGTTTATACATTTTTCAAAATGGGTTTGACCAAAGTTTCACATATCCTTATAAATACCCCACTCCATTAAGAAGGTAGCCTTCAAAAAACTTCAAATTTCAGCATAGGCATCTGACATATTAAACTATCCCCTGAATAATTAATCAAATCACAGATCTTTCACATAAGCCAGCACATAGCAGATTTTTAAGGGGGAACCTTAGTGGCTCAATATCCTCTATCCTATTGCACTATAACAGCAACTTGAAAAAGCAGTACAGGTCACAAGCTTTTAACTGTGAAGTGCCTCGATTGTAATGAAAAAAGAACCACTGACAGACCTTTAAAAAAAAAAGATATCAGGGGCTTCCCTGGTGGTCCAATGGTTAAGAATCTGCCTGCCAATGCAGAAGACATGGGTTCAATCCTTCGTTCAGGAAGATCCCACATGCTACCGAGCAACTAAGTAAGCCTCTGCATCACAACTACCGAGCTCATGCACCTCAACTACTGAAGCCAGTATGCCTAGAGTACATGCTCAACAAGAGAAGCCCCTGCCTGTGGCAACTAGAGAAAGCCTGCGTGCAGCAAGGAAGACCCAGCACAATCAAAAATAAATTAAATAAATAAATAAACCTTTAGTCAGGGTCGAGCTGACTTTAGAGTGGATTTGTACAACTTCAATTTTCAAGTTCCCCCAGGGAACTCTACTCAGTACTCTGTAATGACCTATATGGAAAAAGAATCTAAAAACAAGTGGATATATGTATATCTGATTCACTTTTGTACAGCAGAAACTAACACAACATTATAAATCAACTATAATCCAATAAAAAATTTTTTTTTAAACTTGCAAGTTCCCTTCTAAGAAGTCTTTGCCTAAACACTAAACGATTTTTTCAACCTACCTACTTTAGTCTTTCATAAGTTAAACTAAAAGCAACTTTTCTAGTGCATCTCATACATAGTACATGAGTAAAAGCAAAGATAATAGACTTATTCTGAGGCTAAATTAAAAAGTAATTCTTATCATAAAATTACAGGACCCTGTGTTCCAATGCCAAGCTTTGGCTCAGTATATGCAATTTAAAGTAGTCAAAATACTCAATCTCACCTGAGAAGTGAAAACAGAAACATTTGAACTTGAGTTCAATGACAACGTGTCCTTCAATTTCACAGGAAGTGCTCTACTCATTAAGAGAGATTTAAATGGCATAGGAGTCTATGGCATATGCACTGTCTCCAAAGACATGCATGATGGTAAAGTTTCTGATTGCTTCTGAATTCTATTTAGCCATTTCTGCAAGCTCTAACTCTAGACTCCCAACCCCTAAGATGTAACTGGACTAGGCCCTCCAAAGCACCTGTGGCCTGAAATGGCTTTAACCAATTCTCAAAGCTTTCTTGGCCGCAGTGAAGAAGAGGGTTTGACCATTCTATTTTGGGTCAAGGAGACTCTCTTCCACCCTAAGTGACCTCAAGTGGTCAAGATCAGTTTGGAAGAATGCACTGCGAGTGATTTTTTTTTACCAGGCCAGCGGCCTCTGCTGCGAGACTCAAGACAAGGATGGAGATCTGGTCTTGGATCGAGACGACGAAAGAATGCGGCTGAGCTGTGTGGGGCTTACGACAGCCAGTCTGCTCGGGAGCCCGCAACCCATAGCCGGGCCGAGGCGTCAGGAGCTCGAAGAAGCAGGGATCCGCAGGGCACGAAGAGGGAGGAGGAAGGGAGCGAGAGAATGAGAGCGAGGTTCGGAGCCTGCAGGTGTCGCCGGGGGAGGGGACGAGGTCGTCTGGGGCTGGCCCTGCCAAGTGACTAACAGTGCGGTTCCGGACTCGGACAAACTGGTCACATTCTCAGGGTGTGTGACCTTGAGCATGTGGCTCCACCGCTCAGCGCCTCAGTTTCCTCAACTCCAAAATGGGGGTTGATCAAGTGGAAAAACGCACCTTCAAGCGCTTGGCACGGCGCCTGGCACCTAGTAAGCGCTCCGTACAAATGAGCTACTACTACTGGCTCACTGGCTCCTCTTACCGCCTGGAGGAGCTGGAAAAGCCCCGAGAAGGGGAGTCCCCAGGAGGCGGATCCGGGGCTTGGGAGGGGGCACCCGGCCGGGCACTCACCGAGCACGTCTGCTGAGCGGTGCCGGGCTACGAAGCACGCGTCGTCCCCATAGCAAGCCCCCTTCTTGAGGAGGCCCTTACGGAAGTCCTTGCCGAAGCCGCAGCCGGCCGTCACCAGCCCGTAGTCACCGCCGCCGCCGCCGCCTCCGGCCCTGGGGTCGGTCTGCGAGAGGCCGCCGAGTACGGCGCGGGCCACCAGTCGCCCGTACGAGAGGACCGAGAACATCGCCGCCGCCGCCCCCCCGAGGAGGCGGGGGGCCCGGGGAACAGGAGGACGCGGAGGCCCGGAGCCGGCTCTCTCCTCAGCCGCAGCCAAGCCGCCGCCGGGACGCTCCTCAAGGCGGCGCGCAGTTACCGCCGCCGCCCTTGCCCGACGCGCGGGGCCTCGCACACGCTCCGCCGCGCGCACTGGAGCCAGAGCGAGGTCAGAACCGGCGGCTCCTCCGCCTGAGCCCGACTAGGGTCCCGGCTGCAGCCACCGCTGCCGCCGCCATCTTCCGCTCCACTAGCGTGTTCCGGGCCGCGCCGGCAGCACCGCCCCCTTATGACCACGCCTCTACCCCCGCCCATGGCCCGCGGCTTAGGCCCAAGCCCCGCCTCCTCGGCTCGGTGCCCTATGCAGTCACAGAGGTCGAGCTTGCGCAGAGGATGTGGTCACAATGTCTCCTAGGAGTTGTAGTCCGAAGGTTGTAGTCGCTTCTTTTAATTCACTACCTAGCTTCAACGACCTAGGAGGAGTTCCCAGACGCGAGGCCGAAGTTAAAATACGGAGAATTACAAGTGGGTTGTTTGAAAGTTTTCTCCCCTGCTTTCAGTGAAGAGAAAACGCCACTATTCCTTAAAAAAAAAAAAAAACTGGAAAAAATTAATTGGGTCACGTATGATTTTTCTATAACACATATATTAAACGGAAGTACACAAATCTAGTGACACCTCCAGCATTTGTATATTGGAAGGGTTTAGGGACCGTAATCTGTTTGGAAAGAAGAACCGTTTTGCATAATGTTTAGAAAAATTCGAGAATAATGATGGAGATTCACGCACAACCACTGCAGACATACAGAAGTCATACAGAAGTGTTTCAGACTTTCAGATGATCCTGCCAAGTGAGGAACAAAAAAATTCTAGGCCCCAAATTTCTTTGCCTCAAATCTGAATTTTCTTGAGGATCTACCCGGCTAAGCAGGTCTTCTCCCCACTTCTGACTTGGGCGCCAAAGACTTGCAAAAATGACAGCCCTGCCTCTCTCCTCCCACAGCTGCCACCTCTTCTCATGGAAAGGACAACCCTTGGCCAGACAGGCCGCTCCCCTACTTTTTTTTAAGCTTTCAGCCTACCCCTAACAAACATCACAGTAGCCTTCTCCAGATTTTGACTAAGTGACCTTCTGAAATTTAGGTTGAAAAGTAAATTTCATGGGGAGTTTGTAATCTAATGGAAAGATTAGCTCCAACAATATGTGTAATAGGTTTGTATGTGTATGTGAATGTATATTCAAATTACATACCATATTGGTGGGACTGTACATAATCTAGTCCTTGCATACCTTTCCACTGTCCTTGGTGCTGTGCCCCCTTCACTAACTGGACTGTAGCCATGTTCACAGGTGCCTCAAGGCCTTTGCTTTTGCTCTTCCTTCCACCCACCATGTGTTTATTTTTATTATATATATATATATTTTTGGCTGCACTTCACAGTGAATAGGACCTTAGCTCCTCCACCAGGGACTGAACCCATACCCCTCTGCAGTGGAAGCATGGAGTCTTAACCACTGGACCACCATGGGAAGTCCCCTTCCATCCACTTGAATCTAATTCCATTTCTTGAGTGTCCTGTGTTCTTTCTTAGTGTATCCCCAGAACATATGGGCACATGATAAACACTTAAATATATGAATGAATGCATATTTCACTAGATCCTAAGCACCCTAAAGGCAAGGATCATTTGCCACTATATTATTACAACTGATACAATTTATATAAATATTGAATAAAAGTGATAATTGAATAGGAACCATAAATATTAATAATAAAATATAGCATTTGTCAAATAAGGGAATGATTAAATGAATGGATTCAGAAATAAAAGAAAATAGATTTGATGCAAATGATCTAATCTGAAATAGTTTTGCTGTCACCCAGAAGCATTGGTCCTTTTCCAGCTTTTTGACAGAACTATGGTTCCTCTGGGGATTCCTGTCTCATTCTATGAATGAATCTCTTTTACACCTTTTTAAGTATATCTAAAGACCTGTCAACCATCCACTCCAAGCACATTCCGTTATCCCAATTACTGTCATCATTAAATACTTCTGTGGTTCACGGTGTGCTAAGTACTCTATATGTTTCTGTCCTTAAGGGTTTTCATCAATACTGGACTGAACAAACCACTTCACACAATGAGTGGTCTTTTGTCAAATGTGTAGACAAAAAAAGATTCATTTACCGGATAAAAGATAGAGTGATTCTAGGCATGCAGTCACACCTTGCTATTTTTTTATGGCCCACAAGAATTAGAGTGTCCAGAAGAAGGGGGTGGAACCTTGAGGATCCTCAGCTTGGCATTTATGTCTGTGCCAGCCATGCTAAAGGTTGTTCTTTTAAGCACATACCACTACCAAATCCCAGCCAGGATGTCAGGTAATTCTACCCCAAGGACAAACTTTTTAAAATAGCATGTCAACCCTTATTCCTTGCCTTGTCAAACTCCCTCAGGCTACTACCTTTTCATTTTCAGGACGTATATTACCTCATTTCCGGGACACTCACAGGAACCAGTTGGATGAGATAAGCAGAAACATAAGATGTAACTCCGATGCCGGGTAACCTCTGCTCTGTTGGGGCTACTGTTTTCACAGTTAAATGATACCAGTGCCTTGAGTTTCCTGCAAATGAGTTTTCTGCAAATGAGTTGCTCTTTGGAGCACAATGTGAACAGAATCCTTTCTCAAAGCTCCTTTGCTCTTTTTGGAAAGAAGAAGAGACAGGGCCTCAGGTTCCCTTGAATCATTTATTCCAGAGCCAGTTCTGAAAAGTCTCACTATAGTGGGGAAGCCAGGAGAGGGTACTTGGGAAAAAAAAAAACAAAACACACTTTCCCCTGCCCTCCCTGGGAGCACAATTCACTTGTGACATTTTGCTAGACTTTAAAAGCCCTAAGAGTTTTCTTCCTTAACAGAGTTACATTCCTAGCACTTCAAGGATTCCTGGGAGGTCAGTTGTCACTCTCAGAAGCGAGCAAGTGGTGAAAATACCATCTGTGTTCCCAGGGCACCTCTATGGCATTAGGAAAGAGCTTTGCACTGGAGTCACCCCCAGCTCCTAAAAATAGAAAGGGGGAGAAAAAAAAAGGCATGAATTCCCTAATGAAATTTTTTGCCAGACTGGTACACTGATCTCTGATTTCTTTTTGCTAACCTATTCAAAAAGAGAATTAACTAGTTTATGGCAAGGTTTCTCAACCTTGGTACTATTGACATTTGGGGGCCACATAATTCTTTGTGGGAGGGGGCTGTCTTATACAATGAAGGGTGTTTAGCAGCATCCCTGATCTGAACCTACTAGATGCTAATAGCACACTCACCCCTAGTTGGGGCAACCAAAAATGTCTCCAGACATTGGCAAATGCCCCTAGGGGGCAAAATTGCCTCTAGTTCAGAACCACTGAGTTATACCAATGCCTTACAAGTGAACAAATATTTGGGAAGCACTTGTTAAGTCTGAGGCTCTGTGTTAAGAATTAAAAAACACTGATGCCTTCATAGCAGTTATAGTATTGACAAAGAGGGTTAAAATTAAGTAAATTATAGAGAAAATAAGCACCATCAGTTGAAATAAAAGCATGTAAGGAGGAGAAAGAGGAGCTATTGGGATGGAAGAATAGTCAGGGCACTTTATGGAGAAGTAACATTTGTGAGAGGCCAGCATGGCCAGGGACTTCCCTGGTGGCTCAGTGGTAAAGAATCTGCCTGCCAATGCGGGAGACGCAGGAGACACAGGTTCAATTCCTGGGTCAGGAAGATCCCCTGGAGGAGGAAATGGCAATCCACTCCAGTATTCTTGCTTGGAAAATCCCATGAACAGAGGAGCCTGGTGGGTTTCAGTCCATGAGGTTGCAAAGAGTCAGACACGACTTAGCAACTGAGCACAAGCAAGAGCAAGAGCATGGACAGAGGTCTGAGGAGTAGATATAATCATTCCAAGAGAAAGAAATGGGAAATCAGCAAACTCAGAGTGTGACTGAAGAAGAGCAAGTAGTCCAGTGCAGCTCAACCTCAGGGTTTGCATGAGGAATAATGAGAAATGGAGCTAGGAAAACAGTTTAGAAACTATTTTGCATAAAAAGGAATGAAAAAAATAAAATAGAAAAATAAAAAGGAACGAAGTACTGACATATGCTTCAACATAGAGGAACCTTGAAAACATTATACTAAGTTAAAGACACCAGTCCCCAAAGACCACACATTGTATGATGCTATTTCTATGAAATGTCCAGAACAGAAAAACCCACAGAGACAGAACCCAGATTAGTAGTTGGCAGAGACTGGGAGGAAGGGGAAAGGGAATGATTGCTAATGGGTTTGGGGTTCCTTTTTGGGGTAATGAAAATGTTCTGGAATTAGTAGTAATGGTTGCATAACCTTTTATATGTACTAAAAAACAATTAACTGTACACTTTAAAAGAGTGAATGTTATGGTATGTGAGTATCTCCATTAAAAAAAAAAAAGTTTAGGACTTACAGCAGAGGGTCTTGTACGCTATGCTGAGGGTGCTTAATGCTGGAGACAACAAGGGGGGGTCACTAAATGCTCTAAATATGCCAATAATAATAAAATAACAATAAATAATATAATTATAATAAGATAATAAAGCAAGAATAGTGATGAGAATGAGAGCAATAGATACCATGGATTAAGAACTTCCCACGTGCATTACCTGCATGACCTGCACTGACCACCTATTTAAGCATGAAAACACCCAACAGTCCTGTCTATGTTTCACGTGAGACTCATTTATTCTGTTTACTGTTTGTCTCCGCCCTGACTAAAATGTAAGTTCCATAAGAGTAGGGGATTTTGTGTATTTTATCCTTTATCTCACGTGTCTGGAACACTCCCTAGCATACAATAGGTAACAAGTAAATACCTAAGAAGCGAATGCTGTTGATTAAGAGAAACTTAGAGGTCATATAGAGCAAGCAACTTGTTCTACACTTGAGAAAAGGGAAGGGTAAGGAACAGGTTCCTCCCATAGGAATTTAATGGGTGGAGCTAGGTTAACTGGTGAGCTCTCCAGGAGAGTCTTGGTCCCGCCCTGCAAAGCCTTTTTGAAGGCATTAGCCACAAGCTGCTCTTTCCACTGAACTTTGCATTGTGTGTGATGGTCATATTTTCTCCCATCTAGAATCCATTGCCTTCCAGTCTCTGATAACAGTACTTTGATTCCTTTATGTGGTTTGAGAGGAACTAGATTTCAGGAGGGCACATGATCCAGGTCTGACTAATCAGTGCATTGCATTCTCTTGGTCACAGTGATTGGTCCAGTAGGAAGGCACATGACCCAAGCTAGGCCAATGAAACTCCACTATGGGATTTTGCTGAAAGCATTAAGGAGAAATTCTCACTAGCGTTTTCTAAACCCATAAGATGCAAGCTTAGAACTGCTGATGGCCGTTTTTGCCACTGCTTAGGAAGAGCCAGCCTGAGAATGAAGGGAATTTAGAGAGAAGCAGAGCCTAGAGATGGTGAACAACAAGAGAATTTGTGATGTTGATTAAACCCCTGAATCCAGCTTTGCCTGAAGTCATCAGTCATCAGTCCCTGAAGTCATATTAATTCCCTCTTTTGCTTAAGCCACTTTGAGTTTGACTTGCAATGAAGTGAATCCTGACAGATCATGTGATCCTGATACCATGGCTACAATTATTGAATCAGGAATAAGTTACCAAACCAAAGGCAGTTTTTAGAAGGGAACATCTCCTCTGCCCAGTTTACATACATAGAGGAGAGGGAACTGCCATGCCTCAGTAGAAAAATTACTGAAATAAAACATCTGATTTCTTTCTTTACTACTTCCATGACAGGAGAATTGGGTCTGACTAGTGGGTTCAGGAGAAGATACTGATGTTACTGAACTCAACTCCCCTTGCCTGATGCTCAGCAAAGTCAGTCTACTGACACCAGGTTGTGGTAAAGAAAAGTACAGGGCACCAAGCAAGGAGAAGAGACAGCTAGTATTCAAAAGAATCAAAAATTTCCTGATGGCTTTCAGGCCAAGGTTTTTAAAGGCAACATTGAGGGTGAGAGTTGCAGGGTGCATGATCAGGTCGTGAACATTTTTCTGATTGGTTGGGGATGAGGTAACAGGGTGATATTTCGTAAATCTTCATTAGCCTTCTGGTTCCAGCCAGTCTGGGGTCTATGTGTTTGTGGTCAGAATGTTGTCACCGTTCTCCACCTGGGTGCAAGGCAGGGTGGTGGGTGGTGGTGGGGCATTGGGGAGTCTTAATTTCTGCAGAACAGTCAGATATATGTCAGATTATTGTCTATATCCCTTCAGGAAGAACTCAGAATCCTGAGACCCTACTGTTTTAATCATTAACTGCCAGAGTTTGCTCTTTGGAACTTGGGGAAGATCAAACAGGAAGTGGGGAACACTGAGGGGCTTGTACCCAGAAAGGCCCCCAGAGTCCTGCCCGGTTTCATCCCGCTTTTTCTTTGGTGTTCCTCAGTCCTGAGGGGAGCAGGAGTGGGACAAGAAAGGAATAAAGTTTTGGATAGAGAGGTTAATCATAAAAGAGGCAGGGGACCTCCGTTTCAGGGTAACTCAGTCTCAATGAGCATGTCGCCAGTCCTTTCTCTTTTTCCTTTTTTGCTGTGGTCTGTCCTTCAGATACTCATGTTTCCTCCTCTGCCATGGGGAGCTTGTTCCTCTGAAGGAGGCCTGCAGTCTGTGACCAAGTAAACCAGTGTAATTTAGATGGGAATTGGGGGCACAATGAAACGGTGTACTCCAGTCAGCCTCCTCAATAAAGCTGATACCTTGTACCTCTGGCTGCCTGATTCATGCATTGACGGCTCAGTGGGTTTAGAATTTGGAAGGGCCAAGAAGGGGGCAATTAATTTTCACCCCACAACCCCCCAACATGTTATTTTCTCATCAGAAAACTTCAGAGGCGGGCAGGAAAGCTGACGTGTGGGGGCTAAAATAACACACGGAGATCAGGTTTCGGGTGTAGTCAGGGCTTTAGGCTGAAAGGTAATTGTAGGTCAAGTGGATTCTCGACCTGGGCAGTTACGGTTGTAGTGGGGACCTGAATACGAGAGCCTCTGGGGCAGGCCTTGACCCAACCCCTGTGAGTATAGCTTTGACCTCAGTGGGTGGCTGGGACAGGGATTACGTTATTGGGAAAAAAGCCTGTCTGTTCCAGGGAAGGCTTACTTTAAAGAGGGCAGAGCTTTAGCTTTGCTCTGTTGGGTAGACGATTTTTGCGTCTTGCATTATGTCTTGTGGCAAAGCTTCGGGCTGGATTTTAAATAGCAAAGGCAATGAGATTCTACAGAGTCAAGGGAGTTCTTGTTGGTGAGACTGTAGCCTTTTTACAGCATGACCCCAGGGAGTAGTTGGAATCTGTGAAGCTGTTCTTCTGTAGGTCATTTTGAACTTCATTCAGGGTCATGAGCAGAACCTGTGAAGGGGTGAAGGGACTCATCTCTTGACTCCATTTGGTACATGCTGGTAAGGTTCACCTCACTCCTGGGAGCCCACGTTTGTTCTGATTTGTCTATTGCATAAGCCTTGATCATGGCTTTGGATTGGGGAGCCCAGGACTGAGTTGCCCTGCAGAATGGGAGTGCATATTATTAGTGAAAACAAATGAATAGAACAGCACCCTTATACAGGAGATGCTTCTTTGTGGGTTGAGGTAGAGAAAATTAATGAAAATCCAAAAGCTAAGAAGGCAGCTCAAGAAGCTCGTGCCTAGAAGACTTTGTCTCTGGGAAACAGGTTTGCTCAGGGAATCAAGGAAGAACGAGGTTGTTTTAAAAAATATGATTCCATCATACATATTTGACAGTTGCTGACAGTGGACCTTGAAACTCCTCATTACAAGAAACTTTTTTTCGGTAAGCATGTGTGATGCTGGGTGTTAACTAGACTTATTGTAGTGATCATTTTGCAATATATACAAATAGCAAATTATTTTGAAATTAATATGTCAAATATACCTCCAATATACCAATTTTTAAAAATTTATTTATTTGGCTGCACCAGGTCTTAGTTGTAATACTCAGGATCCAGTTCCCCGACCAGAGTTCGAACCCGGGCTCCTTGCTTTGGGAGCATGGAGTCCTAGCCACTGGACCACCAGGGAAATCCCCAATATATCACTTTTTAAAAAAAAACTTCTAAAAATAAATAAAAAAATAAAAAAAATTCTGTCGTGCTACCAGAACAGAACTAGTAGAAGAGTAGAAGACAAGTAAAGAAAGACCCGCTGACTAAATTGAGGAAGGCAGGGATTTAAAAAAAAAAACAAAAACAGGATTTTAATCACACTAAAGAGAAACAGACACGTAGATGTGGAAGTGAGACAGGCAGAAGTAATGGCAGGTTGCCGTCTTCTCCCGTCTGCTGCCCACTCTGGGCCATGAAATCCTTGGTCCCAGAAGAAGAATTGGGCGGGGGGGAATATTTGCCCTCCTTAAACTGCTTGTTTTGCTGGGAATTTTCTTTCAATGCTGGAATAATTGACTTCACCCAGGTTTCCTGTGCCCCGTGGGATCTTTTCTCTGTGGGCTCAGCTGTCTTCCCTTCCACCTTGCTCCCATCTTCACCCTGATTACTCTCCCCAAAGAGAAGAGATTTATAAAAGCTAACACCATGATCTTAGTAGACAGACCAGACAGATATGAAAGGGAAATGAGTTTTAAAAGAATTTTTACTCTCCCCCCTCTACTTTGGCTGTGCCTTGCAGCTTTCAGGATCTTATTTCCTCAACTCCCTGACCAGGGACTGAACTTGGGTCCCCAGCAGTGGATCCGTGGAGTCCTAACCATTGGATCACCAGGGTATTCATAGGAAATGATATTTTGAAGGCTCAACTAATTAGAAATTGAGAGGGTGAATAGACTCATGCCTATGTGCCATCTTGAGACAGAATGGAGGTAATATTACAGATTTGTGGGAAGAAATTATTTTTAAATGGTGGAAGGACATTGATAATCCCTCTGGGAAAAAAAATTAAATTGGCTCCTTCTCACACCATATACAAGAGTAAATTCTAGAAACCAAAAGCAAGAGCACGTATTTAAAACTTTTAGAAGAAAATATAGAATATTTTTATAAGAAATGATAGCACAAGCTATTAGGGAAAATTTTAATGGATTTGACTACATTAAAAGTTGAAACTCTCTCACAATGGATCTAAGACCTAAACGTGAGAGTTAGAACTTTAAGACTCCTAGAAGAAAACATAGGTGAAAGCTTCATTTTATTGGATTTGACTTCCTATACAGGATACTAAAAGGACAGGCAACAAAAGAAAAACATAGATATACTAGACTACATCAACATTTAAAACTTCTATTCATCAAAGAACACTATCAACAGGCTGAAAAGTCAGCCCATGGAATGGGAGGAAATATACATAAATGATATATCTGATAAGGGGCATACATCTAGAATTTATAGGCTTTCCTGTTGGCGCTAGTGGTAAAAGAATCTGCCTGCCAATGCAAGAGAAGCAGGAGACAGGAGTTTGATCCCTGGGTCAGGAAGATCCCCTGAAGGAGGAAGTGGCAACCTGCTCCAGTATTCTTGCCTGGTAAATTCTATGGGGTCGAAAACAGTTGGCTATGACTCAGCACACATGCATCCAGAATATATAAAGAATTCCTATAACTCAGTTCAGTTCAGTTCAATTGCTCCGTTGTGTCAGACTCTTTGCGACCCCATGGACTGTAGCACGCCAGGCTTCCCTGTCCATCGCCAACTCCCAGAGCTTACTCAAACTCATGTCCATTGAACCAGTGATGCTGTCCAACCATCTCATCCTCTGTTGTCCCCTTCTCCTCCCACCTTCAATCTTTCCCAGCATCAGGGTCTTTTCAAATGAGTCAGTTCTTTGCATCAGGTGGCCAAAATATTGGAGTTTCAGCTTCAGCATCAGTCCTTCCAATGAATATTCAGAAGTGATTTCCTTTAGGATGGACTGGTTGGATCTCCTTGCAGTCCAAGGGACTCTCAAGAGTCTTCTCCAACACCACAGTTCAAAAGCATCTATTCTTCAGCGCTCAATTTTCTTTATAGTCCAACTCTCACATCCATACATGACTACTGGAAAAACCATAGCTTTGACTAGACGGACCTTTGTTGGCAAAGTAATGTCTCTGCTTTTAATATGCTATCTAGGTTGGTCATAAATTTTCTTCCAAGGAGTAAGTGTCTTTTAGTTTCATGGCCGCAGTTACCATCTGCAGTGATTTTGGAGCCCAGAAAAATAAAGTCTCTCAGTGTTTCCACTGTTTCCCCATCTATTTGCCATGAAGTGTTGGGACCAGATGCCGTGATCTTAGTTTTTCTGAATGTTGAGTTTTAAGCCAACTTTTTCACTTTCTTCTTTCACTTTCATCAAGAGGCTCTTTAGTTCTTCTTTGCTTTCTGCCATGAGGGTGGTGTCATCTGCATATCTGAACTCCCAGCAATCTTGATTCCAGCTTGTGCTTCATCCAGCCCAGCATTTCTCATGATGTACTCTGCATATAAATTAAATAAGCAGAGTGATAATATACAGCCTTGACATACTCCTTTCCCTATTTGGAACCAGTCTGTTGTTTCATGTCCAGTACTAACTGTTGCTTCCTGACCTGCATACAGGTTTCTCAGGAGGCAGGTCAGGTGGTCTGGTATTCCCGTCTCTTTAAGAATTTTCCAGAGTTTGTTGAGGTCCACACAGTCAAAGGCTTTGGCATAGTCAATAAAGCAGAAGTAGATGTTTTTCTGGAAATCTCTTGCTGTTTCAGTAACTCAAGAACAATAAAAAAGATTTAAAAACAGAGAAAGGACTTGAATAGACATTTCTACAAAGAATATATGCAAATGGCCAACAAACATAGGAAAAAGATGCTTGACATCACTGTCAGGGAAATGCAAATCAAAATCACAAAGAGATATCACCTCTCACCCATTGAGATGGATTGTTGTCGTTCAGTTGCTCAGTGGTGTCCGATTCTTTTCGACCCCATGTGCTGCGCACACCAGGCTTCCCTGTCCTTCACCGTTTCCCTTCATGACCACTGAGTCAGTGATGCCATCCAACCGTCTCATCCTCTGTTGTCCTCTTCTCGTCCTGCCTTCAATCTTTCCCAACATCAGGGTCTTTTCTAATGAGTTAACTCTTCGCATCAGGTGGTCAAAGTATTAGAGCTTCAGCTTCAGCATCAGTCCTTCCAATGAATACTCAGGATTGATTTCCTTTAGGATGGACTGGTTTGATAACCTTGCAGTCCAAGGGACTCTCAAGAGTCTTCTCCATTATCATGGCTACTGTTTTAAAAAACAAATGAGCAAACAGAAAAACCCCAGAAAACAACAAATGTTATCAAGGCTGTGGGAAAACTGGAACTCTTGTGCACTGTTGGTGGGAATGTAAAATGGTTCAGACTGTGGAAATCAGTATGCCAGTTCCTCAGTTGAAGCAGAATTACCATGTGATATAGCAACTCCACTTTTTTGTATATATATACCTGAAAGAAAGCAGGGATTCAAGCAGATATTTATATACCTATGTTTATAACAACATAATTCACAATATTCAAAAGGTGGAAGCAACCCAAGCTTCCCCTGATGGATGCACTGATAAACAAAATTTGATAATCCATATGGTGGAATATTATTTTTTTTAAGAAGGAAGGAAATCCTGACCCATGTTATAACATGGATGAATTTTGAGGGCATTATGGTAAATGAAATAAGCCCAAACCAAAAAAAGACAAATGCTATATGATTGTGCTTTTATGAGGCAGCTAACTAGAGGAGTCAGATTTATAGAGACAGAAAGTAGAATGGTGCTTACCTGAAGCTGGAGGGCAGAGGGAATAGAGAGTTCGTGTTTAATGTGTACAGAGTTTCAGTTTTGCAAGATGAAAACAGTTCTGGAGATGGATGATTGTAGTGGTTGCACAACAGTATGATAGTACTTAATGCCACAGAACCGTACACTTTTAAAATGCTGTCTTAAATTTTATGTCATGCATATTTTACCACAACTAACATTTTTAAGCAATGATTAGAGCTTCTGCACAGCAAAAGACACTATAAAAAAATACTTAAAGAGACTTCGCTAGTGATTCAGAGGTTAAGACTTTGCTTTCAAATGCAGGAAAGAGACCTAAGTGAAAATTTGAGAAGAACAGCAAGCCATGTAAAGTTCTGGAAGAAGGTCACTCAGGCAGGTGTGTGTGTGTTAGTCGCTCAGTCATGTCCGACTCTTTGCGACCCTATGGACTGTAGCCCGCCAGGCTCCTCTGTCCATGGGATTCTCCTGGCAAGAATACTGGAGTGGGTTGCTGTTGCCTTCTCCAGGGGATCTTCCCGACCCAGGGATCGAACCTGGGTCTCCTGTATGGCAGGCAGAGTTTTTACCATCTGAGCCATCAGGGAAGCCCATTCCAGGCAGAGGGCAGAGCAAATGCAAATGTCCTGGGCTGGAATAAGTTTGGAGATGTCTTAGCTCAGGCTGGTGGCTTAGACGGTAAAGCATCTGCTTACAGTGTGGGAGACTGGGGTTCAATCCCTGGGTTGGGAAGATCTCCTGGAGAAGGAAATGGCAACCCACTCCAGTATTCTTGCCTGGAAAATCCCATGGACGGAGGAGCCTGGTAGACCACAGTCCATGGGGTTGCAAAGAGTCAGACACAACTGAGCAACTTCACTTTAGCCCAGGCTGCCATAACAAAATACCATAGCCTGGGTGGCTTAAACAACAAATTATTTTCTCAGTTCTGGAAGAAAAATGTCTGAGAACGGGGTGCCAGTATGCTTGGGTTCTGATGAGAGCTCTCTTACTGACTTGCAGACAGCTGGCTACCTTCTCACTCGCTGTGTCTTCACCTGGCACACAGCCCTCCTCTTATAAGGCACACAGCCCTGTCGGATTAGAGCCACATCATTATGACTTCGTTTAATTTCAATGACATTCCCAAAGCCTTACCATTGATTACAATCACAAGGGGGTGAGGACTTAAATATATGAATTTCTTTTATTTTATTGGTGTTTAGTTGCTTTACAATGTTGTGTTAGGATCTGCTCTATAGCAAAGTGAATCAGCTATATGCATACATATATCCCCTCTTTGTCACCACAGAGCATTTAGTAGAGTTCCCTGTGCTATACGGTAGGTTCTCATTAATTATCTATTTTTTAAAATCCACCTGCAAATGCAGGAGACGTGGGTTCGATCGCCGAGTCGGGAAGATCCCCTGGAGAAGGAAATGGCAACTCACTCCAGTATTCTTGCCTGGGAAATCCCATGGACAGAGGAGCCTGGCAGGCTACAGTCCATGGGGTTGCAAAGAGTCGGACATGTCTTAGTGACTAAACAACAATCAATCCCAATCTTGATAATCAATCCCAAGCTCACAACTCATCCTATCCCTCTTTTCCTACCTTGGTGTCCATACATTTGTTCTCTATGTCTGCGTCTCTGTTTCTGCTTGGCAAATAGGTTCATCTGCAACACACAGATTTGGAGGGACACAAGCATTCAGTCCATAAACCCTCAGTGTGGGGCTTGTTTTAAAAAGTCAATTTGAGGGAATTCCCTGGCAGCCCAACAGGTAGGACTGTGTGCTTCTTTTTCAGGGGGACATAGGACTGATTACTGGTCAGGGAATTAAGATTCCCTCAAGGTTCAGGGACAAAAACAGAAAATAAAAATGTCGATTTGAGAAGGCCAGGATTTTGGTACTGGTATGTGGAGGTGAAATCCTAGAGATTAGCTCTGAGACTGGATAAGATAGGATTCCTCCCATAGTCCATTTTTGGAAGTGTGAAGAATTAAGCCTTATTTGGCCTGAGGGGAGAGGAATTTGGGAGGAAGTTATCTTGGCTTTTTATTCTTTGCCAAAGGCTCAAAACGGCTTCCCTAATTGGCCTGCAATGCAAGAAACTCATAGAGGCACAAGTTCAATACCTGGGTCGGGAAGATTCCCCAGAGGAGGAAAATGGCAACCCACTCCAATGTTTTTGCCTGAAATAATCCCATGGACAGAGGAGCCTGGCGGGTTACCGTCCATAAGGTCACAAAGAGTAGGACATGACTGAGTGACTGAGCATGCAAGCATTAAAGGCTCAAAAACTCTGTTCCCATTTGTAGGGGGTTTCCCTTCTCTGTCTTCTGAGTTTGTCAACAAGATGAGATGCAGTTCCTAAATTCTTTCTTTCTTTGCTACTCTCCATGGTAACATGGTTACTCTTAGGTAACAGGTTTTATTGCTAATTACTAGGGAAAAACAAAAGTACAACAAACAACAAGGTTGAAACATGACTCATTCAGACAGAGGGCAATCACATGTCAAAAACGTATTCAACTTGTTAAAGAGGAAACAGTAAGATGGTAAAGCTGGTTCAGAGAGCATTTTGAGGAAGTAGATATTTGAGGAAGGAGGAATCTTAAATACTAAACTGATTCATCTCTGCAGGGTAACATTTGGTCCTTTTTCATACTGGAAAGAAATACTTTGGAATTTAAAACAGACACAAATCTGAGCCTTTAATAAAAAGTAAATAGCTAAGAAAACAAAGATACATTCCTTGGTTTGCATATATGGCCAGTGGGCCAAATCTTACTCTGTTGCTTGCATTTATAAGTTTGATTGGACCACAACCACGTTCATTTGCTTACCTATTGTGTAAGGCTTGCTCCTTGGAAGAAAAGCTATGACCAACCTAGACAGCATGTTAAAAAGCAGAGACATTACTTTGCCAGCAAAGTATGTTTGTCTAGTCAAAGCTATGGTTTTTCCAGTAGTCATGTATGGATGTGAGAGTTGGACTAGAAAGAAAATTGAGCACCGAAAAACTGATGCTTTTGAATTGTGATGTTGGAGAAGACTCTTGAAGATCCCTTGTACTGCAAGGAGATCCAAACAGTCCACCCTAAAGGAGATCAATCCTGAGTATTCGTTAGAAGGACTGATGCTGAAGCTGAAACTCCAATATTTTTGCCTGCGAAGAACTGACTCATTTGAAAAGACCCTGATGCTGGAAAAGATTGAAGGCAGGACAAGAAGGGAACAACAGAGGATGAGATGGTTGTATGGCATCACCGACTCAATGGACATGAGTTTGAGTAAGCTCTGGGAGTTGGTGATGGACAGGGAGGCCTGGTGTGCTGCAGTCCATGGGGTCGCAAAGAGTCGGATACAACTGAGCGACTGAACCGAACTGACTATGTAAGGCTGCTTTTGCAGTACTACAATGACAGAGCTGAGTCGTTGATAGAGAGCATAGAGCCCCAGAGCCTAAAATATTTACTATCTTGGACCTTTACAGAAAAAGTTTGCCAGCTCCTGCTAGAGAATTAATCCTGGGGCAAGCTTGTTAAACAATATCCTCCATGACATGGCAAGAACTACACTGCCCTATCTTGGTCTTATTTGCCTATTATGGCTAATTTTTCTTTAAAAAAAGATGTTTGGCTTAAAAATTGAGGGACATTAGGAGAGTTGTCATCTCTGGCCTGTAATTCCTAAGTTCTTCCATCCACCCACTTGAACACCCCAATAACCCTCTTTGTGCACTGATGACTGATCTTAATGCCCATTAGCCTCCCAACTCATTTCTTTGATAGTGGAGTTTATGAAAACCTCCTTTTAAAATATTTATTTACTTGGCTGCACTGGATCTTAGTTGCCGCAGTGGGACCTTTTTAGTTTCAGTGTGTGGGATCTAGTTTCATGACCAGGGATGAAAGCTGGGCCCCCTGCGTTAGGAGCTCAGAGTCTTAGCCATGGGACCACCAGGGAAGTCCCTGAAAATCTCCTTTTAATGGCAAGTAGGCCTGAAAAATAATTGGTGTTAAGTAATATCCTTTACCGCATCATTTTGTTCAACAGAGCACTCTGTCTCAGAGTTAGGGTTGTATCTATAGTAGTAGTACATTTATATGGAATGTTTTCTTAGGATGTTCTCTCAGCTTCTTTGAAATTAAGTTCTATAGCAGTTGCAAACAGCAAGTTTTGAAAAGGCAACAATAGTGTGTACCTGACCACTGCTTTTTCCCTGGTTCCTGGCACATGGTAGGTGCTCAATAAAATATTTGTTGATTGAATGATAGATCCAATGAAACACTAAAGGTAGAGGGTTTGTTTTCCCCTCAGGGTCAGCTCTATGCGAGGAACAAGGTTTTGGTGTTGAAGGCTGCCACCTGCAGGGAAAAAGTGAAACTGCAAGATTCAGAACTGCTAAATCCTGAGGAAAATACTGTCAACTTCCAGGCAGGATTATGAGAGAATCAACTTTTTCTCCTTTAGTTTAAGGCAGAATTAATCAATATCATTTTGCTCTTTCTGATTATGGAACCCTGTAGCCTTTCTTTAATAACATTTAAAGCCTTTGGAGTGTTTAATAAGTTCCCAGCGCCATCCCTCACACACAGTTTTGCAGCAGGTACCACTATCTCTGGGCTTCCCTGATAATTCAGTTGGTAAAGACTCCGCCTGCTTGCAGGAGACCCCAATTCAATTCCTGAGTCGGGAAGATCCACTGGAGAAGGGATAGGCTACCCACTCCAGTATTCCTGGGCTTCCCTTGTGGCTCAGCTGGTAAAGAATCTGCCCACAATGTGGGATACCTGGGTTCGATCCCTGGGTTGGGAAGATCCCCTGGAGAAGGGAAAGGCTACCCACTCCAGTATTCTGGCCTGGAGAATTCCATGGACTATATAACCCACACGGTTTCAAAGAGTCAGACACGATTGAGCAACTTTCACTTCACCACTATCTCCATTTTATACATGAGGAATCTAAGCACAGAAAGTATGACTGAGTTACACAGAAGCTGGCAAAACTAAGGATTTGAACCTAAAGATCGTGGCTTCAGAATGGGTGCGTCTAATCATTTCACTATACTACCTCTCTATGCCTGATATGGAAAATGTTTATAGAAAACTAATAGAAGCATGGCAAACGAAACCCATGCAAATATCTCTGCTGTCTCTTGAAACACTACTAAAATGATAGAAAAGGAATCCAGAGTGTGAGCCCACAGACAACAGTAGAGAAGATGATTGCTCATGAGAGATGTCAAATCCTTTCTGGAAGATAGAAAGTGGATGGATGATTTAGCTGAGTGGAGAAACCCTAGATCTTATGGAGGAGAAAGCCAGTAGGAGTAAGATGAGGCCCTTGGCAGAAAGTGTAGAGTCCTAACCACTGGACAGCTAGGCAATTCCCCTGAAAGTAGGTCATTAATTGTACATATGTAATAGGAGCTGTTAACCCCAGATTCCCTCTTGTGACTCCTTGTTCCTATCCCTGCAAAGATTATTCTTTGGAGAATTTGAAACATGATAGCTCTAGGTTCAGAGATCACAGTCAGAGAAAAGGATGGAGGTGAGGTAACACGCTAAAAACAGAAGTATTAGATGAAAGTGTGCAGCTAAAAAAATCAGAATTAAAAAAATAATGATGTATTTGATGGTAGTATTGGTATTGTTATTCTTAGACTTAGCACTATGCTAAATGTATTTTGGAACAAAGCAAATAATAAATTATGTTGGAGTTATTGAGAACCAAGCTCTATGGTGTGGGAGAAACAAAATACATATGTGTAGTCAATATAGTTAAATAAAAGCCCTCTAGTCTTGATTTCAATTGGAAACATCAGTATGATGGATTTTTGTCATAGAGGTTATTTAGCTTGCTCAAGGTCACCCAGCTCATAAAGGATGGGACAAGAATAACAGCCTAGTCTTGCTACTAAATTTGTGAAGTTCTGCCTCCTTGGTGGGTCAGGTAGGAGGGCCTCTTGGAGGAGGTGAAATCTGAAGATTAAGTACGAGCAATAAATGGACTTCTCTGGATCAATGGACAATCTGCTTGCCATTACCCAAGAATCCTGGGCTGATCTGGAAAGAGTTTCTTTCTGGAATGTCAAAACCCGAGGTCAGCCTCCAATTCATTGTGATCAGGTGACCAACAGACGTCACCGAAGCAGACCAACTGGTTTCCGTCTGTGCCATCCCTTTAACAAATTTCAAGGAAAGTGAATTGTATTTTCACTGATGCCTCAAAGTAAGCAGCTCTTACAGTAAAGCAATGGAAAGTTAAGTTGCTCAGTCATGTCCAACTCTTTGCAACCCCACAGACTGAAGACTACACAATTTGTTTGAGTCTGATTTTTTTTTTTTTTTTAGACTTGAAAAATGTTCACAAGATTTAAAATGTGCTTTCAAGTCTAGTCTGAGCAGTAGGTGCTGGGCAAGGCTGGCAGAAGGAAAGGATTTGTGCCTTATTTTCCAAATGCTCACCCTAATGGAATATAGGGATGATGTGATTAAGAGAGAGAACATGTTTTTAAATTTGTTTTATTGTTGTGGTCATTTAATTTGAAAATAACTTATTGGGAATTCCCTGGTGGTCCAGTGGTTAGGATTCATTGCTGTCACTGGTGGGGCCGGGGGTTCAGTCCCTGGTTGGGAAACAAAGATCCTGCAAGCTTTGAAGCATGGCCCCCCAAACTTTAGTTATTAAGTGAAAAGCAATACATGCAAAATAGATAGAAGATTAACTCTCCTTTCCTCCTCTTCCCCAGAAAGTGTTATAATTACCAGCTTCTTAGGTCTTGCAGAGAACATTTTAAGAGGAAAATTTTAGGTTGATTCATGTTAGAAGGAGACAGAAGTTAAAATATGAATGATCTTTTTTTTTCTTTTTTTTTTTGAATGATCTTTTATTACCTCTTTAGGGTAAGCAGTTGCCCTCTGAGGGAGAACCTGCAGCTGGATTTACATTGGATGGACTTTCATTATTTGTTTTAAGGAATTCACAAATGATCTCTACTAAAGATGTTTGTCACTCAGTCATGTCCAACTCTTTGCGAACCCATGGACTATAGCCCATCGGGCTCCTCTGTCCATGGAATTCTCCAGGCAAGAATACTGGAGTAGGTTGCCATTTCCTTCTCCAGGGGAATCTTCCTGACCCAGGGATTGAACCCAGGTCTTTTGCAATGCAGGCAAATTCTTTACTGTCTGAGCCAGCAGGGAAGCCCTCTCTACTAAAAGAGGTATCAATTTGAGTCTTTGTCCAAACTGACCTGTTAAACTTCATCTTTTCTCATCCGGCTATCTTTCCTTCCCCTCTAAATAAACTGCCTATAATGTAGAGATGGGGATTCTGGGAGTTTGAATTTAGGGTTAAATTTCATCCAGATTTTTCATAACTATGACTACAATAGTTGGGCTTCTCTGGTAGTTCAGATGGTAAAGAATTCACCTGCAATGCAGGACACCCTGGTTTGATTCCTGGGTCAGGAAATTGCCCTGGAGAAGGGATAGGCTACCCACTCCATATTCTTGGGATTCCCTGGTGGCTCAGACAGGAAAGAATCCTCCTGCAATTCGGCAGACCTGGGTTCAATCCCTGGGTTGGGAAGATACCCTGGAGGAGGGCATGGCAACCCACTCCAGTATTCTTGCCTGGAGAATCCCCATGGACAGAGGAGCCTGGCGGGCTACAGTACGTGGTGTCACAAAGAGTCGGACACAACTGACTCAGCATGGCACACATGACTACAATAATTTTGACGTTTCTCAGTTCAGTTCAGTTCAGTCGCTCAGTCGTGTCCGACTCTTTGCGACCCCATGAATTGCAGCACGCCACGCCTCCCTGTCCATCACCAACTCCCGGAGTTTACTCAAACTCATGACCATCGAGTCAGTGATGCCATCCAGCCATCCCATCCTCTGTCATCCCCTTCTCCTCCTGCCCCCCAATCCCTCCCAGCATCAGGGTCTTTTCCAATGAGTCAACTCTTCGCATGAGGTGGCCAAAGTACTGGAATTTCAGCGACATTCCAATTTTTAAATTGTCTTCCTAACTATGTGCACACTTGTCAGGCCACGGGTTCTGATTTGGAGGGTGGAAAACATACTCTAACAGTGTGAGGTTGGTGATTTTGACACAGGCTTACCCAATCTTGTATTTGCTTTTCTTTGGTTTCCATGTTCTTGTCAACAAATCCGGGTTAACATGAGGTAAAGCTTTAAACAAGCTGTAGCAGAAAATGCCTGACCCCATGATGGGGCAAAATGAAGCAGTCAGGGCTCAAGAAGAATTTACTCACAGGTTGCCAATAAGGGGTGGATGAAAAGGGAACTACCTACAGATCCTGGGGAGGACAATGAAAACATGTTTACAACACGGAAATAGAAATAGAAGTGGGGGAGGAGAGAGGAGTGCCCCTAAGTGGTACCAAGAGGTCAGCTCACTTCCATTTTTTGAGGCTCTTTGTTTACAGAAGAATGAAGAATTCGGTTCTTCATTTAATATTTAACAATTTCTTTTTATACCCCATGGTTAAAATGCCATGTAAATGTGTCATTACAAGATGACTAGATTTATTAAAAGTCAACTAATAAAACTTCAATGAGATACCACCACATAGTTCTTAGAACAACTAAAAATGAAATTGAAAACAAAACTGATCATACCAAGTTGTCAGGAGCCTGGGGAGTAAATGGAAATCTCATACTTTGCTCGTGGGCATGCAGAATGTAGTCACTCTAGGAAAAAGTTGGGCAGTTTCTTATAAAATTAAATATCTACTCACCAGACAACCCAGGAATCTCACTCTGTCCATGAAATTCTCTAGGCAAGAATACTGCAGTGGGTTGCCATGCCCTCCTCCAGGGGATCCTCCCAATCCAGAGATCGAACCCAGGTCTCCCGCACTGCAGGCAGATTTGTTACCATTACCATCTGAGCCACCAGGAAGCCCCCATTATGAAATACTTGTTAGCAACAGAAAGGAATGAATTGAAAGAAACCCTGGCCAAATTATTTTTTAAAAATGGTACCAGGACTATATAATGGGGAAAAGATAGTCTCTTCAATAAATGGTGTTGGGAAAACTGGATATCTACATGCAAAAGAATGAAATTAGACCCTTACCTTATGTCATATACAAATATTTTCTCGATTGTGGTTGTTGTTACATGACTGTATGTGTTAGTTAAAAATCAGAAAACTGTAAACCAAAAAAACTGTACATTGATGCATGAGAAAACCTGTATATAAAAAACTGCATATAAATTATTGCTCAATAAAACTATCTAAAGGACTATGTGGGAGAAGGTGAGGGTGGGATGATTTGAGAGAATAGCACTGAAACATGTATATTACCATATGTAAAATAGATGACCAGTGCAAGTTTTTGCTGATGCAGGGCACTCTAAACCAGTGCTCTGGGACAACCCAGAGGGATGGTGTGGGGAGGGAGGTGGGAGGAGAGTTCAGGATGGGGGAACACGTGTGCACCTGTGGTTGATTCATGTTGATGTATGGCAAAAACCACCACAATATTTTAAAGTAATTATCCCCCAATTAAAAGTAATTAATTAAAAAACAACTTACTAAAAAGAAATGTGGAGTAAATGTGGGAAAATATCAAATCTGATCTTGGTGCTGTGTATAGTGGTCTTTTTTGTGATTAAAATGTTTTTATTGTGATTGAAATGTTTCAATCTGAAAAAATTTAAAGGTATTCTTAAAAAGCCGATTAGTTTATTCCAACTGCAGTATGGTCCAACAATAGGATGCAAGTTTACAGTTGTCAGGTAAACAAAGAATTATTTCATTTTTGTCAGTGTATGTCTGTGACTGTATTTATTATTTCATTTTCAGAAAAGGTCAAACTTGTAAATTTGAGACCTTTCAAGAATGTGAAGCCTGCTCAAACAGCCCTCTGCCCCCATAATGTTTCAGAAAACATTTGAAGAATAAGAATAGTATCTGATGGTTGACAAGGCACGTGGGAAATGGGAGGAGGAGAGAAGTGGGATTTCTTTTCTTCTGGATGTTGATTTAGAATTGAAGTACTTGAGCTGTTCACTTCAGTCAAAAACTATAGAGTAAGTCCTTTGTCCTCCTACAGCCTTGATCTTGTGTTGTTCTAAGAAATCCCTTTATAAATATTAATGATTCTGCACCCCTATTTGTAAAATATTTGGCTCAGATGAATAAAGATGGGTGGATATACTTAATATAGGCAAAAATGGATACTTAATTTTAGACAGATTAGAAGCCATGACTTTAGCAAAAATAATGAGTCGATTCACCCCAAACCACACCAAAGACCAAGATAGAGGGATTATCACTGCTACATGAAGTCAGCCTCAGCTATTTTCCCATTGAGCTACTCCTGTCTTTGTTTCCTCAGGCTTCTCACATGTGGCAGCTTCCAAGTGCAGAATTCCAAAAAGCTGAAATTGTCTTCAATCCTCCCAACATTGTCACAGACTATAAGGAATCGAGAATGCCAATAATCCTAGGGAAACAGATGGACATTTAAAATCACAAACATTTACACACAACCCAAATGCTGCAGTTTTGGACAAAATATGGAAATAGATCTTGGCCCTTCTTTGTGTCCTTCTATCTTTATGAGGGAACCTGCCAAGACTATGGGAGAAAGGAGGGACAAAGGATCCTTTAGGTTGAAAGATGAAAAACAACAACAACAACAAAAAAACCTGGCAGAAATGGGTCACCTGTGAAATGAAAAGTTTCAGTGTTTCCAAGGTTGGCAAAATGGATGTGAGTTGACGCAAACCCTCATTTTGACTGTGTAAGATGTCATAAAATTACTTCTGGACCACCTATAGAGTGTTTTTGTTTGAAAGGGGGTGGTGAGATCATTTCCCAAACCATACACACGAAAATGTTAGAACTGAAGGGCACTTTATCAAAATTTAATCCAACAGCCTAAAAATTCAAAGCAGAAAATAGGACAATGTGATTGACAGATATTAAGGAATAGAAAAGAAAGTGGAGACATGGAAGTCAAGAGAAGATTTAAAAACAAGTCATCCTGGATTTAGAAGTTATAAGATGAAGATCTGGAAAATATTTTTTTTTTAAAGGGAAGTGTTGGGACTTCTCTGGTGGTCCAGTAGTTAGGACTCTGCTTCCAAATGCAGAGGGCATGGGTTTGATTCCTGGCAGAGGAGCTAAGATCTCACATGCCAAGTGGCATGGCCAAAGAAACAAAGAAGCATTACATCAGTTTACCTCAGTTATTAAAATTGGTCCAGAATCTCAGTTCAGTTCAGTTGCTCAGTCATGTCTGACTCTTTGCATCCCCATGGACTGCAGCACGCCAGGCTTCCCTGTCTATCACCAACTCCCAGAGCTTACTCAAACTCATGTCCATTGAGTCGGTGATGCCATCCAACCATCTCATCCTCTGTCGTCCCCTTCTTGTCCTGCCTTCAGTCTTACCCAGCATCAGGGTCTTTTCAAATGAGTCAGTTCTTCACAACAGGTGGCCAAAGTATTGGAGTTTCAGCTTCAGCATCAGTCCTTCTGATGAATATTCAGGACTGATTTCCTTTAGGATGGACTGGTTGGATCTCCTTGCAGTCCAAGGGACCCTCAAGAGTCTTCTCCAACACCACAGTTCAAAAGCATCAATTCAGAATTTCAGGTAGTTGTTAAAGCAATACTCTGTAGGAATGAATTGGAAATATCTGTATTACACATTTGATCCAATTATATTTTAGATACTTTCTCTGGAATGTCATAGGAAGGTATTAAAGATGTCATTTTGATTATTTAGCTTTGCTATTAATATATAAATTTAATAATCTAGGTATATATATTGTTTTAGCATTCTTCTGAATTGGAAAATGTGTTTCTTGAGTAATTACCATGATATGTTTAAGTATTTTCACATTCACTTCTGAATTGTAAGGGGATGAAGTATCAAAGGTATAATAACCAACATCCCTGGTCTGGAAGACTTCTATAAATACAGCAGTTTAGAACTGAGGGGCTTCCCTGAGTCTTGTGGTCTTCAAGTCCCTTTGTACAGATAAAGTAGATTTGCTTTGTTTTTTTCTTTTAAGACCTATAAATCATTCTATTTAATTTTTGTCATTTTTTTGTCCGTAAAAAAGTTATTAAGTGTTCATCTGTCCCCCTTATCACAATCACAACACAGCGACCAGAAGTTCTCTGGCGACCTCCTGGTATACAACCCTTAGAGGTAAATATCATTCCTGACATAAAACCATAGCTCAGAGATCCTAAGGGGACTAAAACCATATCGGTAAAGCAAGTGTGGACAGATATGAGATAGAGAAAAATTCAAGGACAGTGATATGATCTCTGTGCTTCAAAAAACCCTATTTAGTAGCTTTAGGAGAGTGGGTGCCAAGATTTCTGTCCCTCCACTGGTTGTGTTGCTGCTGCTGCTGCTAAGTCGCTTCAGTCGTGTCCGACTCTGTGCGACCCCATAGACGGCAGCCCACCAGACACCAGAATCCGTCCCTGGGATTCTCCAGGCAAGAACACTGGAGTGGGAGTTGTCCCAAATGCACTGGTTGCGTTAGTTGTGTGTGTTGTCCCAAATGCACTGGTTGTGCATTTGTTAAAAATATTGCCTCCCGGGTTTCGGCACCAAAACAAAACAAAACAAAACAAAACAAAACAAAAAAAATATTGCCCCCTGAACCCTGCCCTTGGACTGAATCAGAATCCCCTGAGACGGAACCTGGAAATCTACATTTTTAAAACAAGCACTGCAGTCCTCTTGGAAACCACGTGGGGAATTCACAAGCAGGGCAGGTCCCCGCCCCTCGTCCCCTCCTCTTTTAGCCTGCCTCGCCCAGGCCCCGCCCGCCTCGCCCAGGCCCCGCCCGCCTCGCCCAGGCCCCGCCCTCCGTCCCTCAGTCTCTCCGGGCCTCGCGCGACCCTTCCCGTGATGCTCCGCGCCCAGCCGCCGCGGTTGCTAGGTAACGCGCGGTCTTCCAGCCACACAGCCACTGGCCGCTCGGCTTGAGGCTGAGCAATGGGGCCGCGGGCCCTTCCGCGGCTCCTGCTCGTTCTTCTAGACTGCTGGGCCTCCGTAAGCGCCCAGGCCGGGACAACCCTGGTGGTAACGACGGAGGGCCTCAACTCCACCAAACCAGTCCCGACGACTCTCCGACCTGTTTTATCTTCTAAGCCCCCTGAGATCCCCAGGGCTTCCAGGCCCTTCTCCGGCCCCAGACCCGCCCCAGTCACGGACGGTGGGTAACCAAGTACCAATTCCTGGGGATCTACAGTGGTTCAACCTGCGGGGGGTGGTAACCCGGGTAAGGATGTAATAATAACGATAGTTAACGTTTATTGACCACTTAAAGTGTGCAGTCATTGCTAAGTGTTTCGTAGGTATTAATTCTCTCAACAGCCCTTAGAGGTAGGTGTTATCCCTGTCATACAGATGAGAAAACCGAAGCTCAGATAGCCAAGTGAGACAATATAAAAATCTTTAGAAGTACTTGCAGTGGTCCTGGACAACACTAATGCCAAAGGTGTTAATGAATGAATACTTGTTTGCAGCTTTTCAGTTGAAATTGAAAGTTTCTAGGCAATTGTGGGAATTAAGTGCATAGGATACGTTGGGCTTTTCAATTATGAAAAAGAGACGCAGATAATCTAGTTTACAGAAAATGACTAGGTCAAGTCCTCCTGTATTGAGTTGAAGGTAGGGAGTTATGGGGCGAGGGGTTATGCCCACTTCTTAAGATTCATCTTTAAGGGTAATTAGCATATTTCTCAGAAAATGATCTAATCCTTGAGTTACACAGCTAGTGACTTTTGTAATCTGATTTAACATGGATGACTTCAGGGGATATCTGACTCCAAAATTGAGTGCTAACTTTTGTGAATATGCATTTTTCTGGAGTGAAGGTTCATAGCAGTGAGTAGTTTGACAAATGGGTTTGTGATCTCAAAAAAGAAAAAATCCCTTTTAAGTCCTCTGTAACCCAGTAGATATGCAGTGTTGTTTTTTTTAATCCCTTCTTAAGAAAGATCTTTCTTAATTGAGTCAGGCTCAGTATTAGTAAATAAAAGTCATCATTGGCTGACCTTCTGAACTCTAGGACTTAAGTTACTGAACCATTATTTCTCCTTTATAAATTGTGTAGTCTGTCAGAAAAAATACAGAGAAACATATTTGCTATTTTGATATAAAAACTTTGTTTTATATTGAAATAGTTGATTTAATTTAGCAGGGAAGTTAAGTGATAATTTGGGACAGAATTTAGCAGAGTATTCAACATCTGAAATTCTCTTAAGATTTTTTGGGCTGAGTTGCCTTTTATCCATGTAAGTATTTCATTTGTTAATGCACTTTATCCCCCAAATGAAGCTATTCTTGAACCATCATTAATAGGTCGTGTGTTCAGGGCTGTTTTTCCAGTATGGGAGGATGAATTTGCACTTTTCCTTTGTCTTTTTTTTTTTTTTTTTCTTTTCCTTTGTCTTTTTAAAGGGCCTCTGGTTAGATCTGTGCAAGTAATGGTAATAAATGACAGCTGACATTTATTAACTGCTTCCTATGTAGCAAGCCCTGTGCTAAGGATTTCATCTGTGGTGTGTCTCATCTAATTCTCATAACAGTCTTATGATGTTAGGTTGTCACCATTTTTCGTTAACTTGTTGTTTTGGCTGCACTTCGCAGCATGTAGGAACTTAGAACCCATGCCTCCTGCATTGGAAGGTAGAGTCTTAACCGCTGGACTACCAGGGAAGTCCCTGGGTTATTGCCATTTTTTAGGTTCGTGAATTACTTGCCTCATTTTAGGTCACACCCTAGGTACAGGTTGTAGCAGGAGACTGACTCTGAGTGGAGAACTAGACCACCCTTTGCAGAGTGGGTTACAGGTCCAAGAGAAGGACGATAACTTTGATCTTGAATCTGAGCTCTTTTCATTAGTACCCTGTAGCTGTGAAGAGGCTTGGAAGAGCAGCTGAATGGTACTCAGACCCTGCGAGTACTCAGCAGATACTTGGTGGCTGATTAAGTACACTCATCTTGGATAGAGACCCTTTTTTCTTTCCTAAGTATAGTTATTAGATACTATTGCTTTGTCCCTAGTAGTCTTATAGCTACTAGGGTTCTATAAGGGTTTTAAGTTTTGTAAAACAAATCAAGATTAATTTCAAACACGTAAGGCAGGGTGTCTCAACACTGTTTATTTTTTACATTAGTGTACATGAGAGGTATTATAATTTTCTAAGGACACAAGGGAGTCCTCGGCTAGAGAGAAACATGTAAACTCTAGGAGGGAAACTTTTGTGTCTCTAAGAATGGATTGTGTATTCACTGACCAAAATTTCCTCTTCTCCTGACATTCATCTTCCCAGAGTTTATTATTGTACCTTTTTTGAGGTATATATTTTCTAAAGTTGTTTTTTTTTTTTGCCACACCTCGCAGACTGTGGAGTCTTGAGTTCCCTGACCCGGGATTGAGCACTTGTGTGCTAATCACTGGACTGCCAGGGAATTCCTTCTAAAGCTCATTTTTATTATAAAATAATTCATAAATGCTAATAAGAATGTTGTACAGATTGTCCACCAGCATTTGCTTGAGATTCCTTTTTAAAATTTATTTTTTGCGTGAAATCCTTTTTCAAAAAAAGAAAACAACATTACAGGTAAGGTTGAAGCACTGATCTTATTCCCTCCTTTCAGCAATAATTAAACTACCATGAGTTCAGTGTTTATCATTCTCATGCTCTGCTGTTTAAGTTTTCCCTCACCTCCACACCTCCCTGTTTGACAGCCTGAAATAGGGAATTAAAAATCCAGATGGTCATCATTATTAAAAATTAAAACTGGATAAGTGGGGCTTCCTACCTCTTCCCATGTTTTTACTCTCTGAATTACCAAAGATATTTCTAGAACCCCAAGTACAAGGAACGTGAGCCAGCTGGATTCTTGGCCAATAGCCTGTGAACATGGACTCAGCGTCAAAGCTGCAGGTGACATCTGAGGAGAGGAACAAAATTGAGAACTTTGATTCTTAGTAGCCTTAAGTGGGCCCTTCCTCTGAATTGGAATCTCCAGAGGAGCTTAGAAATCTGCAATATTAAACCGATGGTTCTTAGGTCAGGCAAGTGATTTACCATGTTGATTCTTTTTTTTTTTTTCCATGTTGATTCTTAAACCTATTTTAATTATCAGCATCACCTGGAAAGTGTTTGAAAAGCCCAGGTGTCTGGGTTTCACAGTTAGCTTACCAAATCAGAGTCTTTGTAGGGAGAGTGCAAACAGAACTTTCCAAGTGAGTCAGATAATTGGCCAATTTGGGAAAACCTCGGATGGAGGAGTGCTCAAACTGACTCATTTCACTTCACAGACTTCCCCCAAAGTGCAGTAGGAAGAATAAAACGGACCTTTGTTTGAGATGGATTTTTGGTACTTTGCAGTGGCAGGGGGCAGTCACTACCTGTAGATTGTGATGCTCTGTGCCCCCCTCTCTCGTTTCTGCAGTTGCTGCTCTGTGTGTCTGTGACTTGTCTCCAGCGCAGTGTGATGTCAACTGCTGTTGTGATCCTGATTGCAGCTCCGTGGATTTCAGTGTCTTTTCTGCCTGCTCAATTCCAGTTGTCACGTAAGTTTGTAACATGAAGTTTTGATAGAATTGGACCAAGAT
This sequence comes from Cervus elaphus, assembly GCF_910594005.1. NCBI lineage: Eukaryota > Metazoa > Chordata > Mammalia > Artiodactyla > Cervidae > Cervus > Cervus elaphus. The sequence continues at coordinate 18,127,042 of NC_057819.1, read as the reverse complement.
TATAAAATTTGGGGACAGAAAGTGAAAACACCCTCAGGCTGAGAAAACCCAAATCAACCCAGGCTGATTTCCTGAATTCTGCATCATTCAGAAGCCATACTGTCGAAATCAATATATTGAAGAGTTATTTCTGTTCAGTTGCTAAGTCGTGTCCAGCTCTTTATTGACTGAGCCACCAGGGAAGCCCTCGTGTCTAACTCTTTTGTGACCCCATGGACTATAGCCCGCCAGGCTCCTCTCTATGTGATTTCCCAGGCAAGAATACTGGAGTGGGTTGCCATTTCCTTCTCCAGCGATCAAACTCCTGCATCGGGCGGATGGGTTCTTTACCACTGAGCCACCTGGGAAGCCTCTGTAGAACAGTATCTATCCCTTATTTGCATCCAGCCAGATGATAGTGCAGGCAAAAGAGAAGTGAGAGTGTACTTTTCACAAAGGTTATAATGAAATCTCTGTGTTCAGAGATTGAATTACGTTTCACTTTGATTTGTAAACAAATAAGGTGTCACATTTTTGTATCTGTGAATTAGTCTCATGTATAGCCTAGGGTGCAAAGTGTAGTTTAATTTTACAGCTTTTGTTGTAGACATTATTTTCTAACAAAAATTAGAAAGGAAAGCTTTGTTTATACCTTTCTAGTAGATGAATCTACCAGGAATTCTCACAGTTCACATTGTGTAGGAGAATAAAGGAAAATGACATTCCCAGTAGATTGCAAGATAAACAGTTTCTTCTGAGTTACCTGGTTCTCGTAATTCTGATTTCAAAGCTCTTTGATAAAATAATAGCACTTAGAAGAAGTTAATTTATTCAGGATGGGACCAATTTATTATTCAGAGATAGCCAATTTAAATTCAGTCTTGTACGAAGTTTTAGCAGTTGAAATTTGATAGGTTGAATGCTTTTTGGAAGTGTGTTTTTCCCATGAGAAACTATTTTATATACCAATGGGAAATCCAGTCTACTTCCGATGTTGTTAAAATGCCTGGAGCATGGGGTGTTGTAGTCAGATTATTTTTCTGGCTACCTGAACTACACTGTGGTTCAGTCTTTGTTGAAAATCATTCTATTTTCCTGCATTAGTAAGTTCCGGGAGCTTGAGAGTGAGATATCTGTTCTGATTTGTGATCATTATTTAGAATGTAGTTCTTTTAAAAAAAAAATAGCCAATACTGTAATTTTAGATATAGACTATTTAGAATGGGGGTCAGCCAACTTTTTCTGTAAAAGGCCACATAATAAACACTTGAAGCTCTGCAGGCTGTGTGGGCTCTGTTGCAGCTTTTCAACTCTGCTATTGTTGAACAAAAGCAGGCATGTAATGAATGAGCGTGACTACATTTCAGTAAAACTTATTTACAAGATTAGGTGTGGTTTGTGGCACCATGGTTTAGAAATTAGAACTGAATTCGTAGTGCCCTCAGGAAAGTTCTTCAGGGTTTTTTTGAGTTAGTTTTGCTTGTGACCTTCTAAGTATGAAGTATAGAAATAATGAAAACTAACAATCCTAGTTAATTGGGTGTTCTTGTTATGTAGATTCCAGTTCATAGAAGATATATTTACATATACTGAACTGTCATAAACTAGTCTTACCTTTCAAAAAATTATAAATTTATCATTAAGATGAGTGGATTAGTGTCTTTTCCCCCTCATTAGATGTAAGCTTCTTGAGAGTAAGAATTATCTCTCTTATATATCATTTATCCCTAGTGCCTAGGATAGCTCCTACCATGTAGTCGGCCTTCATTAAAAGTGAGTTGAATGGATGAATGAATTTCTCTGCTCTACCCTTAACTGACCCTTGAGTATCCCTTTGACTTTCTCTACCGTCGTTCTTTCAGGCAGAAACCCATGTCAGAAACCTAGAGGCTCCCCTGACTTGTGCCTCTTTCTTGCCTTCTCATGGCTAAGCTGTCTTTTACAGTTCACCATGCCTTTGTTGAGCACCTCTCGTGTGCCAGTACCAGGGATTTAAACACAAGTGAGACATGGTCCTGTCTTCAACGAGCTCATTGAATAAGGGAGACAAACGAGTGGATGGCAGTTTCTGCACCAAACACTAGGAGAACTGAGAGGAGTGGCATCTAACCCAGACAGCTGGACTAGGGAGGTCTTTCTAGAAAGATAGCTGAGCTGGGTCCTAAAGGACAGGTGAAGTTGGTCAGCATGGAGTCAGGAAGGGCATTCCTGGCCGAAGGAGCCACATGGCAGATTCCTGGGGCTGAAGGAGTATAGCCTGTTGCCTTAACTGCATGTAGCTCAGCATGGCTGAGGAAGGGTGGAGCCAGAGGAGTGTGGGGAAGGGCAGGGGTCAAGTCCTGAGGGGCCTTGTGTGTATGCTGAGGGGTTTGGATTTTTCCTGGCTTCTTCAGGAGGCTGGGGAGTGAGGGGATCAGATTCCCAATTTAATAAATTCTGCTGCAGCATGGACAGTGGATCCCAGGGACCAGGCCTGGTGGCGGGGAACCAAGAAGGAAGCTATTGCAGATGAGGATTAATAAGTGCCCCTCTCTCACCCAGAAGGCTGTGACGGTGGACTAGAGAGAAATGTACAGATGTGCTGCTGATTCACTGCACAGAATTAGAGAGCTGCTGACTGGAAGGGGTGGGGTCGAGAGTCCCATTCTGCTGACTCTTCCTCCATGATTGCCCTCATTTCTGTCCGTTCCTACTCCCTTCCTCCTCATAAGCTCACGGCTCATCTTGTCACTCCCTTTCTAAAGAACCTTCAAAAACTCTCATTACCTATAGAATCCATAACCTGAATTCACATCCATCCCAGCCTCTCTCACATCTTATTTCCTGGCAACCCCATCTGGAATTCTTCGTCCAACGCAGCTTTGGCACTCTGTTTTCTAAACACCATCAGTACAGTACCCATCCTTGGCCAATGTCATTTTTGCACTTGGATTAGCCTCCCATTCCCTCTCTGTCTGACTCCTCCTCATCTTTTAAGGCCCAGTATGACTCGTAGATTTTCAGTGCTGGATCTTTTCTTATTTATGCTACTCATGGTTTTTCCAAAATACTCTTTATGCCCATGATAACAGCTCATTTTACCGTTAGAACTCTACAGAGCATTTGGAAAAGAGGCCAGATACAAAATAAGTCAATCCCCCAGCAATACCCATCCCAGAAATATAGTGGAAATGGATTCTAATCATAACACCAATAGAAATGTAACATCATAGAATTAAACTTAACTATTCAGAATTTATGTGAAGAAAACTTCAAGATATAATGAGACATAAAACATTTGAATAAATGGAGAGAGATAATCTGTGTAGTGGGATGGGTAGAATCATTACTTACTTATACATTTCAATTTATTATAATGTAATTCCAGTCAGATGCGAGAGGGATAATGTGTCAAAATGATTCTAAAATTCATCTGGAAGAATAAACAGATGAGAACAGCCAAGACATTATTGAATAAGAAAAGCGGTTTAAAACATTTGTAACACTATAATAATGAATATAATGTGTATTAATTAATTATGGATAAGTAGATCATTGAAAGAGAATAGAAAGGCCAAAAGTCAGTTGTGTGTACTGATTTTACACCAGCCAGTTTTCTTAAAGTATTTTTTTCTACTTAAGTATTTAATGTAAATATGGTATTTATTGTAAACATGGTATTTCACATCTGTGGAGTAAAGGTTGGATCATTCAGTAAATGATGCCGGATGATTATTGAAAAACTAACATTAGATTCCTGCTTCATAATGTTACACTGAAGTAAATTACCAACAGGTAGAAGAGTGAAATGTTAAAAAAATTAATGAAAAATATATGTGAATATTATTAATCTTGGGTTAGGGATATGTCTTTCTTCTTTTTGGCCTCACTATACAGCATGTGGGATCTTAGTTTCCCGACCAGGGATCGAATGCATGTCTCCTGCAGTGGAAGTGGGGAGTCTTAACTGCTAGACTGCCAGGGAAGTCCCGGGTAATGTCTTTTAAGATAAACCCAAAGGCAATCTATAAAAGAAAAGGTTGACAACTTCGTTATTTTAAAAAATCAGTTAATCATTACCTCAATTAAAAGAGGAATGATCATAAAAAAACAAAACAAAACTTCTGTGTGGCAAAAAGACACTATAAAACTGAAAGGTTAACAAACTGGGAAGAAATATTTCTACACTCAGAAGAGATTCTTAATATGGGTTCTTATGAGTCAAGAAGACAAACGTTCTCATAAAAATTAATCAACTCATGAAGAAATACCAGTGAGCAATAACCATATGGAAAAATATTTAACCTCACTAGTAAAGGAGAAAATTCAAATTAAAACAATGAGATAACAGGCTTTTGCCCATGAAATTAGCAAATGGTAAAAACTGATAACATGCTGTCTCTTGTTACTACAGTGTTGGTGAGGTTGCATCTTGCCTTTCTGGAAGGCAGTCTGGTAGTAAGTCTCAGAAGCCTCAAATTTTGTACCTACCTTTTGACCCAGCAATTCCATTTCAGGAGATATTGCCTAAGGAAATAACTGGAGACATTAATACAAATGTATGTACAAGGGTATTATTAAAGCATTATATATAATCAGGAGAAATTATAAACAGCCTAAGTCAATGGTAGAGGATTGGTTAAAAAAAGTTGGGACTAGCTTAATAAATTGGTATACAGTGAAACCATATAATATAACAATACAAAAACATTTGATGATATGGGAACTATTGGGCACTCTATATTAAGTGGGAAAAGGCCTTAAAGTGGTATGTAATATGATCTCATTTTTGTTGTATCTCCCTAAACCATGTCTGTATCTATATCAAATTGATTAGGGTTTGTTACGTCTGGGATTGGTTGAAGACTTGACTGTAATTGCAGTTTCTAAGCCCCCAAACTTCCAGATGATGTTACTTTTTCTCATTTTCACATTCATTTATGAACACAGCTTTATTCTAAAGACAAGGAATTTTGGATCCATTCTGGGTACTTATAAACAGTATGAAGTTCTGCAAAATTTTATATAATTGAATATTCCATCAGAGTTTGCAAGGTTCATTTACATCAAAATCATTTCTCATCTGTATTCCATACTTGACAAGATTTCCTTAAAGGTTATTCTAGTTGTCTTAATATTTTCACTTTTAGAGGAGAAAGTTTAAAATGCCGAGCATTTTAACACTGAATAAACTAAATAAAAGTGGATTCAATTCTGACATCACACTTTCATAAATATCCTCCATGTAGTTGTTAACTTAGTACAGTGCAAGCATCTGACAGTTCTAAAATAATCTTGCTAAGATTGTGTGCTTTTGCCTTAAAACTTTGTCTTATTATTTTTTTTAATTTTCAGGGGTGATAGTCACTTTTGTAGTCAAAAAGCAGCTGTCTATTCATTGAATTTTACAGCAGACCCACCTCAGAGAGTATTTAAACTTGTCGACCAGATCAACCCATCTATTTTCTGTGTTCATATTACAAACTGTAAGTATTTGATATTGGTGTACTGTGTAAAACTCTGGAAAGTTTTTTCTTTTAAAAGTTGTTTTATGGAAAAATGTCACATCAAGTTAGATTTAAAACAGTTATTCTATGGTTTGGCTAGAGGTTATCCTGAGGCCATTCCACAGACAACTGCAAGTAACTATAAACCTGTGGCCATGCACATTTTCTTTAATTGTGCTTTTGTCGTTTTCTTTTGAATTCTCGTGCTTTATTTCTCATATTTTATTTCAAAGGTGTTTATAAAAGGTAGACATGCCTAAGAATCTAGATTTATTTGGGGGGTGTGTGTGCGTGTGCATTTCCTCTTGATTTAATGGTTGAGAGTCAGGTTCAGCTTTGGTTTCAATTTCCTTTTTTCTCTTTTATTTTTACTAAGGGTATTTGCATGAAAACAGGATCTTTATTTTTATCTGAGCATTTAGCTCAATTAGATGTCTAGTTCCAAAGTATAAAACATTATCAAGATCAGAGACACATTCATGGTTTTATCAATAAAACTATCATCTTTTCAGAATGTCTTTATATTTTGGTTTTGTCCCCTTGCACTTGAAAATTTAGGTGGATGCTCTATGGTTTGTAATCTGCAGTAATGGCTGGTCAATCACTGTAACAGGCCCAGTGAACATAACCAGCCTGTTCCCTCCTCCTCCCACCTCTCACGTACAGAGCATATTATCATCCTGGGCTTCGGAGGTGGCTGTGTGAGGGTAGAAAAAGGATCTTTCATTCCCCTAGCCATCTGGAGAGAGTTGCCCCTGAGAGGTTTATACAGTTTATGAGTCCATGGACTGGAGAAAGAGATTGATTATTATTGGCTTCTGTTGTGCTGTTTACCCGCAGACCTTAGAAAACTCTTGCTTCCACAGTAGAGAAAAAGGCCATGCCTGGGGAGTCTATTTAATAAGAATCAAGAAATCTTGGGGGAAGTGAATATTTAGAGACATTTTAATTTTTTCACAGCAGCCTTTCACAGTAGCCTTATTGCTACTAAAGACTGTTTCCTAAATACTATGTATACTGTATATGCTATACATATTATACTTTATATTGATTTAAAATATAAAATACTTTTTCTAAAAACAGATAAACCTGCATTATCCTTTATTAATCCAGAAGTGACTGATGAAAGCAGTTTTGATAAATTGATGAAAACACCTGATGGTTTTTCACTAAATCCAGAATCAGATGTTTCAACCAGACTGGATGCTCCCCAAACTGCAAAATATGAGGTGAGCCAGGAACTTAAGTCCACTCACCCTGTCATAAATATTTTGTCTTTATAAGTATGTTCCCAGTAAGCTAGCTTCCCTGAGACACAGAATTGATATTATAAACCAAACAACAATGTTTGTGCCCATAGATCAAAAATGAAAATTAAAATTGAGTAGTTGAATTCTGACATAGAGTACTGAGGCATATATCCTCTGGTAAGCTTTCATTTGTCTCTGCAGAATTTTTTCTTCTCTACCTCAAAAGATGCAGCAAAGTGCTTGAGAGATGCTGGAAACAGAGTGGATGGGCTGGAGGCCGGTTCCTCTTCTCAGAGTTGTGTGTAGCTTTACAGACTTTGGGAAGATGTGTGGTATTTGTTATCCATTCCTTCATAAACCTTTAAATATGTTATGTGTTAACTTTGACTAAGTGTCATAATTTTTGGAAGCATCTTTTTAAAAGAGAAGTATAAAACAATCTATGCTAGTTCTAAAAGTTGAAGGTATAGAAGTACATAAGTAAAAATGGAAAGGTCCCCATCTCCAATTAAAACTAAAGCACACTGCAAGGAAATTCCCTGGTGGTCCAGTGGTTGGGTCTCCACGTTTCCACTGCAGATGGCCCAAGTTCAGTCCCTGGTCGGGGAAATAATATCCTGTAAGTCATGTGGCTTGGCCAAAAAAAAATAAACAGTGCACACTGAAAATCACTGTTAACAGATGGGTGTATATTCCTGGTTTTTTAATGCATCTACTAAAATACATGTATAATACTGTGCAGAAATGAAATTTCTAGTTATCCACATTGTGCTATAAATTTCCTTTTTTATTCATGATCAATTTTGTGCATCTTCCCATGTCACTATAGAAATGGCCATTTCTGGAGCATTTCCCACCTGCCAGGCACTGGGCAGATCTCTTCAGATCTCACTGTACACAATCCTGGGAAGGATGCTTAACTTTAAGTGAAGTCCCCATTTAAGTGATGAGGAAAACATAGGTATAGGAAGGAGCTAGTGTTGGAGCTGCATTTTGCTGATACAGAGTATTCCTTCCAGGGATGTGTCATTATTTATTAGTGAGCCATTCCACTATCTAATAGACATTTGTTTCAAGTTTTTCTATTATAAATAATCCACAATAAATGTTCTTATAGATTTTTTTTTGTCTGATTAAATCCATAGGGTATGTTCCTATAAATGGATTAACTTGGTCAAAATGAATGGAAATTTAAAATAACAATACCAGCTTGCCCTCCAGAAAGACTGCAGGGGTTTATCCTCCCAGCTCTAGTGAAGGAGAAGGCTTATTCCCTGCTTGCTGGCACCTGTGTCAGCCTCTTAGCTACCCTTCCAGTGGGATAGAAGTAGAATAGCCTAGAATAAAAAAGCCTGCAAATTCTGTAACATGCATACACAGAAACACACAGCCTTAAAAGGAAAAGGGTGGGACAGCTAGATGTTTGCTCCCTGTGGGCAGGGACCACATCTGTTTTTTAATCATCCCTGCAGAGCTGCCTGTCACGTAGTAGCTGTGTAGTGAGTGTTGAACAGATGCCTTAGTAGCACCCTGACAGCTGTTGGTTGTTCTGTTTGCAGTATGGGGTTCATCTGCAGACTTCAGATTCATTTTTGAGATTTCCTTCTCCCCTTACATCATCTCTGTGCACTGATAATAACCCTGCAGGTAAGAGAGTTGGCATTTTTCTTTTTCTCTGCAAACAGAGTTTGCTCTTAGTTTAAATTTATAACAATCATAATAAACAAACTTTGTAACTAGAAACAGAGTCTTAGAGTTGAAAAACACTTCAAAGGTTATATAGTTCAGCCCCTCCCCCTCACCCCTGCCCCGTGCCAAAATCTTTTCTGCCACCTGTGGTCACTGCTTGAGCATTTGTAGTGATGGGGAACTCACTACCTGCAACCAGCCCACTCAGTTGTTTAACTCTTGAGGTTGTTGGAAAGTTCTTTTGTCACTGGGGCGAAAGTTTGTCAATAGCTAACATTGATTGTGTGCTGGGTGTTGTGTTAAGCGCTTGCATGTGTTTTTCCCATTGATCCTCATGATGATCCTCTCAGGGAGGGTTATCTTCATTTTTTAGATGAGGAAACTGAGAAAATGAGTTCAGTTTCTTACTCAGGCAGTGGTGAGCAGGGATGCAACCCACGCAGCTGCCTCCCATGGGTCCTCCTCCTTCAGGAGCATCGTAGACTCTGTGGAGTAACCGCTCTTGGCAGCAGAAGGCAATAGGCCTGGCTCTCCCGTCCTTAGCCAGCCTCACTATGCAGAAGCCCGCTAAGCTGTGGATGATAGCATGTGGCCTAAGGAAGCAACACTTGCTACATGAAGGAAAATGTGTTCTGTTGAAGAGGCTTAACCTTGCTCACACAGTAGGAGCAGTGTAATTTAGAACCAAACTGAGATACCATTTCCACCTAATGGATCGTAAAGTGTAAAGAAATTTAATGCTGTGGAGAAGTAGGCACTTGTCTGTATCGCTGGTGGGACTGAAAATTGGTACAGTCTTGGTGAAGGGCACTTGGGCAACACACATCAAAATTGCAGACAGATATGCCCTTTAACTTAGCTGTTCTACTTCTAGAAGTTGGTCCTACAGAAACTCTGGCCCACATGCAAAATGATAGATTTCAGCATTTTTAGAGCAAAACTGGAGACAACTTCCATTAGTGGGGAACTGGTTGGATAGATTATGGTGTGTCTGTAATAGAATACGAGTTATCCTTAAAAAGAGGAGGAGGAACCTCTTGATACTGAGATAGACTGAACTCCAAGATACATTGCTCAGTGAAAAAGACAAAGGGCAGAATATATGTTATGAGTTTGTTTCCAAAAGGGGAAAGAAATACTTAAAAAAAAAAGTGGGTGTGTATACACACACAGACACAGACACACACACACACTTTCTGAAAATATCATAGGATATTTCCAGAAAGATACACAAGAAACTTCATGCAGACTCACTCTGGGGAAGAGGACTGGTGGTTGCTGGGGGCTAGGGGTTGGAGGGAGACAACTCCTCAAATCTTTTTCTGAATTTTGAATCATGTGACTGTATTACATATTTGAAAAATAATTTTTTATACCCTATCTGAAGCATATTGTATATATGTCATAACTTTGCAGTTTTACTTAGATTATAATTTCTTAGTTAGAAATTTTTCTTCTTTTTGTTTTTTCCTTTTCCCTTGGGAATATTATGATTTCCAGCATTTCTGGTTAACCAAGCTGTTAAGTGCACCAGGAGGATAAATTTGGAACGGTGTGAAGAAATGGAAACCCTGAGCATGGCTTATTACAGCAGCCCTAAAATTTTGAGGGTAAGAATTATTTTGAGGTAAAACTTGATTCATTGGGTTTATTTTCTGTTCTTCGTACCCTTTTAAAATATGACAAGTAGAGAATCATTTCAGTACATGATTGACACTCAGAATTTTTCTTCTCCAGTTCTTTGGTGTACTGATACCAAAGATACTGAAAGAATCACTTAAAATTTTATTTTTATATAGTTAACTCATAATTTGCTTTCATTTTTTTCTTTTTTGCATTCATTCATTTTGATGGTAACCACTAATGTCTGTCTCCTGAATTAAAAAAAACCTTTATTAATAACCAAAACTTTCAGAATTATAAAAACATCTAATGTCTGTCACAGAAATGATCATACTAGCACCAAAAAGTTATATTTCTGATTGGCAGATAAAATAAATACCCAGGAAAGGACAGGAAATAGGTTTGCTGGAGAAAGAGAAGCGGCCCTTTATTCCTGGTTGTGGTGACTGAAGCCTGAACTGAATAGATGAGAGAGGCCACTGGCCCACTTGGTGGGTGACATGGAGGGTCGCAGGGGAGAAGACATTTTTCAGTGATTAAAAATCATATGATTATTGTGAAAGCCCCCATCCCCTTCTGATTTCCTTCTACTGAGAGGGGAGTGTGGTGATGGCGGTGGGGGATGGGGGTGTTCCATGGCATCTGTATTCATCAACTTCACTTTTCAGAATCAAGTTTAATCTTTTTCTCTTCCCACCCTTTCCCTCTTTCTTTCCTCGAAGTCAGCCATCTACGCCTGTGAATCCTTCCAGTTTATGTGACCCCTCACAGTTGTCCTGTAAACAGTCCCGCAGGCATGCAGGCACAATTCTCTTTCATCTCAGAGCGCCCACCCCCAGACATGTCTACTCAACCCCCTCCCCAAAAGCTCCCATTGGCCTAATAGGGCATCTTGCAGTTGGAGAAGTGGGATTGGGGGTGTAGGGACAGGAATGGAGGGCGGCAGAGCCCTTCAGGAAGAGAGCTCTGGCCATGCTGCGGGGTCAGGAGCTTGGTCTCCAGGGGGCTCGGGCTGGAGACAGGAAGACCAGGAGACTGTGGCGCCACCTGGGCAGGGGATGGTGGCCTTCCCATGAGGACAGGCACAGCACAAGTGACCAGAAGGAGGGGAGCTGTGTCTTCTCCACAGTGTTATGTCACTGATGACCATGTGAAAAATACTGAATAATTGCACTGAAGCATGGAGGCTTCCTGGGACACCCTCTGCTGGGCTGTGTTATTGAGCTCCCAATCTGAAGGAAATGAATATAGAAGGAAAATGTGAAGTTACCTCTTTTATGATGACACAGATACAAAAATATATAGGTGGCAGACCTTGATTAAGGAAATTCTGTTTTTCTCTTTAATAAGAGGAATATGCCCTTTAATGCACCATCTGAAAAAGCAATAACAGTGCTTCTTTTTGTTGTACATAACAAAATTTGTTGTTCTTTTTTATTTAGGTGCCTGGTTCAGGAATAGAGGTAAGAATACTTTATGGACTTATTGTCTTACCTTAGAGCCCTTTGAAATAAATACACTTACAGCTGGAAGGGTACCTTACTGCAAGTAACAAAAACATTTGCCAAAAGCAAACAGAAATGAAATAGAGAAATTCCTTAGTAGACCATTCTTTTAATTATCGCGAAAGGGTCAGACTTTCAAATTCCTTTATTTTTTGTAGTCCACACTTGTTCATGTTTAAATGGCCTAGGTGTCTTGACTGACAAGGGGTGTGATTGGCCTCTGTGCTTTTGGGGCATCCCTTGATATCTTCTTGGCCTCTTGTCAGGAGGGCTGGCTAGCTCCGGATACTGTCTGTCCAGTGTAGAAGATAGAAATCTTGTGCCCAGTGAACATACACACCTGTGTAAGAGATGAGCACTGTCAGTATAGCTTCCAGGTTGAGTTGCAGGTAGGTTCTAGTCAAAGCCATGGCCCCAGCCCAGTGGCCCTGGAGAGTCGTGGTCTTGAGGCTGTGGTCTCTTTGCAGCTGTGTCAGAGAGAAAGATGGTGGGGTTCTTGTTCTTGGGGTTGTACCCTGCTCCTCCCTGTGAATTCCACAGTCCCCAAGGAGGCCAAGGCATTGACCTTGTCATCAGATCCCAGAGCCTGTGGAATTGGTTGGCCTTGGTTCAGAACTCAGCTTTGCTGTTGTTTTCTCATATGGCACCTGCCTCAGTCTCCCAGTTGCAAGTGGGTGGATGGAAGGTGTCTGCCCTAGAGGCTTGACGTAAGGCTGGAGGGAGAGAATGCATGTGATGTGAGGCCCGGCTCTGAGTAAGGCGTCTGTTGCTCAGGAAGCACTGCAGACCACGGTACTTGCTGTGACTGAGTTCATTATGTCTCTGGACACAAACATGTGAGGTAGACGTTTGGAAAGGGATAGTCGTCTGACCTTGGACTCCACACTACTGTGTGTGGCCCTGGATTTCCTCCTCTGTGAAGGCACTTTCAAACTTATTTTAGTTACCAACTGTGCTTCTTCAAGTGAAATCTTAAGCAGAGCCTACCTAGTATGTAATACGAATTGAATCCAAAGTACCTGGTTGGAGCAGAGGTGGGGTCAGAAACCCTTTACCTGCCCAACTTCCCCATCTTTCTCCTTTCTGGTCACTTGTGAGGAACACAACAACTCCCAGGGACCCAGTTTGAGAGTCATATAATAGACTAGCTCTCGAATACCTCTGATCACTAAGAAAGTACTTTAAAAAAATTATATTTTTAAATTTTTGGCTGTGCTGGGTCTTCATTGCCTTACATGGGCTTTCTCTAGTTGCAGCAAGCAGGAACTACTCTATAGTTGTGGTGCGGAGGGCTTCTCATTGCAGTGGCTTCTCATTGCGGCTCCTGGGCTCTAGAGCATGGGCCCAAGGGTTGCGGTGCATGGGCTTAGTTGCCCCATGGCATTTGGGATCTTCCTGGACCAGGGATTGAACCGTGTCCCCTGTATTGGCAGGCAGAGTCTGCCAGGGAAGTCCTAAAGAGTGCATTTATTTTATACCATTCAAAGTTGGACTGTCTGTGGGGACAGCTGACCTGTCCGCCATATACTGTTGGTACTAAGGCGTGCCTGGAAGGTATTGGGCCCTTCATGGGTTGGGTGTTAATTGAATGACTAAGGACTGGTTCAGTCAAGTAGGGAAGACCTATTGTGAGGAATATTGGGACTTGACTCAAAGGCACATACTGTGTGCCAAGTGCTGCTCCAAGTGCTCTGCGTGTCTGCAGTCCTTTAGTTGTCTCAGTGATCCTAGGAGGCAGGTCCTGTTGTTGGCACTCTGGCACATGGGTCACAGAGAGATGAATTGGTTTGCTCGAGGCTACACAGCGGGGGAGTACAGAGCTGGGATGAGAAGCCATGCTGTCTGGCTCCAGAGACCTTATTCTTAGTGATGACTGGACCAGCTCTACTGTGTGCCAAGCCCCAAGTTAGAAGTTTTGCACACATTCTCTCTCTGTATCCTGTGGCCACACAGTCAAGCCATGGCAGTCTAGGACTTCCAGCTCAGATCTGTGTGGCATCAAAACTCCGAAGGATGTCATCTAATATCAGGGATGTGTCTAAAAAAAATTTTTTTTTAATGCAGCTTCCAAAGTCTCTTAGAGGATCAGGAATATAAAAGTTGGATCAAGTCTTCCCACTAATCGAAGCTCATTGTGATTGCTTGGAATTGTTGTCAGTATTTATTGAACCATCAACAAAAGATTGTCACGGCCCTGTAGTTTTGTTGTTAAGTGGGCTTTTGTTCTTTGCCAGTGGTTAGTTTGGGAATGGGATATGACTGAATAGGACATTCAGGAAACCAGAGCAGCCCTACCATTTTCATTCTTGTGACTGAATGCACGGTGATAGCCTAGCGCAGTTCTTGTCGCTTACATTCCTCCCTCAGTCTTTACAAAGCTAGTTTAAACTGAGCCCTTCACTTTCTGCCAGTCACACCCACATGCCTCGGGGATGGCTTCATCAGAGACTGGTATGGAAAGGTGTGCGCTTGTTTGGAACACAGTATATTATTGCTGAGTCAGGGCATTTCAGATAAAGGAATCTAGGGTTATCTTTTGATGACTTCCTTAAGAGCTAATTACTCTATAGCTAATTACCTGGTAGCGTGGAGCTCCTGTTATGCAGAGGACTTTCTTTGTAGTGACTGGAGTTGCCAACCTGCAACTCTGTCGCATGACAGATCCTCTTTGCTTTTGAACGATATCATGTTCTTGCATTTGACTATCAAGGGACAGTTGCAGGTCTTCTTGCTAATGGGAACAGACACATAAGAACTACTTGTTTATCTATAAAATGACAGCTTAAATACTTAGTAATTTTGAATTAAAAACAGCATAGTACATGGTTGAGGGCAAAGTTCAAAGCAATATAAACAAACGGATACAAGTTAGGTTCCTTCCTTAACTGTGGTTTCTAAGAGCAGATATTTAGAGCAAACATTAGACTTGTTCTCATGGTACAAAGAGGCCAAAATATCTACAGGGTCAAGCCATTGAAAGATTGCTTGGTGCTCTGTCACTCCACTGGCGATGGGCATAAGTGAAAAATATCCTTTAATAGCGTTGATCTAACCAATGTTTCTTGATTCTGCTTAAAAAATTTGTTTCTGTTTTTCTTCCTCATGATCCCACCACGAGTATGTATGTGTATAAGGGTGTGTGTAAAAGTTGTGTATAAGTTGGGTCAAGTATATATTCAGAGAGGTTGTGGGGGTTTAGGAGGATGGTTTCTGGGACCATATGAAGAATGTGCCCGTGCATGTATAGAGCAAGTGCATTTATCAGTAGGAGCTGTAGTTTGGAGGTGAGAGTGTATGTGTGCCTTTGATGGTATGATGGGAGGTGTGTGTGTGTGTTTGGGATATAATTCACTTACCATAAAACTTACTATTTTAAAGTGTACAATTCAATGGGTTTTGGTGTATTCGCAAGGTTATGCAGTTATCACCATTATCTAATTCCAGAACATTCTCACCACCCCAAAAAGAAACCCTGTGCTCATTAGCTATCACTTTTCATTCTACCCCAGCTTTCTCCCCCTGCCCCTGGCAACCACTGTATATACTTTGTGTCTGTGTGGATTTGGCTATTCTGGACATTTCATACAGATGAGATCACATAGTACGTGGTCCTTTGTGTCTGGCTTCTTTCACTTAGCACCGTGTTCTCAGGCTTCATCTATGTTGTTGCGTGTGTTAGTGCTTCATTCATTTTTACGGATGATTCTTTTTATGGACGATATCCTTTTGTAGGGATAGACCACATTTTATTTATTCATTCATCAGTTGATGGACATTTGGGTAATTTTCAGTTTGGGGCCATTATGAATGCTGCTCTGAACGTCTGTGTACATGTTTTTGTGTGAACATGTTTTCAGGGGTAATCACTTAACATTTTGGTTATATCCATCTCAGATATTTTCTGTGTGAATGTGTGCATGTATTTACATATAAATACATACCTGTGTTTTTGCAAGTGTGGAATTCTAGTGTGCATATTGTTCTATAGTGTGTGTTTCCCTCCTCGGCAGTGTACCTGTGGAGGTGAGTTTCACGTTTACACTGTTTTTACCCGTTAACTTCCTCTGTTCCAGTGTGTGTTCAGTAACCCAGGACTTGACTTTGCAGGTCCCTGTCACGGTTCAGTCCATCGTCATCCGGTCTCTAAATAAAACACTAACCCGACTGGAAGACACAGCAGTACTGAGGGTATCAAAGCCGGGTGTTGTTGAGGCGGGGCATATTGAAATCTGCACTAACGTCGTTCTTGAGGTAGGTGCCCAGTTTGGCTTTGAAAGTTCACTCTGTCTGTGGCCGGCTCAAGCCGGGTGTGGTCCTGAGGGGTAACTGGCCACCCTCTGGCCCATCCAATGGTATTGCTTTTCTTGTCTTGGCCTCCTGCTTGCCTTTATCCTGTCTCATCAGAGGTCACTTCTTTGTCCTTGAAGTAATCACCTGTGATTTTCTCCACAAACCTAGTAACTTATAAGAATACATCATAATTTGTTGTCACTGCTGTTGTTTTAACACATTTATCTGCAGAGATAGGCTGCTTACATTCTGCCCAGGCCAGCTGACTTGTACCTTCTGTGATTGGGCACAGAAAGGCTCAGATGCCCCTGTCAGTGGGGGCTGATGCTGAGCTAATACCTCCCATAATCTGGTTGGACAGGAGAGACACGCTTCTCTCTCTGCATGAGAAGTGGGAAGGGATAGCCTCCTAGATGTATATTTTTTTAATGTGAGTTATTAATACAGCTACGGAAACATATTGGGAACAGATGTATCTGAAATATCCTTTTGTTTTTAGGTGACGTACAGCCTTACATATACAGATGCAGGTGAGGTAATAAAAGCTGATCTCTTTCTTCTTCTGGGAGCAGTGAGCAGTGTAATGGTTCCACTCCAGCAAAAGTTTGAAATTTATTTTATTCAGGTAAGTTTGATAAGTTTTCATATAAGTATCAATAATTGCCAAGTATAAAGAAATCATGAATTAGTGAAAAAAAAAATCTCAAATTAGAAGTATTACTACAACCATTTTTTCGGAACAAAGGGCTCACATATAGCCTGTGGAAGCTTGTCACAAAATCCAGCCAGAGTCCTTGTGTCTTTTCCACTTGGGAATAAGCTTCTCCTCCCTGTGAGCTTGTTCTTATATAGCATGATGTACTCCTACACTCCGCAGATATATTTATAGTTCTGAGTAGGGGGAGAAATCCTTTCATTGGTTGGTAATCCCAGATTTCATTATGAAAACCATTTCATTTTCCCTTTGCCATTTCCTTATTAAAGTGAGAATTACTTGGAGGCATTTCTGCACTGTCTTTCAGCAAAACGCAAAGCCAGTTCCTCTCAGTGGAAACCCTGGTTATGTGGTGGGGCTCCCATTAGTTGCCGGATTCCAGCCTCAGAAGGGATATCCTTTTGGCTCTGTAGAGAAGCCTCATTTCCCTGTCCGCGTGTGTGGGCTGCGCTTCTGATCACTGAGGGTCCTGAGGGCTGGAGAGACTGGCCTCGGCCAGAGCTGCCTTCGGGGGGCTTGGCCTGCACAGCCGGCAGGGGATGGGGTGGGACAGCATGGCCCAGGGACCAGCAGTGTCTTACAGGTAAAACCTTCAGACAGAAGGGTTGACAGATGTTTAGAGGTCTTTGATTTTACACTTAAACTGAGACTGTTAAATTAGTGGTTTGAAAATGTGGAATTAATTTTGAAGGGCCAGTTTCTGAGAGTTTTTCTTCTGAGGCTCTCCTAATCAAGGAAAACAGTTACAACTATTTTCCCTTTTCCTGGGAAATAACTGTCAAAATCCCCAAGGCCTAGAGAAGGGATATTTGGGTCTCACTCAAATCTCATGTCACACACATGACACCATCTCCTAAGAATCTGCTGCTTCAGTACCGGGCAACTCCCTTAACCTGTGAATGTCTGGGATCATTCAGACCACGAATAGATATGGACAACTTACTCTTCTTCGTAGCACAACTGAGCAAGACTGCTTAGCAGTAGAGGGGATCCGGGCCCCAGTATTATTTGGTTACAACATGCAATCTGGCTGTAAACTCAGGTAAGAGAGCAACTTGCTTCTGTTGGAGCCTGTTTGCATTGATCAAAAAAACCAAAAACACTCTTATTCTTTCCATTGTTTTCCCTGTGTTCTCCCACTTTATATATATATATAAAATTTTTATTGGAGTATAGTTAATTTACAGTGTTGTGTTAGTTTGAGGTTTACAGCAAAGTGAGTCATTATACATATATCCCCTCTTTTTAATTTTCCCATATAGGTCATTACAGAGTATTGATTAGAATTCCCTGTGCTATACAGTAGGTCCTTGTTAGTTATCTAGCCCTTCCCATTTTAATCGAACTTCTACATCAGCTGACAAGCTCATTAGCATATTATTAGTGGGTAGCAGCCATAGTAACAATAATTTATTCTACAATGATGTAGTTTCTGGTTTGCCAATTTTAATTCTCATAACCATAAACTATTTGTCATGATTCAAAGGAAAATCATTAAAACTCTTTCTGCTTATCAGATATGGCAGAGTAAAAATATCAAGGCTTTTTATGTTTTATTTATCTTTTTATTGTCAAACATAATGTAAACTGTTGAACAGCTCTGTGGCTTGTTCTAAAGACAGCACTTACTACCTTCATTTTCCCTATCCCAGAGTTCCAGAGGCAATCACTTTCAACTCATGCTTGAGTTTTTGTCCCCAAATCTTTAAATAACCCATATATAATGCTGCTTCTTGATTTTTTTTGTTTTATGGCTTTTGTTTTTATTTTTTTATTCAGGTATAAAGTTGATTTATAGTGTTTCAGGTGCACAGCAAAGTTATTCAGTTATATTCTTTTCAGATTCTTTTCCATTATAGGTTATTATAGCATATTGAATGTAGTTCCCTTTGCTGTCCAGTAGATGCTTGTTTATTTTCTTATGACTTTATTTATTTGAGTTCCCACTATGGGAGATGAAGATTTGGCTCTTTCTTTTTTGGTCCCCTACCCCACAAGCCACTTGCTTCCCATCCTTATATCTCCCCAGGGTATCTACATCATTATTTTGGTTAGACCAAAATTCACCATTTACATTATTCTGATCGTGTTAGACTAGGATTTCTGAAAGGAGGTTCTGTGGGAAATATTTCCATAATGTCAGCAGGGGTAAGTCTGTGGTTTAATATGTTTGGGAAGCGCCAAATTAATGTTCAAAACATGATTCCTTACTAAGTAAGCACTTCTCAGACTCTTTAGTATGTCAGTGTACTTCAGTGGGGACATGGGTATGTAATATTTCCCAAATGTTTGGCCATGGAACCCTTCTTGTACAGAGCTTCTCCATGGAATATAGTTTGGGAAACTTTGTTTTGGATTCATCTCCCTGGCTAACCAAAATTTCACAAAGTGAGAAACACTTTAACTTCAAATAATCCCCTTTTTGGAGAGTGAGAAAAGAAACTAGAGAGAATATGTGTAATGTTGAGGAATGTAAAAATAAAAACACTGCAGGTACAATATTCTATAATCAGAGATATGGGTACTAACACTGTATTAAAGTAAGGTATTTGGCCAATGTAACATAAAGATGGCTAATACCTTGAGACAGATGCCCTTGTTTCTTATTTTTAGTACTTTTTGTGTGCTAGAGAAATGTCATAATTAAACATGACCTTGACATTTATTAAAAAAAAAAAGAAACTGTAGGTTTGAACAGTCACCTCATTTGACCTCATTCTCCTTCCCAAAAGACTGACCAAAGCTCTCACGTGTCGGCTGGTAGCGCAGAAGATGAAGAGCCTGCTAAAGGGTCAGGGCTTCCCAGATTATGTGGCCTCTTTTGGAAATTCCAAGGCCCAGGATGTGCTGGACTGGGTGCCCGTCTATTTCATCACCCAGACATCCCATGTGAAGGTAAATGGGGAGAAGCTGAAGACCACTTTGCTAGTGGTCTCCAGCGTGCACCTGCCCCTCTCACTGTGGGGAGATGGAGGTGGGGGGCACCTGTTGAGGGGGTGGTTGGCTGTGGGTGGGAGTTTGGACTTTGTTGTCAGATGGGCCTGGATCTTGAATACTGATTTTGCCTGTAGTTAGCAGCGATTCAGCCAGCAATTTTACGGGTTTGAGCCTCTTTTTCGTCATAGTTGTATTACTGCCCTCAGGGCTTGTTGAGAGTTGAAATCAGGTAACATTTATGGTGCCTAGTGGTCACTCTATAAATGGGGACCACCACCAGTCACCATTCTGTTCCTTGTTGGTGTTATGCAAGGCCTTCTCTAGGTATCATGATATGATAGGTGAAGTGTTAGGACTGTTTCAGTAAGACTTCGTCCCATCTGCAGAGCTGTCCCATCCATTGTTCCCTGGTCTATAAAAGCACTCCACCCATGAGAGCTTTCAATTCTAAAGTTCCCAGAAGAGTTTAATGGAAATTGACATCCTACAAATAGGTTCCAGATCACATGTGGTTCTTCTGCCCACCTTTTTCTTTTGTCTCAGCAGTCAGAGTGTGGGCCGGCCCCTTCAGTGGAGGCGTGCTCTCCATCTTTATCCTTTAATTGCCCGGCTTTTTCTTGTCACCGTTTCTTCAGGCCTCTCATTATCTGCCTAGCACATTTATAGCATGGGGACAATGGGGTGAGGACTAGCTCACTAGCTCCGATCCCACCCTCCCCACTGAGTCCCCACCAGAGACCCATGATTACTCAGTCCCTGCGGTTCAGCTAAGTCTTGGCTCAGCTTTGCCGCCTCAGTGAACCAGGCAGATTGCTTCCAGCTTCTTGCAGATTGGTTAAGATGCCCAGTTGTTACTTCTCCCTCAGAAGGGAAGACATAAGTTGTGGCGGGAGATGCAGCAGCATGGACACAAGCACTGCTGGGGTCTGTGCCAGTCGGGAGCTTAGAGGGCCCGGAGCGGGTTTCATCCCAGCCTTCTAGGCAGAGCCAACACGAGAGCGTCTGCTGGGCTCAGTTGAACCAGCTGCGTGTTGCATCTTCTCCTAATGACAGGATATTCTCAAGGATTTTTGAGCCTGCAAATTTCTTAAGAGACAGTGCTAAGCCAAGGAATTCCACCCTTGCCTTTTTGGCCAGCACCAAATTTAGCAGGTATGCTAGCTTTGCATGCCCCAAAGAAATGTATTTTTAAAAACCTTTCATTGTGGAAAAATTTCACACATACATACACAAAAAGTAGAATACTCCAGTGGAATTCCATCTCCCCATCGGGCAGCTTTAACATGATCACATTTGCCAACTGTAAAACAGGAAAGAGGTCTGGAAGGCCCCCTTCACCCATGTTCCCCTTAGGACTGAGCAAACAAAGACCCTGGGACAGAGGTCTCAGGCCCAGCTTCCGGTGTCCAGGCCTGAACTGGGCAGCTCCGTTGTGCCACCAGTGCCCTCCATTGAGAGTGAGAGTTAACTTCTTTGAAAACTTAAGACAGCGCCTGTGTACCCTGACATAATATCTTAATTGCCAACCTATGAAATCAGATAAGCAAAAAGAAAGGACTTGAATTTCCTCTAAGTACATTTTAACATGATATGCAGTCAGGTTTAATTTCTGACTATTAATAATACTGTATTCCCTTTCCTCCTCCCCCCATGCCAACTCCTTTCCTAAAGAATCTCTGAGGTAGATGTAAATGGGTGGGTGCAGTTAGACCTGTCAGGGCCCTGGAGGGTCCATGGTTGGGGGTACAACTCCCAGGTAATGCTGGTCTCTTTAGAAACAGGAAGGGCTAGAAAAATTATGCTTTAGGTATTAAAATTTTTTTGGAGCATTGAGTACTTTTAAAACACATTCTACTTCTAAGCTGTTTTTATCTGAACTTCTAGAGTCTATTCATTCTCTTGTTCAGAACATTTTGTAATATGGGAAACATTTTATAATTAAAACTCTGAACTGCAGATTAAGTTTGACTTAAGGTTGTATAATACTCAAATTGATTAATGGCATATTATTGTACAGGATTCCTGCCAGCTCCCAGTGGCTCTGACGGTAGAAGTGAGATGGACTAAATACGGATCCTTATTGAACCCACAGGCTAAAATAGTCAATGTAACTGCAAATCTAATTTCATCTTCCTTTCCTGAGGTAGGCCTAATTTTAAAGGTTCAGGTTAAGACACAAGGCCAGACAAAACTCAGCTGTGATAGGTGAAATTTATTATTTTGTAAAAAATAATAATTAAAATTTAAACAATCTGGATTCTTAAAACAATTTAGCAGTCATTGTTTGCTTAAAGGAAAAACCTCCACTGAACAAAGTGGTTTTGTTCACATTTGCATTCTTGTTTAGATTTGATCTTTAAAATCCTTGTCAGAATTGAGTTATGAATGACATCAGTGTGTGAGGGACAACCTGAGTGAAAACTGTCTCTCTTCTCTGAGTTAGTGACTGATGAGCCCTCACGTACCTATCAGATTCATGAACTGACAGCTATTGGGTGAGGAAGGGCATGGAAGCTGTCCCATCTTTGTTATCCTGATAACACACTGGAGGGCAAGGCTTGCATCACTCTGATTTTGTATTACAGACCAACTCAGGAAATGAAAGGACGATTCTTATTTCCACTGCGGTTACTTTTGTGGATGTGTCTGCACCTGCAGAGGCAGGCTTCAGAGCTCGGCCAACCATCAACGCCAGGCTGCCCTTTAATTTCTTCTTCCCATTTGTTTGATGTAAGTCGTTAAGTAAGGAAACTACACCATATCTGCAAAATTCAGCACGTGTGGGGTCCATGGTCCCTCGGAGACATTCTACTTTATTATAACCCTTGAGATTGCCCCTAGACCAGCACACTTCCTCTCCACTCACTTCCCTCCTCTTGTCTCCCTTCGGGAATGTCATTCTACTTGGTCTGACATTAGAAGGGGGCATCATCTGGTCTTAGCCAGTTCCAGTACTCTCAACACATAAGTCGTATATGGAAACCAAGTTGCACCTTTGAGAAGACAAGAGGACAGACCCTCAAGTAGTGCAGGCGTTGAGGGTTTATCCAGTTTATTCATCCCCTGCTTTAAATGTGAGTTATTTTTAAAATATTATTTTTAGTTCAGGTTTTCTTCCTTTTCAGGTCCTGCTGAAATGAGTACAAAAATAGCAAATTGTTTAAAATCACGCGAGTAGAGGACAAGGCCTCACAAGGGGATCTTCCCCCAAATGTCATGTTAATTACAGTAGAGTCTTGGGTCTAATTGCCACTTCTGTACCAGGCACCGGAGCTAGCTTGCTCTCCAGTTAGTGGGCTGGTCTGGGATGCCACCAAGTGATTCCAAGCAGTTGAAGCTGGAAAGGATCTAGTAGGAGGGCCCGAGGGAAGGAGAGAGTCTATTTTATACATTAATTGTACAGTAACTGAGGAAAATGTTGTCAGGTGGCAGAACTAGGTGGAGCCAGCTAAAAGCTGGAGGATGCAGAGGAGGGGGCTAGGTACTCAAGAATGGCCTCCTTGGGGGAAATTGTGGTTAACTATTTAGAACAGCTTGGACATGTAAAAGACTTCTAGAATGTGCTGATAGCTAAGATAGCTTTCTTTTTTGTTTTTCAGAGTGCTCATAGGAAAGGATGTACTGATCCCTCAATATACATGTGAAAAGTGAAAACTGTACATTTGATGAGATTAAATTTTATATACGGCTAGTAATTGTCCAGCTTGTTCATTTTCAAGCAAGAGTTAAGTGTTCAACATGAGAAAAATATAGTTTATGATACATTTGTTACACAGTGTGGGGTGGGAGATTCTCAGTCACACCAAGATAAGAAATAGAGCCTCTGAAAGGCTGTGTCCCCCAGAATCCGAGCTGGCAGCAGTGAGGCAAAGCCATCAAACCAAATCTCTCCCCGACATGGCCCCAGAGGGGCGGCTGTCTTCCTCGTCACAAGCCCATGAGGCAGGTCTTCCCTTTGGGCTGGAGAAGGTGTGCGTCTAGTTCACCTCCCCAAGAAGTCCATGCTGTCTCAATAGCTTGTTAAGTCTCTCAATTTCTTGTTCCTGTTATTACAAAAGCAGACAAATAACCGAATTTACCTTCTGAGCCTCACCAGGCATGTGGCAGTCATGCAGTAAGCCCCAGGCACATACTGGGCCACAGAGCTGAATGAAAACCACACTCCTCATGGAAATCACTCAGGGCCCAACAGCGACAGCAGTGAGGAGAGACACTAGGGGAGGGGGTTCCTGGTGAAGCTGCAGGGGAGGAGGCAGTGCCTGAGCTGAATCTGAAAGGACAAGGAAGGCCTGACCGAGGGAAGAGGGGCTCTGGGCTAACGGCCCCATGAGAGCCGAGGCCTGGCTGGGAGGGAACAATCTGTAAACACAGGGTGTTTTCCCAAGCACCTTCTTACCTTCTCAGAGCAGCTGAATTCAAGGTGCTGGATCTTGGTGGCCAGTTGTATGTTTATCTGTTTTAACCTTAACAGTTGCCGTTCTGAACGTGTCTTAACCGAGATAATTATCCCTGAAAAATAATGGTGAGGGTCTCTATGATACCAATTTCTGATTTAACCACTTGGGAAAAAACTCTGCATTCCTTATAAATGTATACAGTTGGGAAGAGCAGTGAGAAATAAAACAATCATCATGGCTTAAAGGCATCATAACTAGGAGGGTCAGGTTTTTCATTTCTGAGCTGCTCAGTACCCAGCTGAGACATACTTCTTCGGCTTGCCTGGTGTGAGAAATCCTTAAAAATAATCACTGACCAGATGAGGGTTAAGCTCCTTAAGGGACCTTGTTCATAAACGTTCTGCTACTTAGCAGCACTAAGTACAAGTCTGGAAATGCTCAAGCTTGGGGTTGTCACTCTCCCCACTTTCTGCCTCCAGAGCTGTGGCCAGTTTAGTTGTCAGGCACTAACCTGAACCCTGGCTGGGGCAGGGCTCGCCGATGCCCACACCACAGTGGGGACAGAGCTCCCCGATGCCCACACTACAGGGGGGACAGGGCTCCCCGATGCCCACACCGCAGCGGGGACAGGGCTCCCCGATGCCCACACCGCAGCGGGGACAGGGCTCCCCGACGCCCACACCACAGTGGGGATGAGGCCTCAAAGCCTGTGCTGCAGTGGGGCTATTCTGCCCCCTTCCAAGTGTGAGTGACCGAGTCTGGACCGTCACCCACGTGTGTGGTGCCCACTAGGCCTGGAAGCAGCCATTCCTGGTTCACAGTGTTCCTGGCTGTCCCACTGAGTCTGGTTTAGCCTATGTTCACTCACACTGAAATCTTAGAGCAGTGTAATAATGGGCAGTAGCCAGTCCTCCTACACCTCGCAGCAATTTTTTTTTTTAGACAAAATGAACACTTCTCACAACAGTGTGATGTGAAGAGTACTGGGTAGTAGCTGGTTCATGAGTCATTGATAGTCTGTCACAGTCTAGCTACCTCACATAACCTTTGCACAGAGTATGTTTCTGTCTGAAAAAAATCAGTCGGCATAAGCATCCTCCACGTTATCTGAATAGCTTCCTTTATTTCCTTTGACAGAATCCAAATAAATGTTCTTAATAGGCTTTACTCTAAATCACTAGATCTGAACTGGCAGGTTCCAAAGCCCGTGTGCTCGACAGAGCCACTGCACAGGCCCTTACCCTGCCGGGCGGTACCCAACAAAGGAAGCGTCTTGGGACTCACTGCGCCTGGCAGGGGACGGGCCTGCCTCCAGCAGGCCTCACTGTTGCTCACTTGGTCTCCTGACAACCACCCACAGCCCATCGGCTTGGGCCCTAGTCTAGGGATTCCAAAACCTGCTGGACACCGATCACCTGGGAGTGCTTCGCGAACAGACACCCGGCCTGGGCTCCTCCGCACCAGACTCGCCACTTAGAGCGCTGAGGGTGATTCTGACGTGGTAGGTCCACAGACAGGCGTTCACTGACGGCTGAACCTCTGACCAGTCACTGAGTCCACATAAAATCACAACACAAACAGCTTCTCTGAAACAGAGGCTCCCCACACCCGCAGGGAGTGTGTGAGGAACAGGACATGTGCCTAAAATCCGGGAAAGCGGTGTTTCCCCCAGCGAGTTCTCCAGAGCCAGAGTCTACAGCAGGCTGACAGGTGTTATTTCCTCCCAAAGTGTCAACTTGGAAAACACTGGCCATTCTCAGAGCCTTCATCGTGCTCACTCGTGTTGTGATTTTCCGCAAGCTGGCAGAATCTAATGCAGTGTTTCTCAGCTTCCTTGCTCCCCTCCCTGATGGTGTCCCTCCCAGGGTGGGACGGGGTTTGATAAAACTCTCTTTAGGAAACACCTCGTGAGGAAAAAAAGTACTTTGGGAACAGATCAGGGATTGGTCTATAACCCTTTCTATTAACATCCTTCATTAATCATGAAAACAGAGCCTAAAGGAGAAGGGTCCTTCCTCTCAGGGCACATGTCCTGGTGTCAATTTGTAACTACAGGTGGCAGTGGGACACCAAAGCAGACCACTTCATGTTTCTCTTGGTTGCCAGGAGAAGGACCGGGGGCTCTGTGCCCCTTCCAGGCTCTACCCACTGCCCCACCCCCCACCCCCCAACCCCAGCGCCCCCACTCAGGAGCGCAGGGGACATACCGTTGATGATCCGGGCCACCCGCCACAGCCGGAGCAGGATCAGCAGTCCTAGAGCCTCGAACTCATGCTCCCGGAACAGGAGGACGATGTCGAGGATGAAGGAAATCACCACCACGATGGCGTCCAGGATTTCAAACTTGTGGTGAAAGAACTCCAAGCGGAAGACAAATATCTTAAAGAAAATCTCCATCATGAAAAAGGTGAGGATGGCAAGGCTCATGTAGTGGAACACCTGAGGGGGAGAGAAGACACGTGAGAGTGGCTCATGTGGCTGAGGTGGTTCCCACGGGTGAGCCAGCTTTGAATGCACCTGCCCAGTCACCAGAGAGAATCCATTCCCCTGACCAATCCCACATTCCCGCCAGCACCAGGCACTGGTTTCGGGCTCTGACCGTAGCTGGGAACATCACAGATATTGCTGTCTGAAGGGCAAATGGGGCAGTGGCAGAACTGAAAACATCCACCATGCCCTTTGGCCCAGCAGCTCCACTGCTAGGAATTTATCATACAGCTAAGTTCACATGTGCACAAAGACAGTAAGGATATTTACTGCAGCACCATTTGCAGAACAGACGATTTTCTACATTATTTGTAGAACAACAGAAATGTTCATTAGACTAGGGTCCTTTTAAAAGCATTACAATAATAAAAATAAATGGAAAAAAAGAAAAAAAATAAAAGCATTACAGTACCTCCCCATGGAGTAGTACACAGTTGTTCAAAAGACCAAGGCTGA
The DNA here is from genome assembly GCF_910594005.1 of Cervus elaphus. Classification (NCBI taxonomy): domain Eukaryota; kingdom Metazoa; phylum Chordata; class Mammalia; order Artiodactyla; family Cervidae; genus Cervus; species Cervus elaphus. The sequence continues at coordinate 18,100,228 of NC_057819.1, read as the reverse complement.
TTCATAAGTATTTACTAGAAATGATCACCAAGGTGGATGATAAGTGAAGAGAGTTCCCAGATCTAGATTTATAAATACTAGTCATCACTAAAGGAACCATTTCCATTCTGGGGCAGGGAAAGTATGAAGAGAGCTGAGACATCATCCTGGCCCAGAAAGCAAGAAATACTCAAAGGCAAGAGTCTTGTCAAAAGGACAGAGCAGTCAGCTCAAAGAGGCTCACAGTGACCAAATCTGGGACCATTTGAAACTGAACACTGAAAAGAAGGCTGTGTTCTTGTGATACACGCTAAGAAAGGCAATGCCAAAGAATGCTCAAACTATCACACAACTGCACTCATTTCACACCTAGCAATGCTCAAAATTCTCCAAGCCAGGCTTCAACAGTACGTGAACCGTGAACTTCCAGATGTTCAAGCTGGATTTAAAAAAGGCAGAGGAACCAGAGATCAAATTGCCAACATCCATTGGCTCATTGAAAAAGCAAGAGAGTTCCAGAAAAACATCTACTTCTGCTTTATTGACTATGCTAAAGCCTTTGACTGTGTGGATCAGAACAAACTGTGGAAAATTCTTGAAGAGATGGCTATATGAAACCACCGGACCTGCGTCCTCAGAAATCTGTATTCAGGTCAAGAAGCAACAGTTAGAACCCGACATGGAACAACAGACTGGTTCCAAATCGGGAAAAGAGTATGTCAAGGCTGTATTTTGTCACCCTGCTTATTTAACTTATATGCGGAGTACATCATGCAAAATGCCGGGCTGGATAAAGCACAAGCTGGAATCAAGATTGCTGGGAGAAATATCAATAACCTCAGATATGCAGACACCACCCTTACAGCAGAAAGTGAAGAACTAAAGAGCCTCTTGATGAAAGTGAAAGAGGAGAGTGAAAAAGTTGGCTTAAATCTCAACATTCAGAAAACTAAGATCATGGCATCTGATCCCATCACTTCATGGCAAATAGATGGGGAAACAATGGAAACAGTGGCAGACTTTATTTTGGGGGGCTCCAAAATCACTGCAGATGGTGATTGCAGCCATAAAATTAAAAGACGCTTGCTCCTTGGAAGAAAAGCTATGACCAACCTAGACAGCATATTAAAAAGCAGAGACATTACTTTGCCAAAGGTCAGTCTAGTCAGAGCTATGGTTTTTCCAGTAGTCATGTATGGATGTGAGAGTTGGACTATTAAGAAAGCTGAGCACCGAAGAATTGATGCTTTTGAACTGTGGTGTTGGAGAAGACTCTTGAGAGTTCCTTGGACTGCAAGGAGATCCAACCAGTCCATCCTAAGGAGATCAGTCCTGAGTATTCATTGGAAGGAATGAATTCATTGGAGTATTCATTGGAAGGATGCTGAAGCTGAAACTCTAATATTTTGGCCACCTGATGCAAAGAGCTGACTTCATTTGAAAAGGCCCTGATGCTGGGAAAGATTGAAGGCAGGAACAGAAGGGGACGACAGAGGATAAGATGGTTGGATGGCATCACTGGCTCAACAGACATGAGTTTGAGTAAGCTCTGGGAGTTGGTGATGGATAGGAAAGCCTGTGTGCTGCAGTCCATGGGGTCACAAAGAGTCTGACACAACGGAGCAATTGAACTGAACTGATAAAATGATACTGACTAGTTGATGTAGAAGGAAAGGCAGAATTAGAAATCACTGATTTGCAAGCCAGTGTGTTCACAGACTCACACAATGATCATCGATGGATGCTAACTGGGGAAGCAGTTTGTATGATATTCAAGTGTCACCGTGTGGATCATTTACAACTGCAAAGGGAAAAGTGTCCCTGGACAGTGGAACAGCTCAGCATTTACAACCTGAATCAAGTGATCCAGCAGACTAATAGCGGGTCCCTGGCCCAAGGTGCCATGAGATTTAAAAATAAATAAAAAATAGCCCACCCTTGAAGAACTCTTGTTTTTTGAGCCTCTTGACCTAACTTGTGTTATACAGGAAACAGAATAAAGCAACAGGGTGGCTCAGATGGTAAAGAGTCCACCTGCAATGCGGGAGACCTGGGTTTGATCCCTGGGTTGGGAAGATCCCCTGGAGAAGGGAAAGGCTACTCACTCCAGTATTCTGGCCTGGAGAATTCCATGGACTGTATTGTCCTTGGGGCACAAAGAGTTGGACACAACTGAGTGACTTTAAAGGAGCTCAAATATAATGTCAGAAATCTAGTTTGGAAAAAAAAATGCACCATGAAAGAGGAAATTTGAATGAAAACTGGTTATTAGATACTATGGAATTATAACTTTTTTAAGTGTAATAATGCTATTATGGTTCTACAGGAGAAAAACCTCATTCTTAGGCATTGTTGAAGTACTCAGGGATGAAGTGTCACGATGTCTAACTTTCAAACGGTCAAAAATATATGAGCATGTTTGTGTGTATGTGTATAAAGAAAGCAAATACAGAAAAATGTATATTTGCCATTTTTCATAATAAAAAGTAAAGAAAAAAGGCACAAGACAGTGAACATAGGTGGTAAGTTACTGATTCTATTAAACAGTAGAGCAAGAGAAAAGATTATCCATCTACCGGAGGACTCAAGTGTCACAGAAGAGAACGTTAACGGCTGCCTTGGTCAAAGGGGCCACGAGTAGGAAGGAGGTTTAATGTTTTCTTCCTGTCCTCTTGCCGGTTGAAAAGACACTGATGCACAGTCCACTGAATTTTTTTTCAAAGGGTGTGGTGAAATGTTTTTAAGCCCCTGGCCTTCACCCAGTTACTGGTGATAGGGACACAGGGTGCATTTCCAGTGCACCCACTGCCCTCTGGATGACTGTTTGGGATGGGCCAGGCAGTAACTGTGAATCAGGGACTGAATGGTGGGCGCGTCCCCCAGTGGCTCCAAGCACAGGGACCACGTCAGCATGTTGACAGGAGGACAAACAGCCTGTCCTCCTCTGGGGAATGGGAAGGAATCCTTCTCCTGGCTTGAGAATCAGTGACAGACTCCAGCTCTGTCTTGGACAGCTCAAGATGCAAGCCTGTAAGCCATCAAGTGACCTGAGGTCTCCTGCTTGTAGGGAACTCATGTCTACAACTGGGAAAGGAAGACATGTGCTCTGCTCTTTGACTGAAAGCACCCCATCAAACTACTCTCAGAGAAGCCCTGGGTGATTCTCTGCGGGTGCTGCTCCCTCCGCCCACCCTCAGTGCAGGTAACAAGAGTGAACCGTGTTAAAGGGCTGTGGACACACTACCCTGGGGGCATAGTTATTCTTGTCGGGCTGGATGATCTTCAGGTCCAGAACGAGCTCGGCAAGCACCAGGAGGGCGTCCAGGACGACCAGGCAGATGATGATAACCTGTGGACCGAGGGAAGAAGCAAGAAACCATGAGACCTAAACAGGGACCTTCCTTCCATCTCTAAGGGCTGTTAACACCTGGATGTCAAGGATGGGAGACCAGTTGCCCACAGCAGCTCCAGTGCCTTGCAGGAGGCCTGCTGGGGGCCAGCTCCTCTCACAGGGGCCCCTCCTTCCAGCCTGGCGCCGTGCCTGTCCTAAAGCCTCCGTGCAGCTCACTGACTGACCCTCGGTCACCACTGGTCTTTCTCGTAACTCAGAAGCTCACTGCTTCTCAGCATCTCTCGAACCAAACTGCTAATTCCTAGATGGCAAAAAATAAGTAGTAATGTTTTTTAAAGCTTTTGTGTTTCTAGTTCTGGGAACTGCTGCTTGCCTGGGTACACCCAGAACAGAGGCACAATAAATAAAACATCCAGCCTCAGAGAGCTAAGTCGCGGGAGGATCTCTAGTGATGCCTCCTCCATGCAGCTGGGTTAGGGTGACGTCCACTGTGCCCGTCAAACAGCTTCAGACTGGAGACCTGAGGTGCCCACCCTAACCCCCATGTGCTCACTGCAGGGGGAGGGTAGAGTTCGTTCTGGGTGTCCTGGGAAACAGAGAGGAGCTGAGGGAAAGACAATCTCATGGGTTTTGTGACCTGCTGGAGCGGGGAGCTGGCAGGGGCGGGACCAGGGTGAAGTAAGTGGGTGGTCTCACCGATGGTGGTGGGGGTGGTCATGGTGATGAAGGTGGGGATGATGGTGAATTGGATAGTAGAGGTGGGGTGGAGGTGATGGCATCTGGGGAGACCACAGGGATGACGTGGGAGTGGTGGAAATGGCAGCAACAGGAGGAACCCCAAGTGGGGGGTTCCTCTTTTTTCCCTTGACCCTTGTGTGACCTCTTTCTTCCCTTGAACATACTAGACTGTCACTTCCCTGGGGGCCTTGCCTCTTACACTGTCAGGCAGATAGATCTTGACCTCTGAGAATTAGTCTGCCATTATCTTGGCAGTTTCTGCAGTTTCAGGTCGCAATTGAACCAGTTCAGGCCTATAAAGAATGGACTATTAAACCTTTTGACCATTTCGATCTGTAACAATTATGTCACTAATTAAAGTATTTGATGACATGGTTTATTGTTGAAAATTGTATGGCAAAGTGCTCTGTAATGAAATATTCACACAAATCCGAATTCAGTAGCTTAATGAAGACTCAAGCCTCAGACAGCATCTTTCCTTTTTTCCTCCGTCCCTCCCTCCCTCCCTCCCTCTTTGGTTTCATGTTGGAGCTAAAGGGATCTAAGAGCTTGTCTGGTCTAGAACCAAGGCACAGAGATATTAAAAACAGACTGGATATTCAGTCGTAAAAAGGAATGAAGCACTGATGTACGCTACAGTGTGGATGAACCTAGAAAACATTATGCTAAGTGAGAGAAGCCAAACACAAACGGTCACACACATTGTAGGATTCCATTTACATGAAATGTCCGGTATAGGCAAAAAGCAGGTTAGGGTTTGTCGGGGACTGGGGGTTACTGTCTAATGGGTACTAGATCTCTTTTGGGGCGATGGAAGTGTTCTGGAACTAGATAGTGGTGATGGCTGCACAACATCATTGTACTAAATAAATGCCACTGAATTATCCACTTTAAAATGATTAATTTGATCATAAAATGATTTAATTAATTAATTTTAATTTCACCTCAGTTTTAAAAAGTGATCGAGAGACAGACCCAGGGTCACAAAACTACAGTGCCTGGGTCCCAACCCTGGCCTCTATGAAGTGACTGACTCCTAAGGTTCTGAATCCACCAGTTCACAAAGCAGGACTAATTCTGAGGGGAGCCACATCACAAGGAAAAACGCTGAGAATTCAGGGAAGTGGGTTAATTCCAGGTCCTCACTGGAAGACAGCCACCCAAGCAGCGGCACCCAGAGGGGCAGGGTGTAGCGGGCTGTGGGGCGGCCAGTCCTGGGCCAGCTCCCCCGTTAGCCTGGACCTTGGGCACAGCTCTCAGCTCTGCCGTGCCTTGGCGTTAGCTCTAACAAGCTTCAGTGTCCTTGCAGGGGAGACGGGACTCGGCTGCATTTCCCACCCCGACTGACAATGGCAGCATCGAGTGAGATCAAGTGTGATGTGCGCTCAGCAGACGGCCTGGCCACAGCCAGCAGGTGATAAAAGTGAGGCTCCTCCTGGCCTTCCTGGCCATGGTCCCCTGCCTGTCTGTAGCTACCACGGAGGCCTGACTCACCCCAAGTTCTCTCCTTTGCTTGGTTGTGCCATCCTGTGAGAAGTGACAACAGTCAACTATATAAGTCACCTTGGTCACCTCAGACCATGGGAACAGGTGGAGACTGCACCCAAGAGAGGGGATTCCAGAACCTTCCTGTATGTGGATTCTATCTGCAGAGATCAAACCCTTGAACCCTTACTCCCTACCCTGAGGCAGCCCCCCTGTTTCCACTCCAGGCCCCTCTACAAACTGCTCACGTCACTGCCTCCCCACCACACACTCGGGACACTGAAGGCTGCCCACTGCCAGCGGGTGGACTTCCAGTGCCTTCTTTCCACTGCTGGATACACACAAGCCCTGTGGACCCTTCTCAATTCCTCCAATGCTGAAGACTCTTTCCTCCCTCGGGCCCTTTGCAAACATGGCCCCTCTGCCTGGGAAGCTCCTCCCTTCCCATCCACAGACCGCACTCCTGCCCAGCCTCGTGGTGTTAGGTGAAGTATCACCTGCTCTGCCTCACATCCTCAGTCGGGTCTCCCCAACCCTGAGGATCTCTCAAAGCCACTTCCCCTCTTTGTTTCCCTGCAGAAGGCTTCTCTCCACTTGTATCCAGCATCTGTCTGATTTCTGGAATGCCCGCCTCTCCACGGAGCATCCATCCTCTGCAAGTGAGGGCAGGGATGTGTCCACCACGCTCACTGCCATGACCCCAGTGATAGCAGAAGCTAAGATTCGTGACTGTTGAGTGAATGAATAAACACCTCTCCTCTGCTCTTCCCCAGAGCCACGTGGCCTGGGGGGCCCAGTCAGGAGAGGGGGGACCTCCCCAGGGCTCCCCTTGCAGCTGGGAGGAAGCTGGCTCCTTCTTTCTGCTCCTGAAATTGAGGGTTTGGGATTTCAACCCCAACAACATAATACCATGTTTCCTCTTCTGGCAGAGCTACAGAGGAAAGCGCTGAGCTGCCAGGAGTGCTGGGTTGCCTGCTTTGTTTCTATAAGTCACACGAGAGTGAAAAAAAAAAAGACCAAAATAATTTCTTCTCTTTTACCCTGGAGCAAAGTCAGTGATGGGAGAGGCAAGGGCTGCTTCTCTCTACTTTCAGAAGGGACACCATCTCCAGGGAGGAGCTGGGTTATCATGGTTGAAGAGGGGTAACCTGCAGCAGGGGCCCCCAAAGAGTTCCATTCAGGGACTGGGCTGACAAGGAGCCTCCCACTTTCTGCTGGGTCTCAGAACATGCTTGCGACACCTGCTCACCCACGCTGGGGTGGCGGGATGGGGTTCAGACAGGGCTGGCCAGACTCCACTCACGTTGGGACTGATACTGAACCCTGTAGGAAGTCCTATTCCTTCTGCTACTCTTTGAAGTCTGCGTCTCCCTCTCAGGGCCTCCCCATAACCACACCTGGAGATTGGTGGTGGGCTGGTTACTCCAGGCAGATATTTTCAGCATCACTTCACAAGAGACTACCCCCCCTCAATTTATCCTTTCATTTCCTTTGTGTGTGTAGGGGGTAAATTTTGCATAACTTAACATTTAACATTGCAAAACTTAACATTTTTACTCCTTTAAGGTTGGCATAAAGTTCAGAGGCCTTAAGCACATTGACAAGGTTGTTCAACCATCACTGGTGTCTAGTTCTAGAACATTTTCGTTACCTCAACCGGAAACTACATCCATTGCGCAGTCACTCCCCCCTTCCATTCCCTCTATTCTGCTGTCTCTGTGGATGTATGTATTCGAGACATTTCACATAAATGGGATTATAAGACATGTGGCCTTCTGGGTCTGGCTTCTTCCACTTAGGATCATGTTGTCAAGGGGCATCCACACTATAGCATGTGTCAGTGCTCCATTCCTTTCTATAGCTGAGTAGGGGTGAATCACATTTTGTTTAATGTATTCATCAGGTGATGAATTTTTAATTGACTTTTGGATTAGGACTTACCCTGCCCCTGACAACAGGGGACCTGCCCTGCACAAGATCGATCGATCGGCGCTGGGTAGATATCTGCGGAGTGGAGGAACTGGTGACAGAGATGGGTCCCCCACCTGACCTCGTGACTTTGGGCTGATGGCTCTGCCCCACCCAAGGTATTTTGGGCCTCTGCCCACCTACCTGAAACCTGTGGGCGCTGAAGAGCTTCCTCAAAGTGGTCCTGAAGTCTAGGCGGGGCCTGGGCACAGGGGCCGGGGCCGGGGTGGGGTCAGTGGCTCTGCCCTCCTCGGCCGAGGCTGCAGTGGGCGGCGGCTGCTCTTCTTCCTCCTCCTCTTCCTCATTCTCCCACTTCTTGTAGTTGATGTTCCAGGCGTGGTAGTCATCCCCGACGACGGTGAAGTGTTTCAAGAACTTGCTCATCCTCTCGGCGGGAGCCACCCTGGCCCTGCGTGTGACTGCCTGAAGAAAGGGGGACAGAGAACGAGCGCTCAGGCAGCCTGTCCGTCAGTCTCCGGGGGGAGCAGAGCCCCCTGGGCCGGCCCGGGGTGAAGACTGTCCAGCGCTTAGAGCACCGTGCGAGCGCAGACCGTGAGGTCACAGTGGTTTTTCGTGCATTTATTTTTGGAATCCAGGGTCTCAGCGCCGGTGAGGCAACAGGAAACCCCAGACTCCGTCAGGCCTGCCACTGTGGTCCGGTTGGCAGTAACCAACAGGAGAGGTACTGCCGCCCAGTCGCAAAACACCCACCACGGGCCCGCATGTAAATACCGGAAGACCCAATAGCAGCGCTTGGTTCAGAGACATCACAAACGAAAAACCCAGAGGTGAGAGTTGGTAGGGGAGGGAAAGGGCAAAGGCAGAAGTAAAAGTGCCCAAAGTTTCACACAAAAGCGAAGCCACCCTCGCCACCGATGTGTCCTAGAAAGGTCTGGGCAGCAAGTGGATTTTTCCTAAGTTCAGCCAGTGCTGTTTTAAATAATTATAGACAGTTGTTTAAAGACCGATGACTTCAAAGTAAAAAAGCAAATAAGCTTTCCACTCCTTTACCCAACTTACCCTCCCAGACATCAAATTTTTTCTAAAGTTCAATAATGAAAACTTTCAAGTATGGTTAAGAGAAGAGGCAATATGATCAGCATAACAGGAAAAGAGAGCCCCAAACAGACCCAGGTCACTGTGAGAACCTGGATGTGATGGCAATGGCAGTCCAGATCAGTGAGAAAACACTGGAGAAGTTAGGACACTTGGCTTTTCCAACAAGGGGGAAAAAAAATCCTACCTCACACCAAACAGAGAATAAATTTCACTTGTATTAATCTATATAAATGCATTTAAAAGAACTTTAAAAGTCTAAAAACAAAATACAGACAAGTATCAGTACTGTGAAGGATTGCTTAAATAAGACAAAAAACACAAAATAAATCAATAAACCTGACTCACCAAAGCTAAAAATGTTTGTCTCTCACACACATACACAACCTGTACAAAGTAAGACACATCACAGACTGGGGGTAAATATTTGCAATGCATTTAATAGACAAAGATTCTAGCATCCAGAATATAGAAAGAAATCTTACCCAAAAAAGACAACTCCATGGAAAACTAGTTAATGGATATTACCAGTCAGGTCACATGAGAGGAAACCCAGATAGCCAAGACAGTCAACTTCACTAATATTTGGGAAAAGGTGAATTGAAGTAACAATCACACACCTTTTCATTCCTCATATTGGCAAGAATTTTAAAATCTACAATGGCAAACAGTGAATGTGTGAAGCAATGGGGGTCTCTTGAACCCTGAAGGTAGGAACAGACAGTGGCACCACTATTTTTCCAAGCAATCTGGCATTGTTTTATCAAGTTGAAATTATACTAGTTAATGATCTAGTAATCCCACCCCGAGATAGGTTTCAAAGAGAAACTCGCCCACATGTACTCAAATCAGTGACATGTTCAAGAACGTTCACTGCAAACGTTCACCTAAATGGTAGGAGATAGAGAAATGAATTTTCTCTGTTCATGTGATGGAATTTTATACAGCAGTTAAAATGAATGAACCATGTCTCTGTGTATCACTGATGACATCCATGTGTACCCCCTCAGCAGTACTGAACACAGAAAGATCCCTCCCTTTCTTCAAAAACTTCCTTCACTGGCTTCTCAAATTCCACTTTCTGAGTCTCCTGCTACCTCAATGGCTACCAAATACTACCATGTATTGTTTTTGGAATGTGTGAAAATGTGAGCATAAACATACAAAAGAATGAAATTTCTGTTTCTGACCAATGACACGGTAACTGGTATAAACAACTACACCAGTTAGAGTACCTGCCATGAGACTAGATAAAATATAACTCTAAACCTGGGTAAAATGTATGAAATGTACTGTGATCCTTGAGAGAAGAGAAACAAATAAGATGAGCCCCACAATCACTCTAGCTTTCTGCCTGGAGGTACTTTTTGGACTGTGGAGACAAAGATTATAGTTCAGGGTTATTGAACTTTACTTCCTCAGGAATTTGCATGGCAAGGTACCAAAGAAAAGGAAGCAGTGCAGAGAGAAAACACTCCAAGTATTGGACTTAGGCTGAGTCCTAAACTTCACATGTGCAGAGCAAGACTCCATGAAACAGGACAAAATATAACTTTCAGGGGAAAACAAAACATAAAAAAACTCTTAGGGAACTGTGAGCTGAACAACTACCAGAGATTTACATAGGTCTGGGTTGGGAGATCTGTGAGTTTCAAACAGTGAGAGTAGAGAGATCTTATTGAATACTCTTGAGTATTCAGTGGAAATTCCAGAAAAACCATGCCTTATATATAGACCTAATCTAGCCCTCCAGTCAGGGCTACCTTAGACCTATCCCAACTAAGCTTAAAAATAAGACTTTTAAAAAGATTATGCTTATTTCTAAGTAAATTAACTGCCTCTTGGAACAAAACTCAGTCCTCTATTGAAGAAGACAGCAAAATACTCTCAACAACATAACATTCATAATGTCCAACATATAATAAAAAATTACCAGACAGATAAATAAGCAGGAAAATGTGGTCATAAACCAATAAAACATCAGCTTATTAGCTCAAAAGGGATGGAGACAACGAAATTAGCCAACAAAGGTTTGAAAATAGTTACTTATATATATGTTCAAGGATTTCAAGGAAAACATGAACTTAATGAGGGAACAAATGGAGAATCTCAAGAGAAAAATGGAAACTATAAAAAATCCAAATGGATATTCTAGAATTGAAAAACACATATATGAAATGAAAAATCACTGGATGGGCTTAATAGCTGATTAGATGCTGCAGAAGAAAATATCGGGGAACTTAAAGATAAAAAACTGAAACTACCCAGTGGAAGCAAGACGAGAAAAAAGGCTAGGGCTAAAAAAAAAGAACAGAGCTTCAGGGACATTAAGTTCCTAATATACATGTACCTGGAGTACCAAAAAGAGAAGAGAGGGAAAATATTTGGAGAAATAACACCTGGAAAAAATCTCCAAATTTAATGGAAAAATACAAACATATAGGTCCAAGATTCTGAGTCCCCAGAGTACCACGTGACACCTGACCTAGCGCAGAAGCCCATCAAGTGCCTGTTGGTGGAGGGCCCTGGTGCCTCCAATTACTGGGTTCTCAAGGCTGGCCAAGGATCAGGCCCACAGCCAACCTGAATCTTTCTGGGTGGTTAGTGGCCATGATCCCCTCCACCAAAACACTTCATCTGGCAGATAGAAACCTCTTGCACTAATTCTCAGCATGGTGGGAACCTCAGGGTGTGCTACAAAAACCATATTCATATTTTATACAGAAAACATTTTTTGAAACTTTGCATCCAGTAAAGAAGCAACTTTCAGTAATTTGGAATGAAAATATGGCACCCAGCAGAGCAGAAAACAACTCTAGTTTTAAGTCAAAATTTCGTCATGCCAGAAGCAGCAAAATTCCAGAAAAGACAAAGATCATGAAAACATTGTGAGCCTCGGCAGCTTCACCACCCACCCTGGACTCTCCGCTCTCGGCATCCGCCCCCCGCCCCGCCCCCGACCTTGCCCAGGCAGATGGAAGGACCCACTCAGCGAGTTGCAGGGACCACCAGCCTTAGTGCCAGGAGCAGACCCTCTGTAAGTACCCGCTGGTATTATCATTCCTCAATAAGAAACACTCTCACCTCCACTCCTCCGACTTCTTCATCACCTGTGGATATCTCAGTTCACTGGTTACTGGTCCCAAACTGTCTGTCTCTGCAACCCCATGTGTTTAGTCATATGGACTGAAAGATTCCTTTTCTGGCTGAAGCCAGATTTAGTTGCTTCTATCATGTGCAATCCGGAGAACCTAGACCAGTGGAGTCCTTGGCACTGAACTGTCCCCACTTCTCCTGCATTAACCCTTGCCGTCCCAGTATATTCTGGCTCTGCTCTCTCTGGGTCACTGTTCTGTATCAAAGCCCACGACTGTGGTTCCCACCCGGACTGGGCTGTATCCTCTCACAGTGTGGACTTGGTTCTGTTTGACAATCTTGCCTCCTCTTGATTCTTCTCCCATCTCTGGCTGCTCTTCCTGTACCACGTCCCTGCCCCCACACCACCGCAAGTCCTTGAGTCCCTGACCCCGAGCTTGCCCTGGCACAGGGCCACTCCCCACTTCGGTGGTCTCTGCACATCTGTGTTCTCGAGGCTGCTCAGGTGTCAATCAGTCTCCAGCCTGCCATCTGATATCCTGCCAGGTCATTAGTCTGCTGTCATCCAAACTGAACTAATTTCTTTTCTTTCCCCCCAAATCTACTTCCCCTTCCACACTGGCCTAGGTCATGGAGTCACATCCACCCTGCCGCTCAAGTCCAGAACTGATCACTCTTGGCTCCGATCTCTCCATCAGGCCTGTCACTCTCACCTCCTGAACACCATACCTGCTGCACCTTCTCTTCATCTCTCTCCTACCACTCTCATCTCTTTTGGGGACACTTGCACCAACCTCCTGACTCGGCCTCTTACCTCTGACCCTTTCTCCATCCAGTGGTGGCCAGGGTCACCTTTCTCCAATGCTGGGCTGGCTGTGTCTGCCCTTGCCTATCTCCCTCCCCCGCTTCCCATTACTTTCAGTCCCTCACCCCCTCACCCTCATCCCCTGTCAACTGCTGCCTTCAGGACAAGGTCAAAGCTCTCATGGACCCTTCCCCAGCCTCCACCACACTCCAGTTGCACTAAACGCACTGTGGTTCTGGAATAAACCACTCTCTCTTGCTTCCAGTACTTCACATGACCTGTGTGCCCCACCACCCCCACCCCGCCTAGAATACCCCCCATCTGCCTCACCCTAGTTCTTTTTCAGGTCTTACAGAATCAATTTTACCTCCCTTGGGAGGCCTTCCTTAACTGCCACACGTTGGGTGAGGGTCCTTCCTCCACTTCCCCATCAAGCCACTAATGAACACTGTGACATCTCAAGGTTGTCTGTCTCCGGCACTAATCTGTGAACCCCGGGAGGGCAGATGTTGTTCCTCCCCTCACAGGGAGGGGCTCAATAAATATTTAATAAACGATTTAACAAAACCACAGGAGCTATCCATCAAAGGTAACTGCCTACTTCTCATTTACACATGACAGGTATTATACCGGAAAAATTACTACCTGGGAGAGAGGGGGAAAAACAAACAAACAAAAAATCAGACCTACAATTGATGTGGAATAAAATGTTCTTGTGAATGTCTATTTTTCAGACTCTGAAGCTGTCATCTGTAGGAGGGGGAAAGTCCCTATTTCATGGTCATCCAGCAATCACTGAAATAGGTACTTTTTAAGAAATTCATCTGACTGCTGATTCCCAGGGCTGAATGTCTGCTAAGTCCCCATTTCCCCATTCCCTCTCAGAGCCTACTTTTGGGGACTTAATTTGCTTATTAATCAACACGTGCGTGCATGCATGCTAAGTCACTTCAGCTGTTGTCTGACTCTTTGTGACCCTATGGACTGTAGCCTACCGGGTTCCTCTGTCCATGGGATTCTCCAGCCAAGAATAATTGGAGTGGGTTGCCATGCCCACCTCCAGGGGATGTTCCTGATCCAGGGATCAAACCCACTTCTCTTATGTCTCCTGCACTGGCAAATGAGTTACCTGGGAAGCCCCGTTAATCAACTCTCCCACTCCCAAACAAGATACAATAGCAGCAACATCTATTATTGCTGATTGTTTATAATTTGTTATAACAGCACACTGGTAAGTTCCTTAAATGCACTGTTTCATTTTAATGCCTAACAACTCTCTGAGGTCAAAGTCATCATTTTGGGTCTGGGTGAAAAAGGTGATATGTCCAAAGTCACACACACAGAAAATGGCAGAGCAAGCCTACCCTTGGGCTGGGCTGTATGACCTAAAGGCCCCCATGTTACAAGATACGGCTGAGAAAAGGCCAGGCAGGCTGTGACCAGAGATCTACCAGCTAGGAGGGTGCAGTGGGTTGAAACACGGCTGTCCCAAATCCATGTCTACCTGAAACCTCAGAATGTCACCTTGCTTGGAATATAAGCCTTTGCAGATGTCAAGATCTTGCTGGGAGTTCCCTGGAGGTCCCAGTGGTTAGGACTCCCAGCTCTCATGGCCAAGTACCTGGGCTTCAATCCCTGGTCAGGGAACTAAGATCCCATAAGGTGCATGGTGCAGTCAAAAAAAAAAAAACTTGACATAAAATCATGCTGGATTTAGAATGCACCTTAAATCCAGTGACTAGTGTCCTTATAAGAAAAAGAGGGGGGACTTCCCTGGTGGTCCAGTGGCTAAGACTGCACTCGCAATGTAGCGGGCCCATGTCTGATCCCTGGTTGGGGAACTGGACCCCATATACTGCAACTAAAGAGCTGACATGCTGCAACTAAGACTTGGCACAGCCAAATAAATAAATAAATGTTTAAAAAAAGAAAAGAAAAGGAGGGGACACTCAGAGGAGAAGGCCATGGGAAGATGGAGGGAGAGATTGGAGTGATGCTTCTACAAGCCAAGGAATGCCAGAAACCACCAGAAGCTAGGCTTCCCAGGTGGTGCTAGTGGTAAAAAACACACCTGCCGATGCAGGAGACTAACAGACTCGGGTTTGATCCCTGGGTTAGGAAGATTCCCTGGAGGAGGGCATGGCAACCCACTCCAGTATTCTTGCCTGGAGAATCCCACGGACAGAGGCGGCTGAAGGGCTACAGTCCATAGGGTTGCAGAGTCAGACACAACTGAAGCAACTTAGCAAGTACGCACCAGAAACTAGGAGAAATGGAGCCGACCCTCCCTCTGAGCCTCCAGAGGAACTGAGCTGGCCAACTCCTTGATTTTAGAACTCTGACCTTGAGGACTGAGAGGATAAATTTGTTGTTTTAAGCCATCTGGTTTGTGGTCATTTGTTATGGCAAACCCAGGAAGCTAAGACAGAGCGGGTGTGGTCAAGTCAGCTCAAGGGTGCCACAGACCAAGTGCTCTCTCCCCCTTTATGTTCATGGGCCACACACCCGTCCCACACTCCTGGGATGAAGCAGGCTCCTTTGGAGGTCAACAAAACCACTTAGAAGAAGCTTCTTTTTGCTTGCAGCGTATCGGCCACTTCCATGTCCTCTTGCTCTCACTGGATGCTGGCAATAATCCTGAGAAGTTGGCTGGGCAGGGAGAGGCAGTCTCTCCATGCTACAGAAGGGGAAACTGAGGTTCAGGGAGGAGAGATCTACTGCCCAGAGTCACCTGATGTAGCAGGGTGACAGAAGTGGAGGAAGGAAGGCATGTCTCTGTACCACCTGGTGGGCATGGAAATGGGTATGCCCTTCTTAGGAGGGCGATGAAGCAGTTTCTTTCATCTTTTCAAAGGATATTTGAGTCTCCCCAATGTGCATGGGAGCAAAGAAAGGATCAGCCTTAAACTAGTTTCTACAAACTTTTAAATGTCCGTATTGTTTGACCTGACACAAGGGACGCACGCACAAGCACAGACACTCACACATGTACTCACTGCAGTCCTGTTATAACCTTAAGGTCCATGGTTAAATATGCTGTGGCAGACCCACACTATGGAATACCACACAGCCATGAAGAATGCCCTACATCAGTGTGGCTTCAGGGACCGACACAGAAATGTGTCTCTCAACTATGGTCAAGTGAAAATCGGCACCGTACTAACTCTAACCCTAACCAGACCAGAATGTATAATTCCATGTTTGTTAAAAACAAATGAACAACCCAAACCAAACTGTTACTTCTGTGAAGCAAAAGGGATTGGGGCTGCGTAGGAAGCTGAAGAGAAACTTTTTTTTTCCCTGTTAGGTTTAACAATAAGAAATAGCCATTTTTGGAGTCAGATCTAACCTACAGAGAACAAAGGGTGAGGGGAGAAGGGAGGAAGAAAATATATGTACACACACACACACATCCAATATATACATAACTGAAATCCCTAAAAAAGAGAACCAAAATGATGGAACAGAATGGTTCAAGATATAATCCAAGAAAACTTTACTGAAACAAGACTTCCTTAAAAATTACCATTTTTATAGATCAAAACTGGTAGAAACCAACAGTTATGTGGTTCAACCTAATATCTACCTGTTTGTTGTTTTAATTTCTTGCACTGAGAACTTGTTCATGTACAGTTTTTGAAAACAAACCTAAGTAGTAAAGCTGACATATGAACTCAATTCTACTAGCTTTGTTCTTTCTGAGATGCTCTGTCAATGAGAGGAAAACATGCCAGAAGAGCTGATTTTTAAAGCAACAAGAATGATGATATTGAAAGAAGTGGAATCAAGGTTCTGAGATGCAATCCTCCCTCCCTCAGTAGGGGAAAATGAGGACTTGCCACATGGCAATCACCACCATCCAGTGGACAGTCGATGGACTTGCATCTCTTACCTTCTGGGTCCAGGGAGTCTTAACATCCACCCAGGCAGGGTCAGAGATGTTGTCCCAATCCCTGCCTTCCCTCTCTCTCCCACAAAGCTCACCTAATCACTAAGCCCTGTGCATTTTAGCATCTAAATAACCCTTGAATCCATCACCTACTTCTGTCATCTTCTGCCACCTCCCTGCCCCAGCCTGCACATTTTACTTGAAAGATGTACCAGCCCCTCACTGTTCTCCCCATCACTCTTACACTCTTGTCAACAGCCTGAGAGCACTCCTTGAAACAAAATCATGTCACTCCCTGTGCAGAAAAGGCCTGGGGCTGTGGCCTTAGAAAAGTCTGCCTGGCCCCTGGCTGGAATCTGGGAACTTGTATTTCAGTAGGGTTCTCATCTGGTGAGAACAGCTCATTGTGCTGGACTGTTTTTGTAAAAGACATTGCGGTTTATGTTGAACACCTGCTTTCCTCAGGGTAGACTGGAACTTCTGGAGTTTGGAAGGCACCCATGTGATCACCTCTCAAATAAAAACTTTGAGTGCTGAGTCTCTTAACAAGCTCTCCCCAAAAAAAAAAAAAACAACAAGCTCTCCCAGCAGATAACATTTCACGTGTGTTGTCACAACTTGCTGCTGGAGGAATTAAACAAGTCCTATGTGACTCCCATGGGAGAGGAATCTGAAAGCTTGTGCCTGATCTCCCCTGGACTTCAACTCATGTACCTTTTCCCTTTTCCCTTGTAAAAATCTTAGCCATGAGTGGAACTGTGTGTGGAGTCCTATGAGCCCTCCCAGTGAATCACTGAACCTGGAGTGATCTTGGGGCCCTCATTTGAAACTCTCCTTGGGATTCCCACTGATTTTAAAGACACAGGGAATTCCCTGATACTCCAATGGTCAGGACTCTATGGTTTCACTGCTGAGGCCCCAGGGTTCGATCCCTGGTCAGGGAACTGAGATCCCACAAGTTGTGTGGCATGGTAAGGCGAAAAAAAAAAAAAAAAAAAAGACCAAAGTGCCTTCCCGAGACCTACAGTCATTGCACAGGCTGTGACCTCTGGCTGTTTATCTGATCTCACCTGTCACTGGTCTCTGGTCTGGCCACATGGTCTCCATTAGCCCTCCATACTCAACATGTTCCTTCAACCACAGGCCCTTTGCACATGTGATTTTCTCTGTCAGGAATGCCATCTTGTCATTTTTCTTTGCCTCCTGCAGGAGGTCTCTCTCAAGCACCCCAGCTCCAGGAATCTGACCATGTACCTCCCCTGTTGCACTCACCCATGGCCCATACCTCCCGCAATAAAGACGGGTGCACCCATTTGTATAATGGAGTCTGCTTCCTCCCCAGCTTCTCATTAGGGGGCTGGGTGGGTGGGCCCCTGCTCATGCTACATTCTCCACAGCCCTCATGCCTGGAAGACTGCAGGTTCCCACTAAACATACCTGGAGGGTGGAACAAATCCCTCGAGCAAATCTCTCCTCCTGGGGGACTCCTGCACCCCAGCCGGTCACGTTCTCTTACCACCACCTCCCCACCCCCTAGTCCCCAGGGATTTGTGTTCTGAGGAATGCCTATTTTTAAAATCAGGGAAGTCTTTAAATAAGCGTAGCAGCTTTTCCTTCTCTAGGGTGGGGAGGAAGTTTGAGGTTCATGAAAATAACCACCGCGACGGCTGACTAGATTGTGGGGTGGGGGGGTTGCTGCTTGCAGACTGAGAAGCCTGACCAGCAGCCCAGGTGCCCCCAGAGATGCATTCTCCAACTTTCCTCTCCATTCCCTCTGGGTCAGAATCCCTCCTGCCTTGATGGAAGAGTCTGTTGACCTGGCAAAATGATCATGAGGCTGGGGAGGCGATGCGGGAGTTAGTATTTAAGGTAGTGCAAACTGCAGAGATTGGAACTATCGCCAAAGCACCTGCCATTTTCTGAGCTCTGTGCAGAAGCCCGTGGCAACACACAGCAACAACTTTATGAGGTGGAGATGGAATCCTCTTCATTTATAGGTGCGGAGACTGAGAACAGAGAGGCCAAGCAATCTGCCCCAGGCCACACAGCCAGTGAGATGTAGAGCTCAGATTCGGAGCCAGGCTGCCTGGCCCAGAATCCCCTCCCTCCCCCATGACCTCCACGAACACTGCTCTGGACTCAGCTGGTGAAGAAGGCCAGCACTGAGTCGGGAGTTCAGCCCGGTGTTACTCAACAAGAAACACATTTTATACCCTGCCACTTAGGACACGCTAACATATATACATTCTATAATCAACATTAAAGTTAATATGTGAGAGACTTAAGTTCTCCACTCTGTTCTATTTTTTAAAAGGCTGATTGAAGCCCATTAATGGATTTCAGGAATCACCAATGGGTTGAGTCTGAAACACATGGGTACAGCAGGACGTATTTTGTCTGCTTCCCTGGGGGAGGGAGAGGATAGCTGTTGGAAAGCTGGCAGTCCTGCCCCAAGTCTGTGATTTGGCCATGTTAACTGGGAAGCATAAGTCAGGCTGCTCTTTGTGTTTTGAAAGCATAGAAAGAAATGAAAGCATAGAAGGAAAAATATATAGTTACCCAGCTAGAAATTAGGGCCTATCACCAGTATGACTGAATCATCTGGGCCACCCCACCCCCCAACATCTTAGTGACGCTTCAGCTGTGGAAAAGATGAGATAAATAAGAGTTCAGGGCACCCCTCTTTCTTGCCCCACTGTGGCTCAGTCCTTGGAAGGAGGCCAGTGCAGCTGCAGTTTAACCAATGGCTCTCAGACCTGCTGCACATTGGAACCACTTGGATGCTTTAAAAAACAAACAAACAAACCCCAGTGCCTGGCTCCCAGGCCCCAAGACTGATTCAGTTGGCCTGGAGTGGCCTGGGTGGTTGGGATCTCCAGTGTGCAGTCAAGGTCAAGAACCAGCATCATGAATGAACCTGGTGCCCCCAAACACCTTATGAGAAAGGTGCCAAAGGGCCACAAGGATTTCTAAGCACACCCGGCAACCAGGTTGCCCAGATGTGGCTGGTGACAGGTGACTGAGCTGAGGACTAGGTCAGCTGATGGGCCGAAAACCCACTTGATCCTCATGACGGCGTCAGCAGTTCCTGTGTATTAGGATGGCATGCTGCTACGTGCTCTCCAGGCGCCATCTTGTTTGATCCTCACTGTTCCCATTTTACAAAAAAGGAAAAGGGAGGCTCAGAGAGGTGGGCAGGGGCAGGGAGGGCCTCTTAGGAGGGCAGCTGTCCAGAGCCTGCTGGGGGCCCCTTGTGATTAGAGCCGGCTACAGCAAATCAGGTCTGAACCATGGCTAAAAACCCCACCAGCTTCTCCTACAACAGAGCTATTTTGCTCCCTAAAGCTAGAGGGGATGGATGATTAAATAGCTCCTAAATGCAATCCTATTAAAATAATTTTTTAAAAACTTAATTAACTTCACTGGGGTAAATTATTAAAAGGAATGTGTTTTAGAACCAGTAAGAGGCTTATTTGCTCTAAGTGGTTCTGGTCCAATCTTCCCTAGCTGCCCAACAACGTGGCTGGGACCGCCCCTTGTTTTGGCCTCTGTATGATGAAAGACAGGCTCCCACCCCCAGGGGTCCCCTGAGGTGTGTCCCTAGTTCTGCATTCCAACACACTGCTTGCCCTGATGTTTCTGTATCTTCACCCCAACTCCTGCGACCTGTCCCTGCAGCCAGACCTCCTGACCCACCCGGATGCCCAAGTTTTACCTGCTGTCATTCACCCCAGTGAGCAGACCGTCACTCCACATCTATTTCTTTTAGTATTACTATTGTGAAAACATGAGGAAAAACAAATTGATAATTCCAACACACCAAATTTATCATCTACTTATCTACCCATCTCACTCTCTAATCTGTCTTTTACAATGATAATCAAAGGCTGCAGACAACTTTGTATCTCCCCCCCCCCACTACTTATATGCATCAGACTTATGCCTTTTTAATGGCCAAGGTTTATTAACCACAGAAGTCAGTGTTCTCATTATTGTATTTTCTGATTGTTCATTTTTAGCATCTTTACCACCAATTCAAAGGCCCCATTTTTGCACATGTCAACATTTCTGAAATCTGTCCTACAACCGCCCAGTGCCAGTGCTGGGTCACATTAGATCACAGTGAACAGGCGGGCCCTTTTCTCCTTCACAGCACATGAAATCATGATGCATTGACGGTCAAGGGCATCTTACAGACTAAGAAACACATATGTTTCTAAATTGTGCTGTAAATGATACTTTTGCCTTTCTGTGGGTTGTTTCCTTTCCCGTAAGTGAGATGACCAGGTTTGATTATGACCATTTTCATGACTCCTGATACACCCAGTCAAGTTTTTTTCCAGCAGTTGTGTGGGTTGATCCAACCCCTCGTGAGATGCAGCAGAGAGCCAGTTTCACCACAGCAAAACCATCATTGAGAATTTCCGCTTGCTTTTTTGTTTTGCCTCGTCGTAGGGAGCGATAAACAAAGGAAACTGTTTCATTTGCCTTTCTGTGAGTGGTAATCATAGCTGGAACTCAAGGAGCACCTGTTACTGGGTGGCAGGCACTAAGCTTACGATATCTTATCAAGAATTGCCACAACAATACGGAGGGTGATCGTCATCCTCTACTGGAAATGCCACCAAATTTCATTAATGCAAAGATGGACATTTCCCCCTTATTTCAACACTTCTGAGATCAGAATTGGTAGCATGTTGTAAGGGCCATTGGTCACTTCCCCCTCCCACACTATAAACAGCTTTAAATCAGAAATACTCTTACAATTAAAGAGGCCACCGATTTGACAAAATGCAAGATCATCACCATCGTCCCATAGTCCTCTGCCCCATTACTCTGCTGCTACCCTGAGCCTCTGGCGCTGCCCTGACAACTCCACCTGGCCAGGCCCCTAGAAACTCCAAGAGAACAGCTGAAACGGAAGCCAACATCTTTCCACCTTGCCCTACCTTTCACAACCAATGTCTCTTCAAATCGAACAAGCCTGTGTCCCAGATATCAAGGACAGAATTTATTAGTCCCACTCTGGACAGCCACACAATACAGGAGGCAGAGCATTCGCTTTGCCATCAGGCTAGGTTGGAAGCCCATTTCTGCCACTTCCTGTTTGATCTTGAGCAAGTAGCTTTCCTTCTCTGTTTCCAAGTATCTCTACCTGTAAAATAAATGGTCGGGAGGAGTCCTGATGAGCTCAGTATTGTCCTCGCATTCTGAGACCATTGTCTCCTCAACTTCTCTGGATGAGCCTTCAGGAACAAGGGTGATAACTTGGCCCCATTTTCCAGATAAGGAAACTGAGGCTCAGAGAAGTGAGGGTGTGACCAAAGGATAGAGGGCTATTAAAATGCAGACCTGGGCTTTGAACAGTCTGTTTTTGATTTTGAGGCTATCTTGAGGTTCCTCCCGTAGCTTTCACCTCTGTGACTTTAAACACTTTGGTATGGTGCAAGCACCCTGAACACGTGTTTTCCCTCCATCCTGTTAGAAACGTCAAACAATTATCTTCTCAAGGCTGGGAGGTCCATTAACTATGCTAGTCCACCTGAATTAATTTACCTTTTCATTCCAGGCAGCCATCTTTCTGTCTTCTCAGGATCTGGAAAATAAGAAAACATTTGTCCAGATCTGTCATCCTGCCAGCATTTGCCTTAGTATGTGTTTTCCAACACTTTCTTACAAACTATTTTTAACTTGCTTAAGTTAATAGTGTCTGAAAACAGTAAATAGTAAAGTTCAAGCCATATGTAGAAGGATGACCTCCTGAGTATATACCCAAAGAACTGAAAACAGGAACTCAAATACATGCACACAAATATTCACAGCCAAAAGATGGAAACAATCCATGCCCATTATCATATGAATGGATAAGTAAAAGATGTTATATCTATACAATGAAGTGTTATCCAGCCATAAAAAGAAATGAAGTACTTTTGCAATACATACAAATTATCGAATCATTATGTTGTACATCTGAAACTAAGTTGTATGTCAATTATATCTTAACAAAAAAGAAAGAAGATACGAAGTACTGACACATGCTACAACATGAATGAACCTCTAAAACACTATGTTAAGTTAAAGAAGCCAGACACAAAATGTCACATATTACATGGTTCCACTGATGTGTAATATCCAGAATATGCAAATCTATACAGACAGAAGGCAGACTGGTGGTGGCCCAGAACTGGGGGAGAGGGGAACAGGAGAGTGACTGCCTAATGGGGACACAGTTTCCCTTTGACGTGATGAGAATATTCTGGAACTGGATGGAGGTGGTAGGTGTACTACATCAGGAATGTATTAAATGATACTGAACTGCTCACTTTAAAACTTAATTTTTAAAAAATTTAATTAGATGTGCATTTCACTCCAATTAGGAACCAGGCAGACATATGTTAGTGTTGAGATTGCTCTGGAAAGCAGCAAGGAATCTAACTAAATGTTCACCCCTGAGGGTCTGGTCAAGTCAGTCACAGTACATCTATGGTACATCCAGTACTGTTAAATGTCCATAGGTGGATGAGGAAAGATGTGAGGAATATAACAAGTCTCCCATTACTTTGTAGCATAATATGATCCCATCCATGTGAAAAGATGATATATGCATTAAAAAAAATCTGTTAGGGATGGAGCTGAATTCTTCACAGTGGTTACTGCTGGAGATTTGAGGGTGTGGTGGGTATTCTCTCTCTCTTGGCTTCTTTCTGAAAGGTCTGAACTTTTACAATGACTATGTGTGACTTCTTAAAGCTTATTTTTAATGTAGGTGACATATACAGCAAAAAAATTAGACACAAAAAGATATACTATGATAAGTCTTTCTATTCCTCGTCTTCCCAGAAACATCCTCTCCTATCAATTTCCCATGTAGCCTTTGGAGGTATTCTATGTCTTCCCAAGCACAGTCTTATTTATTCTTTTTTCCCCTTTAAATGTGAGCTCTCACACAGCTCTGAATCTTGTTTATTTCCCTTTAGGGTGTGGGAGGCTGAAGGATGCCCTGCCCAAAGATGCACGGTCCAAATTCCCAGAACCTGTGAATGTGCCCATTTACATGGCAAAAGGAACTCTGCAAGCGTAAGGAGATGAAGGACGTCAAGATGGGGCATTATCCAGGTGGACCCAGTGTGATCAGAAGGGTCTTCACAAGTAGAGTCAGAGGACCAGAAGAGGAGGAGATGTGATGACAGAAGCAGGGACTGGAGTCAGAGTGAGATTTGATGTTATGCTGCGTTGAAGATTGAGGGAATGGGGTTATGAGTAAAAACAAAATAAGATATAATGGATAGCTTGTGGGAAGACGCTGTGTAGCACAGGGAGCTCACCTAGAAGAGTGAAATTGGCAGGTGTATGTATACACATAGCTGATTCGTGTTATACAGCAGACACTAACACCGCAAACTAAGTGCGAAGCAATTATACTCCAATTAAAAATCTAAAAAATAAGTAAGGGCAGCCTCTGGAATTTGGTAAAGGCAAGGAAACAGATTCCCCTCTAGG
Organism: Cervus elaphus; assembly: GCF_910594005.1. Classification (NCBI taxonomy): domain Eukaryota; kingdom Metazoa; phylum Chordata; class Mammalia; order Artiodactyla; family Cervidae; genus Cervus; species Cervus elaphus. The sequence continues at coordinate 18,076,360 of NC_057819.1, read as the reverse complement.
AGCCTCCAGAAGCAACAGAGCTCTGCCAAGACCTTGATCTCGCCATATCGTGACTGATTTGGGGCGAGAGACCCCTAGAACTGTAAGATAATAAATTTCTGTTCTTTTAAGCCATCAGATTTTCGATCCTTTGTTACAGTGGCCACAGGAGACTAACACAGTGAGCCAGAGACGGTCTTTCACAGGATGTTCTAGAGCAAATGCAGCCTTTGGGTGACTGCGCGGGATTCCCCTGAGGGAGTGTGTGTAGTTCCCACTAGCAACCAACATTTAGATTGCTTCCCAATCTTTTGCTGCCCCAGCATTTCAATGAATAACCTTATACGTTGTGTCACGCAGTCATTTCCAACTCTTTGCAACCCCGTGGACTGTAGCCCACCAGGCTGCTCTGTCCATGGGTTTCTCCGGGCAAGAACACTGGAGTGGGTTGCCACTTTCTTCTCTGAGGGATCTTCCCAACCCAGGGATCAAACCCTGGTCTCCAGCATTGGCAGGCGGATTCTTTACCATCTGAGCCACCAGGGAAGTGCCTATATGTCATGTACTCCTTTTATAACTTAAAAAATATTAACATTTTGAAAAAAAAATCACGAAGACTTAAAAAAATAAAATAAAAAAGAGTTATTTCTCTCCCCACGGTAGCATGCTCAGGGCACAAGGGACTCTCGGTTTCTTGCTGGTTGACTGGCAGAGCAGCCTCTGCAGTCAGCACAGCTCACCTGGGTGTGTTCCTGTTCCAGCCCCTGGGGGTTCTCACCCTGCTCATGAGATGGGGCTCAAGTGGAACCACCATCACAAGTGAAGGTGAAGGGAAAAATTCAGGTGCCCTGGAGATTTCCTTCCTCCGCAGGACAGGAAACAGAACTAGCGCATGCATAGAAAAACACCCAGATTCACTCATTCAAGCAACGGAAAATTTAAACGTGCCATGACCTCCCCATTATACTAGACAAAATAAAAATGAGAAAAAAAAAAAAAAGCCCCATGCTCAGGGGACTGCAGGGAAACTTGCACATACTGCTGGGGATAATTTTTCTAAACAGCCACCTGGTAATAAGTAGTGTATGCCTTTAGGATGACCCTTGACTGGAACACACCAGTTTGGAGACTATGACTCAAAAATCATTTGAACCTGAAATTATCACAACATTGTTAACTGGTTATACTCCAATATAAAATAAAGTTAAAAAGAAATTTGAAAGCAAGAAAAAAAAGTGCAATTTGGATCACACTGTTTTAAGTAAAGTTGGAAAATGGCTAGAACCTGATAACAGCAGCAAGGTCCCATGATAGGGAAAAGCTGAAGAAGGCAGTAGGAGGAATGACAATTCTGAGGCTTGTGTAGAAATGTAGAAAGAAGGTTGTTAAGCAACGAGAAGCAGAACTATAATGGTTGCGCACACTGCCTGCAATTGTACAGTTATCAGAACTTCTACTCAGTGCAAGGGGCTTTCCAGGTGGCTCAGTGGTAAAGAATCTGCCTGCCAATGGAGGAGACACAGGTTTGATCCCTGGGTCAGGAAGATCCCCTGCAGAAAGGAATGGCAACCCACTCCAGTATTCTTGCCTGGAGAAATCCATGGACAGAGGACCCTGGTGGGCTACAGTCCATGGGGTCACAAAGAGTCAGACATGACTTAGCAACTAAACAACAACGACAACTCAGTGCAAGGCATGGCCCTGGCTTCTGGGGAATCCTAAGTGAAGAGACAAGAAAAAGGTCTGGGCCCTGGTAAACTGACATTTTAGCCAAGAAACACATAAATAAGGTAACATCACTTGGAAGGAAGAACAGTAATGCAACAAAGGGCAAGCAAAGAGTGGCTCCTGCAGGTTGGGGTGGGCAGGGAAGGCTTCCAAGTAGGTGACTTTCATGGTGGTCTCTGAGTTGCAAGTACGTCCCAAGAAGATGGAAGGGATGAGTGTTACCAGGAGAAGGAAGGGTATGTGCACAGACCCTGAGAGAGCTTTTCGTATGTCCAAGGAAGGAAGAGGACACCAGTATGGCTGCAGTGAGCAGAGGAATGAGAAGAGTCAGGAATCAATCAAGGCCCAGCTGTGCAGAGATTTCAGAAGACAGTGCTGAGGGTCTGTGGGTGAAGGTGGGGATGCAGAGGAGTGACCAGATTCACAATATGCTGAGGCGTAGGACCTGCGGCTGGCTGAGATGGAGGGGATTAAGAAAAGAGCAGGTTTTGGAGTAAGAATACCCTAGGCCTTCCTCCTTCTTGCTAAGCTGGTGCTGAGGGCGGGATCGGGGACTACAGGGTAGTTCTGGAATTGTGCAAGCCTCAGCCTGAAGATTTTCAAAACCCTGTCCCTGCTGGCCTTTCCTTCCAAGTCAGAGAGGAAGGTGTCATGGTCCCCAGCCTTGGTCTTACTCAAGAAGCTTTCAGCTGCTGGTGCGGCTGCCGAAAACACTGCAGATCTCACATAGCTCTGAGCGACTTGGGGTTGCAGGACAGAGAAGTGCTCTCAGACGGGCAGAGACAGGTGGAGACAGGGCCCAGCCTGAGTCAGGCACCGGGCTAGGCCTTCACACCAACCATCTCATTTAGTCTCCTCAGCAAGGTTCTGAGGCAGGTACCAAGCTTAATCCCGAGGTTAAGGATAAGCAAAGGAAAAAGACAAGGAAACTGAGGCATGGAAAATTGAAGTCCCATCGCTAAACCTGCAAAGCGCCCTGTGCCCAGCGCCGGTGCTGGTACAAGCCTGGGAGTTTCTGGACCAGGGGGCTACACCATGCCTCCTCTCTGGAGTTTAACCTGGCCCCCAAAGCACTGTTCTTATTCCTTGGCACCCCCTACCCAGCTGAAGGATTTGCTGTCCACAAAGTTCTTTTTGCAGTGATAAGCAGGTAGGCTCACCCTGGCCTCTTCCCCTATTCCCAGCACTGGTCTCTCCCTGCCGTTTCCCAAGGGTGTAGGACCCAGGCAGGGCAGGCCTGATGAGTAAGAGGACTTAGGTGTTCACACCGACCTGGGTGAGTTCCGGTTCTGCCTCTGTGGGCGGTGTGACCCCCTGGCGAGTAGCTTGGCTTCCTTGAGTCTTGGTATCTTCACCTGTAAGAGGGAGACAAGGATGGTACCTAGCTCACCTGTTGCTGCTGCTTCATGGCATGTGAGGAAGTGAACGCACCTGGCCCAGGGAATCACTCCATACAAAAGGGTAGCTTTCGTCCACACCCTCGTTTTCAAGGTGAGGTGCACGCTTTGTCTCCTGTCCTTCCCCTCTGTAGGGGGCCCCTGGGTTATCACTGCCTGCCCGCGTTGCCCTGAGCTGGGAAACGCTAGAACCGAGGGCAACCGGGCACCCTTGGGATCCCGCGGGGGGTCCCTGGGAGGCTCGGCTCGGGCTGGGAGGGCTCGAAAAAGGGTCACGCGCCCCGGGCCAGCCCCGGAGCACTTACCCTGCGCCCGGCCTGCCCGCGGCCACCGCAGCAACTGCGAGCTCGGCGTCTGCAGGGCCGCCCCGCCCGCTCCTCCTCCCGCTCCTTCCTCCCGCCCCCTCCTGCCGCCCGCCCTCTAATAACTCAGTCCGCGGCTGGCGGGGAGCTCCGGCCCGGCTCTCGGCCCCCTTGCCCTCGTTTTTGCCTGTCTGTCAGTCTCCCCGCTGGTCTCTGCGCCCCCCTCCACCCCCCTCCCCGCTCCTCAGGCCCGAGCCTGGCCTGGCCCTCCTGCAATCCCGCAGACGGACAAAGGTCCCGCCCGTGGGAGCCAATCGCGAATCACGAGAATCCTGGCCCCGGAGACCCTAAGGGGAGGGGCAGGAGGAGGGAGCCACTTCCTTCCTCCGACAGGGATGTATTGCCCGCGGGTCCACCCCTTCCCCACCACACACTCGGTGAAGCCCGGCTGGCTCCGGTTCGCTCCCTCCAATCCCCACTCCCCAATTCCTGATTACTTAAGCGTTAGCTGAGTGTCCCCTGCACAGTATCTGTAGGCAGGGGGTGGAAGGTGGGCAGAATGCCCTAAGCGGGTGGCCAACTTCGGAGCTGTCAGAAAGCCCCTGGACTGGGGGAGTGGATGAGGCTGGAGGTGAAGAGGAGGTGCTGGCATTGACAAGAGGGAGGAGCCTTCCGGCCTGGAGGCAGAGCGCACCCTTGCTTTGTGACTAGTGCTCACCCCCTGGCTCAGCTGCACCATTCCTCCCCTGCGCGCCCTCCCTCTCCCAGACTTCCCCAGGACTCTGTCTAGACCTTCTTTCTGGAATGATTCACACTGGTCTCAGTTACTCCGTTAGCCTCCATCTTCCCCCAAAGTATCACTGGTCCCAAACTTCCAAGACCTGAAGGCATCTGTCTTCTACACACCTCCCTGCTCCTGGTTTAGTTGGTGAGGGGGGGCAGTCACAACTCCCTGGAGTTGTACCGTTAGTAGGTTTCTGTGGCCACTGTAACAAGTTACCACAAACCTAGTGGCTTAACATAACACAAGGATAACACTTAAAACAGCAAAGCACTGGAGGTCAGAGGTCCAGGCCGGTCAAGGTGTTGTCAGGGCTGCGTTGTATTTCTTCTGAAAACTTGAGCCGGGTTTGGGGCTGGATCCATTCCTTGCCTTTTCCAGCTGCTTTGCATTCCTCAGCTGCTGGCTAATCACCCTGACCTCTTCTTTCACCATCACATCTCTTCTCTACATCTGACCCTTTCCCTCCCTCTTAAAAGGACCTTTGTGATTATACTGGGCCAATCTGATATACTGAACAATCGATAGTCTCAAGATCCTTGACTTAATCACGTCTACAAAGTTCTTTTGCCATGTAAGGTAGCATTTGTACAGGTTCTAAGGATTCAGTGTGCTGCTGAGCACAGAGATACTCTTTCCATTATCCTCTGTTGAGTCTGCTCTTCCCAATCCTGTCTCCTGCGGGCTTTCTTAAAACAGTTCAGTTTGATCTGACTTCTCAGTTCCATTTTCTTACTACAGGAGAGCCATCCTGGTCTCTGGGGCGTAGTCTGGCCCGTTCTAAACTTCCACTTTGTATTTTATTAGAAACTCCCTTCCCACCCCCAGGGCCAGCTAGATGGAGTGGAGAGGGTGTGGGGACTGTGCTTCCCAGCCCCGCCCACCCCTGTGTTCACTCCCTGAGGGTCCAGGAAGGGAAGAGGGTGAGGGGACAGGTTAGGGTGCCTCCCACCTCAAAGCTGCAATCCTCTTTTGGTTGGCTTTAACAACTAGTCCTGACTACCGTTTTAAGCCAGAACAGACAGCTGGTGGTCTTGACAGGCCCCACCAAGTCCAGGCTCAAATGCTGCCCCTGGCTCGACGCTCTGGCTGACCCCTGCTGGAGGCTCCACTCATTAATGTTCTCATGTGTTGCCTTGTTGACCCAAGCTGGAAAAGCCTGTAGCTGCCAACCTGACCTATGTCCTGGAGGCTGGGGCCACCAGCAGGGACCTATTTCCATACTTCTTTTAGGAATCAGGATCCTGAGGGAGCTGGTCAGCAAGTAAGGAGGATTTAGTAATATTCTCAATACTGCTATCTTCACTGGAATCCCTCGACTACTTGGTCTTCTCAGTGGACAGGAGAAGATCTCAATTGTGTTAACATCTTTAGCAGAGAGTCTGGCATGTAGCAGGTGTTTTACATTCCATTATGTAAACCAGGTCTCCTGCATTGCAGGCAGAGTCTTCACCGTCTGAACCACCAGGGAAGTCCGATTATGCAATAGCATAAATTAACACATGAGTATTGAGCATAATACAGTATGGCTATCCACCATCTCTGCTTCTAATCAGCACTGTACTGAAGATCCCAGCTAATGCGATAGGACAGGGAACATGAGGTACAAAGACTGAAAAGAGAAAACTGAGTATTTGCAATCAATGTGACTATCAGGAAAATCCATGAGACTCAACAGATTGGCACTGGACACAGATTGTGTGCCACGGCTTTTCTAGATAATATTAGATGAAGGAGCAGCCCTGTTCTCTGAGAGCTCCTATCTAAGTAGTTGAGGAGGTGAGGCCAATAGTCCTTAGTACAGTCACCTGCAGTCCACAGAAAGAATCTAAGAAGTCCATAAACTTGGATAAGCAAAAGATTCAGTTCAGTTCAGTCGCTCAGTCATGTCCGACTCTTTGTGACCCCATGAACCGCAGCACGCCAGGCCTCCCTGTCCATCACCAAGTCCCAGAGTCCATCCAAACCCATGTCCATTCAGTCGGTGATTCCATCCAACCATCTCATCTTCTGTCGTCCCCTTCTCCTCCTGCCCTCAATCTTTCCCAGCAGCAGGGTCTTTTTAAATGAGTCAGTTCTTCGCATCAGGTGGCCAAAGTATTGGAGTTTCATCTTCAACAGCAGCCCTTTCTTTTTTTCTTTTTTTTTTTTAACAGCAGCCCTTTCAATGAACACCCAGGGCTGACTTCCTTTAGGATGGACTGGTTAGATCTCCTTGCAGTACAAGGGATTCTCAAGAGTCTTCTCCAACACCACAGTTCAAAACCATCAATTCTTCGGCACTCAGCTTTCTTTATAGTCCAGCTCTCACATCCATACATGACCACTGGAAAAACCATAGCCTTGACTAGATGGACCTTTGTTGACAAAGTGACATCTCTGCTTTTTAATATGCTATCTAGGTTGGTCATAACTTTCCTTCCAAGAAGTAAGCGTCTTTTAATTTCATGGCTGCAATCACCATCTGCAGTGATTTTGCAAAAGGTTACATCTTCATTTTCATTCATCTCTAACTTAATTTTAGTACTTCCTTCAGTTATGAATGTAGGTAACAAACCAGTTATAGTAGCAGCACCCATGATTTTGCAGTCAGTTAAAATCACAGATGTGTCTACATTACAACAGAGTATTTGTAGATATCTCAAAAAAAAAGTTATACTCACCACTACTTCAAAATTACAGTAGTTTTTAAACTACTTCTTAGTTCTCATAGTTTAATGTGCTAACAAAGAATTTCATATATTATCACCATTAGAAAAAATAAATGCATTTCAAGGTAACTGGGTTCTTTGTAATATGATGTGTTCTATTTCACTCATTTAAAAACTCCCCTGAGAGAAGGACTCAAGTTACAAAAGAGATCAGAAACTCCTGCCTTAAAGGAAGGATGTGTTCTCTGGTTTGGGTGATGCTGATATGGTTCTCTTTCACAAGGGAGCCCCCCGCCCCCATCCTTCACATTTCTTATCAAGCAGTAAGGCCCAGCTTGCTCAAGTATGTGTCAGTCATTGCCCCAGGAGCTTTCTGGTTATCATGCCTTTTGAACTTCATGGGGCATTTTGAGGAAGCTCTAAACTTTGGGTCTAGCCTGCTTGTGCAGGAGAGCTTGTCCCAGGAGAGCTGCGACAGTGCCAATTCTGGTTTTTCCCAGTAGGAAGAGAGGCTATCTCTGTTGGTTTTGGTTCCTCCAGCGCAGTGTTTCAGCTGATGCAGCTGACCACTTCCCTTCCTAGGGGAAAAGCCAGGCTCAAGGAGAAGGTACAAAAATGGAAAGGAGGAGAATCTGCCAGGGCTGGGTAGGGGCTGTTTCGATTTCTCAGAGTTACAACTGCTGTCTGGGTCAAGAGTCTCCTTTTCCAGCAGATATGACTCATCCACAGTGGTGACAGCCACACAGGATAACTACCTATATATGATAGGTGCAGGTACCATGTAAGATGATGTAGCTGCATTAGAAGGTCATGGCTGGACTTCCCTGGCAGTCCAGTTGTTAAGAATCCACCTGCCAATGCAGGGGACACTGGTTCAATCCCTGATCTGGGAAAATTCCACCTGCTGGGGAGCAACTAAGCCTGTGTGCCACACCTACCGCAGCCTGCATGTTCTAGAGCCAGTGCTCCACAACAAGAGAAGCCATTGCCAGTAATAAGCCTGCGGACCGCAGCTAGAGAGTAGCCCCTGCTTGCCGCAACTAGAGAACGCCCGTGCAGCAACAAAGACCCAGGTGCAGCCCAAAATAATTTTTTTATAAAAAGGTCATGGCTATCTCTGACCCCCTTCTGTGATACTTGGCTCAAACTTTCGCTTCATGGTTCAGAATCACATGAGAGGTTAGGAAGAACATAGGAGTTGGCGACAAAGAGACTTGGGTTTAAATCCTGCCTCTACTCTTTCCCTTGTAAGTTGGGTGATCTTTCATTAGTTTAGCAAATAATTTCTGCATGTCAGTTATGTGCTAGATACAGAATACAGAGGCGAATGAGACAGGTTCCACCTCCTCTCATGAACTTACTCTAGATGGAGACATACAAAGACTAAACTATGGGATTATTAAAGAAATGACCAGGAGATTATGGCAGAGAATAGTGGTGGGAATAGAGATGAGGCCAGCAAGGTTGGATAGCTGGGGAAGGCCTCTCTGTGATGTTTAATATTGAAAACTGACTGTAAAGAGAGGGGACAGCTTTCTAAGTGGAAGCAGTATGTGCAAAGGGCCTGACTTGGGAAAGAGCTTGGCTTGATGGAAAACCAAAGGGAGGCCAGAATTACTGAAACGTGGCAGGAGGGAGAGAAAGTGGTGAGAAGGTCGGTCAGAGAGAAGGACGGACGCCAAATGGAAGGCTGGAGTGCAAAGTACAAGAAGCTTTGGGAAGGGCCTCCCTGGTGGCGAAGAATCCGCCTTGTGGGCCTGATCCCTGGTCGGGGAACTAAGCCTCTTGGCCACAACTACTGAGCCCAAGAAGTACAACTAGAGAGCCCATACGCCACAATGAAAGATTCCGCATGCTGCAACTACGACCTGACACAGTCAAATAAATAAATAAAACTAAAAAAAAAAAAAAAAGCTGTTTTGTAGCTTATAAGTAGCTTACTCATGAATTAGTGAAATATAAAATCATTAGTAGAGAAAAAGAAGCTATGAGAGTTATAAGCAGGGGGAGAGTCACAGCTTTTTTTTTTTTTTTTTACTTTATTGTAGTTAAATATACATAACTTTGGGCTTCCTAGGTGGCACTAGTGGTAAAGAACCCACCTACCAATGCAGGAGACACAAGAGATAAGAGTTCAATCCCTGGGTCAGGAAGATCCCCTGGAGGAGGGCATGGCAACCCATTCTAATGGTCTTGCCTGGAGAATCCCATGGACAGAGGAGCCTTGCAGGCTATAGTCCATGGGGTCGCAAAGAGTCGGACATGACTGAAGCAACTTAGCACACACACATATGTACTTTTACCATTTTAACCATTTGGAAGTGTACAATCAGTAGCATTTAGTATATTCATAATGCTGTACAACCTTCACCACTATTCAAGAACTGTTTCATCCTCTCAAAAAGAAATCATGCATCCACTAAGCAGTTCTTGCCTACCACCAGCCCTAAAACACCCGCTGGTCTGCGTTCTATTTCTATGGACTTGTCTGTTCTAGACATTTCATATAAATGGAATCAATGCGTGGCCTTCTGTGTCTGGCTTACTTCTCTCAGGGTGTTTCTGAGGTTCATCTGTGTTGTAGCATATGTCACTACTTCATTCCTTTTATGCCTATAGTCCACTGTATGGACAGACCACATCATTTCTTTTTAAAGATAAACTTAAAAAAAAGTTTATTTATTTGGCCGTGCCAGGTCTTAATTGCAGCATGCCGGATCTTTTAAGTTGCAGCATGAGGAATCTTTAGTTGTAGCGTGCAAACTCTTAGTTGTGGCATGTAGGATCTAACTCCTCAACTAGGAATTGAACTCTTGCCCCCTGCGTTAGGAGTTCAGAGTCTGAGCCACTGGACCATCAGGGAAGTGTCTGTTTATCTTTTCTTCCACTGATACAGTTTGATTTTACAAAGATAACTCTGCTTGCTGGGTGAAGATGATTACAGGGAAGGCAAAAAGTACAGGTGAGAGATGCTGGCTTGGACTAGCATATTGGGAAGAGAGAGAGAAAAAAGGGCAGGGGCTCGGGACCCATTTGGGAGATAGAACAGATGAGGAACTGAGGGACTGGATGTGGAGGGTGAGGAAAAGGCTGGAGCCCCTGAGTACACAGTGGTGCCACTGCTGAGACAGAGAAGGAACTAGGACATCCTAGTTGTTTTTGATGTTTGAGCTGTCAAACTGGCCGTGTCATGAGGGCAGTAGGATCTGAGTCTGAGACCTGGCAGAAATCTAACAGGTGATATTTTGGATTTTGTTTCTGGGCTCTGGGCCAGAGCGCCTAAAACTCTTCTAACAGGTGCATCTTTTCTTACATTTGGTTTTGTCCCCAGCTCCTGAAATGCTCCAGCAATTAAGGTTAAAGGAATATCTCTTGTTGTTTAAAGTGAGCCCCTTCAAACCACACCTGAGTTTGTTAATGAAGTGACTCTGGAACGCCCCTAAGGATGTGGGGCTTGTTGCCAGCAGGAGCCAACTAAGGGGTTAGAGGGTTGGAACTTTTAGTCCATCTCCCCTGGGAAGGGGAGACAGGCTAGAGACAGTTAATCATCAGTGACCAATGATTTAGCCAATTTAGGCTACCTGATGAAGCTTCCATTAAAAGTCCTAACTGAAGGGGTTTGGAGTTTCCAGTTTGCTGAACCTGTGGAGGTCTTGGGAGGATGGCGTGCCTGGAGAGGGTGTGGAAGCCGTGTGTTCCATCCTCCAATGCCTTGGTTACGCATCTCTCCCATCTGCCTGTTCCTGACTTGTATCCATTTGTGGTAAATCCTAATATAGAGTAAACCATTTTCCTGAGTCCTATGTCATTCTAGGAAATTATCAAATGAGGAGGGGATCACAGGAACCTCTGATTTATAGCTAGTCAGTCAGAAATACAGGTGACAACCCGGACTTGTGATTGTTGTCTGAAGGGTGGAGGGAGAGAGGGTAAGGCCTGGGGGCAGGGCCCTTTAACCTGTGGGGTCTGTGCTAACTCCAGGCTGTTAGTGTCAGAACTGCTTGGTGTGCAAACCCCACACATCTGTTCAAAGTATTGAGAGAAAAATGTGGAGTTTTTCTTTTAGGGGGTCATTAACATACAGCTGGTGTTCAAAACCATGGACCAGGCTGAGATCTCCCCATCCTGAGTGTAGACAAAGGGGCCCAGGACTGAGTTAGAGATGGATCGAGTGAGGAAGAAGCCACAGGGCAGACCGAGTAACTGTGAGGTAGAGAAAAAACCCAGGGTGTGTGGGGTCCTGGGAACCAAAAGGATAGTGTGTGAAGGAAGACGGAGGAGTAAATGGTGTTGATGCTGATAGGAGTGGGCTGAAGAGAGCAGGGAAGGGAAGTGGAGGAAAGGCACAGAACTCCTTAAGGAAGAATGGGTGCTGACGAAAGGAAGCAGAGAAAGCGGGCAAAAGTGAGGGGCTGGCAGGGCCCATGCCAGAGCATCCCTGGCTGAGCATGGAACCTGGAATGTAGGAAGCTCCACTTATTCATCTCCTACTGTATGCAGGCGAAGATGTGCTAAGCACCTTGTCCCCGTTCCTCAGGGAAGGCTGAGAGTTACAGGGCCACCCAGCTGGGAAAAGGCAGAGCTGCAGCATGAATTGTGCTGTGAACACTGGATTCTCAGTGACCTCCTTCTCCACCTGTGCCAGGAGCGGTGGGTGCCAACGTTCGGGGGTCAGGTTCTCCAGTTCTCTAGAATCTTCCCTGTCTGTTGAAGTGGGTGAGACTTTTAACACTAGGAAGAAGACGACGGAAGACCCTGGAAATATTTTCTCTCACTTTGGTGAGCAGGACCTGAAACTAAAAGATCTATACGGCATCATTTTGTCCCACCTGCTGGTTACTCCTGGAAACCACTCTGGACCACGTGGTTCAGCCCTCCTGGCCAGCTGAAGAAGGTTCAACCAGATGGATGGGTTCCACGTTTGTTCAGAGGCAGACTGACTTCCTAACTTCCCTCTACCCAGGAGATTTGTCTAGACCAATCTGGGTGATGCTGTCCTTCCCTGCCAGTATGTTTCAGGAAAGGGCATTTAATGCAATGCTCTGGCCAGCGAGCCCTGAGGGGGAAGCCTGCTCCTTCCAGGAGCATCGCGGGAGGAGCCTGCTGCCTCTCTCCTCCCTCTGGTTCAGATCTGGACCTAGGGTCTGTAGGGCACTCCTGCCCTCCGTCTGAGAGCAGAGCGAGGGAGTGGAACGCACCAGGCCCCTGATGCTGCTGCTGAGTCACCGTATCTACTCATTCCACTTTTGACAGATGACACATTTCACTACTGTTTGGGTGAGGAGTTGTTACTTATTGCCAAGAACATCCAGCCCTTGTCCATACCTGGATACTTGTTGGGTTTTGGATGCTGCTCAGTGTTCTACTGTTGAGGGAACTAACTCACCTGTTGGGTCCAGACTGATGGAACTGCTCCAGGTGTCCCCTTCATCTAGCCGAGAGGTGGGCACGTGACCCACATGGCACCAATGGGAGAAAGAGAGACGGCTCACAGAGAGGGCGGGGTCTGCGGTGGAGAAGCTCTGGGGTGGTTGGTGCCTGTGTACTCCAGCCTTCCCTTCCTTCCAGTGGGTGCTTCACTGTCTCCCAATAAGCTCCCTGCTTGCTTTGGTCTGCCTGAGCTGCTTTCTCTCATTTGCATCCAAGGAACCCAGGCCAGGAGCTGAGGGAGAGAGAGGGGGAGGTCTCTGCTACGGTGCGCACCCTGTGTGCGGGAGGCAGCTGTAAACACCTCACTGGGATGTGTCAGACACTGTGCGGGCACAACTCCTCCTTTAACCTCTACAGCAACCCCGCGAGGCAGGAGCTCTGATGACTCAAGATTAGCTTCTGCTGTCAGAGAAAGTCCGAAGTAACAGTGCCGTAAACAAGCCAAAGGCTGGAGCTGCCTCCTTTCCACAAGGCACCTCTCGGCTCGCTGCTCCACCTTCCTCATGTCAAAGACGGCAGCGCCTGCACTTCAGGCAGGAGGATGGAGGATAAACAGGAAAGGGACACTAGATGGCTGTGCGCCAGCCATCTCGTCAGAGCGGCTTCACGGCACTGCTTGCAACTCATGGGGAGGCCTTCGTCCCAGGACACCCAGCTGCAAGGGAACCTGGGAACTGCAGTCCTTATCAGGGCACCTTGAGCCCAGCTGGAAAGTCTATGGTTGCTGAAGAAGAGAGGACTTGGGAAACTGCCAGTAATCCTTGAGAAAAAACAAGGCTCTGACAGGTGAAGTCACTTGTCCTAGGTCACCCAGCCAAACAGGACGCGAACCCACTCTGTACCTCAGGGAGCTGTGGCTACAGTCACACAGAGGAAAGCAGGGCCACAGGGTGACGGCGACAGGCCTCTTGGGGGAAGTGGTATTAAGCTGGGTTGGTTGAAAAAAGGGGAAAGATGGACATTGTAAAAACTGAGATCTAGAGGAAAGAAAATCTTCTTGGGGTAGCATTTTACAAAGTGCTTACTCCCTGATTAGAGCTGGACTATCTCGGTCAATGGGGAGCTCACTACCTGTGGGACATCTCGTTTCCTGGGGCGTACTTCTGGCCAGAGTAGGGTGGTGGTTATCTAGTGTGTCCCTGCTCAGCATTGTCTCCCTCCTCCAGGTAATGTCTGCCGCCTCAATTTCAATCCAGGTGGCTTGAGAAACCAAACCCATGCAGGTCACTGGGGCTCCATAGTGGGCTCTGGCTGGCACTGAGAAGTCCCCTGCAGAGATGGTTATTTGCAATGGTGGGTTTGCCTGGACTGGTGGGGCATGTGGAGAAGGCCTGCCTGGGACTAGGCCAACACAGAGAAGGACAGCAGAGGGATCTGATGGAAAAATGGAGGCCACATCCTGATCTCACGTGAGGCCCTGCATCCAGGTGTGCTCACAGCCACCCTGGTCATGTCAGTTGCACAAGCCAAAACATTTCTTTTTTGCTACAGCCCGTCTGACTGGCATTCCTGTCAGTGTCAACTAACAGAGGAAGAAAATGTCAGATCCCTTTGGATCACCAGCTAGGAGAAGCTGGGGAGTATCTGTGTGCTTTATGAAAGCAGTAGGGCTCACAGCAGAGTTCCTGCAGGTGTGGTCCAGGAACTCCCAGTATCTGCATCACTCTGACACTGAACTTACTGAAGATGCACTTTCCTGGGCTCTAACTTCCAAATCAGAATCTCTGGCAGCAAGGTCCAGGACTCTGCCCTTTGTCAAGTACTCCAAGGGGTTCTTGTGACACCCCCATTTGAGAACCAATGGCTGAAGCAGGTGACCTAGGATCCAACAAAGATCCTGCCACCAACCTGGATGTTAAAACAAATCCCTTTAAGACTTCCCTGGCAGTCTAGTGGTTAGGACTCTGCTCCCACTGTAAGGGGCAGGGGTTTCATTCCTTGTTGGGCAACTAAGATCTCACAGGCTGCATGGTGCAACTAAAAAAAAAGTCTAGATTTCCAGTAACAGCCAAACAGAGCCCTTCCCCTGACTGGTTGTTTCATGGGTGCCCAGCACCCATGCTGTGGGAATGCTTTATGTGTGCACCCCGATGAAACCCTGACAACCACTGACAATCTTTAAGGAAGGAATGGAGGCTCAGAGAGGCTGGCTGACCTGCCTAATGTCACTCTGTTGGTGAATTTTATTTTATTTTATTTTATTTTTTTTTAAATTTTTAAAAATATGGAACGCTTCACGAACTTGCGTGTCATCCTTGCGCAGGGGCCATGCTAATCTTCTCTGTATCGTTCCAACTTTAGTATATGTGCTGCCGAAGCGAGCACTGTTGGTGAATTTAAAACCAGCTCCTGCCTGTCCCAAAGTCCCCATTAGTAAGCACCTTTCCATACTACCTGCTCTGTCTTTAGAATGAAAATAGAACTTTTTACATGCTGGGCACGTGACCTTTTTACTCATGCTATACAAGGAGTCTTGATTCCTCTTTGCTGCCCTTGCCTGCCTCAACCTGGTAACTTCCTGGAAGTTCTCTCCCCCTCTTATTCTCCTCCCTAGCATCTGTCCTCTTCTTCGTCCTCACTGTAACCATCCTGGGCCATGTCGCCACCACCTGTTGCTTCCAGCAGTTTTTCCAATTCCATTCTTCTTGTTCTCAGACCTGCTCTCCCCACCCAGTACTGAAAGTGATTTTCACAAAATTATACCTCATAAAAAAAACATCGCAGCCATTAAAAAACTAAACAGGAGACTATGAAAACAGCCATGTCCTCATCACCAGATTAAGGAATAAAGTATTTTTCTTGAGTCACAAAGCTCAGAGACCCTCACTGGTTTTCTCTTGCTCTTGGGATTAAAATCCTGTGGCCAAGGAGGCCTTCCCTGCCTAGCCTGGGCCCTGCTCCTCTGAGCCTCGTCCGCATCCCTCTGGCTCTGCTCCTGCTGCCCTGCCTAGATTTCCTCTCCTGCACCAGGCTCTCCCTCCTGTGGAAACACCGGCCTGCCATCTGTGTGTAGCCAGTGCCTGCCTGTGCTCAACTCTGTTGCAATGACACTTCCTCAGCAAAGTCCCTCAGCCCCTAGAGCAGGCCAAGCCCTGGTAGCTCCCCCCTCACACCGATCCACATTGGTCAGTGCTTGGCTTAATGCCTGTCTCTCCCAGCAGACTGTGAGTTCTGCGAGGGCAGGACTCCTGCCTTCCCAGGGTCCAGTGCAAAGTAACTGCTACAGTTCCTGAATGAAGAAAGGTACTAATGAATTGACAGCCTTTTGCAACCCTGGTAAAATATGTAACATGTATTCACTTGACAAATGTTGCCTACTCTGTATCTGGCTGATCTTCATTAAAAAAAACCCACAAAAACCCACATCATTTGTCTTACTAACAATCTGTACTTCAGTTTCCTCATTCATCAGTAAAATGGGGATCTGAGTACCTAGTTTGGGCGTGGGAAGGCTGCCCTTTGTGGTGCCTGGCACACACGGTATGGGGCACTATGAGGGCCAACATGAGGACAGACACTGGGTTTTATATCAAAGAAACCATGGGCATCACCCAAACACTTGCCGGATCTTTTAGTTAATAATATTCATATTATTATCCTGAAAGTACTATATGTAATATAGGATGAAGCGAATAATCATGTTACCATTGCTGGGGACTAATATTTTTGTTATAAGAGAAAACAGACAAAATGTTAAATCAAAGAAGTAAAATCTATGTAATCCTAAGTTTGGATTGGAAATATCAGCATGAATTAATGACTTAATTTTTCTTAAAAATAAGAACTTCCTAGCTTTGTTCACTGACGAAATCTACAAACTAACTCAGTGGCAATGCACACCAACCCTAACTTTGAAAATAAAAGCGATTTCCCACTGAAGGGAAGTCATGGCTCTGGAGAAATAAAGAAAAGTTCAAAATGCACTTAGAACCTCATCACAGCAGAAGGCAAGGAAATCCATAGTATTCATGTCAAAAGGACACAGGAAAAACAAAAGGATGCGGGGAAACTCAAAGAGGCTCTGACTGGCTGAGGATGGTGAAATGTAAACTTTGAGAATATGAATTACAAAAATGTGGATTGAAGCCCACAAGTTCATAATGATACTAACACAGAGCAAGAGAAAACAAATCCTGACTCTGGTCACCTTTGAGAGGATGCTAGGGAACACATTTATTTTGAAAACTGGTAAATACTTTGCAGGCAGTCCAACAGTTAAGATTTCTTGCTTCCACTGCAGGCGGCACTAGTTCAATCCTTGGTTGGGGAAGAAGATCTGGCATGCCACGAGGCACAGACAAAAATTTAAAAACAAACAAACAAAAAGTAAATAAAGGTAAAGAGCCAAGCACTTACCCTGACTTTCCTGCACACAATTATAACTCAGAGTAATCAAACAGCAGAGGAAGGCAAGTTGCTCTAAGAGACATATTCTAACGAAGAAATGATAGTGTTAGAGTACAGATGGTTTTTTTTTTTTTTTAGTTTTCTGAATGTTGAGCTTTTTATTTTATTTTATTTTAACTAGTTGGAGGCTAATTACTTTACAGTATTGTAGTGGTTTTTGCCATACATTGACATGAATCAGCCATGGATTTACATGCGTTCCCCATCCTGAGCCCCCCTCCCACCTCCCTCCCCATCCCATCCCTCTGGGTCATCTCAGTGCACCAGCCCTGAGCACTTGTCTCATGCATCCAACCTGGGCTGGCGATCTGTTTCACATTTGGTAATATACATGTTTCGATGTTGAGCTTTAAGCCAACTTTTTCCCTCTCCTCTTTCACTTTCATCAAGAGGCTCCTTAGTTCTTCTTCACTTTCTGCCATAAGGGTGGTGTCAGCTGTATATCTGAGGTTATTGATATTTCTCCCGGCAATGTTGATTCCAGCTTGTGCTTCTTCCAGCCCAGCATTTCTCCTGATGTAGTCTGCATATAAGTTAAATAAGCAGGGTGACTTGGGAAATCATGCTTTCAAATGGATGAACTGTTAATAGTTCCTCAAAGACAGTGATTCGTGTTTTCTGTTGTTGTTGTTTCTTTTCCCTTATGTATACCAAAGGGGGTGATATTGAGTTTGGGGGATAACTATTCCAAACAGAATGAATTTGATAATTGTATGGGCCTAAATTTGTCACCAAGTTTCAAATTTTTTTATAGTATTCTCTTCAAGATTCTTAAACATCTTCTAGTAAAAATAAAGGTGAATATTGGATTCATGCATTAGGGAGAGCCACATTTCAAATAGATAAAGTGATAATTATATGGTAGACTATATAAAGAGCTGGCCTTCCCAGGTGGCTTAGTGGTGAAGATCCTCCTTTCAAAGACAATGGGCTGCTTTTCTGGGCACCTGATGACCTCAGCTAGCGATCAGAAGTTGTTTTGTGAAGTTTGTTCTGCGTTCAGTTATTCTTTTGATGAATTTGTAGGAGAGAAAGTGGTCTCCCCGTCCTACTCCTCCGCCATCTTGGCTCCTCCCCAGTACGGATGGTTTATAATTCCTGATGTTTTAGTACCATTATGGATTTCAGTGTACTTGAATGCTGACTGGGTATTAAGTATAACAATATTATAGTAACATTTATAAAAAGTCAGTTTTTAGAGGTACACATTGAAATGTTTATATGATACCTAGGACTTACTTCAAAATGATGTTGGGGGATAAAGCTGAAATGACACAGCGTGGCTCCAAGTTGACTGTGGAGGCTGAGTGACAGCTACATGGGGGTCCAGTACTCTTCGAGTTGTTTATGGATTTGAAATTGTTTTTCAGAACGAAAAGTTGAAAAACCTGACCTCCCCTTCTGAAGAACACTTTGACTTCACAGAATCTATTCAACAGACAGCACAGGAGCTGAACGTGTGTACACCTCAGTATGGACACGGATACTCATTTAGCATTAGTATAGCAGCAAACAGGGGCAAACAACCTAAAAGCCCATCCACTAGGGGTGGGTTAAATCAAATATGGTAAAAAATATCGATATATACAAACAGCTCCAAAAAGAATAAGGGAGCAATATGAACACATACTATAGGATGATATTGAGGATTTATTATTGATCACAGGTTAATATGGGCTTCCCTCGTAGCTCAGTCGGTAAAGAATCTGCCTGCAATGTAGGAGACCTGGATTTGATTCCTAGGTTGGGAAGATTCTCTGGAGCAGGAAATGGCAACCCACTCTAGTATTCTTGCCTGGAGAATCCCACAGACAGAGAACCCTGGCAGGCTGCAGTCCATGGGGTCACAAGAGTTGGACACGACTTAGCAACTAACCACCATCACAGGTTAATACACTTACAATAATCAAGACATGGAAGTGTGTTAAAAATTAGTGTAAGGAAATGATGATCAACTTACAAATATACAGGATTGTTTGTGACAAGGAAAACTGAGGCTTAGGAGACCTTTCACTGTCTATTCTTTTTTACCTTCAGAAAAAAAAAACAAAAACTTTTTTTAACCACAGGCGGGGCCATTATCCACTACATAAAATCAACGAGAAAATCTGAACAAGACGCTCTAGGGTTCATGGGCACAAGGGTAGGAGCTAATGACCTATCATTAGAGGTGAGCTGCCACATCTGGAGGTGCCCAGCCCTCACTTGGTTTTCGGGGTGCAGCCCCTACTGCTTCCATCTGGCACAATCCCAGAGCCATACTGGGGCTCGCTGAGCTCATTTCAGTCTTCCGGCACGGACTCAGAAGGCACTCCTTAACCTGCACTTGAGGAACGTGAGAGGGTAACAGGCAGGAAGGCTAGGGGTCTCCAAACTGAGGAAATAGGCTGCGTCAGTCATTTTTTCTCTCTCTTAAGCGGCAGTTCAGTTCAGCTCACATAGTCGTGTCTGACTCTTTGCGACCCCGTGGACTGCAGCACGCCAGGCTTCCCTATCCATCACCAACTCCCAGAACTTACTCAAACTCATGTCCATCACATCAGTGATGCCTTCCAACCATCTCAACCTTTGTTGTCCCCTTCTCCTCCCGCTTTCAATCTTTCCCAGCGTCAGAGTCTTTTCCAATGAGTCGGTTCTTCGCATCAAGTAGATGTTTTTCTGGAACTCTTGCTTTTTCGATGATCCAGAGGATGTTGGCAACACGTGGTGTTTTAGCCACGTGTTCCGGAAAACAAACTCACTCAGAAGGACAATGCAGATAGTGGAGTGCAGTTTATTACACCGGCGGGCCCAAGGCAGAGTCTCCCCTTAGCCAAGGACCCCAACCAGTTTTTGTGAAAACCTTATATACTCTAAGTGTACATGCCCAAACCCACCTCCCCAAATCCCCTGAAACTAGTCTGAACAAAGGAAAAGAAAGATACAATCAAAGTTAATCTGTGATTCATATGCCGTAAGCCTAGGTAGTTAACAGTGGACAATTATCAATAGGCCTGTGGTCATACCCCAATAAGCATAATAGAGTTTATGATTCTATTTGGTTACACAGATAATTAGGGTATTCTTTTAGGTGACGGAGAGTCTAGGTACGAGCCCTAGGGGGTCTGGTTTTCCAGTTGGTATGTCGTTTCCATAGATACTGGGCATATAGCTCGAAGTCCACAGTCCGGCCCAAGATGGAGTCCTGCTTTCAAGATGGAGCCTCTTCTGTCTGTTTCCTCCTTCACTGGTTCCTGCCTTTTCTAAATCCAGCTTGAACATCTGGAAGTTCACGGTTCAGGTACTATTGAAGCAGCAGGAGGAAACAAACTACAAGTGTCAGATTTTTTCCCCTTCTCTATACAAAATTAAAAGGAGGCTTCTTTTATTTATTTATTTTTTTTAAAATTTTTTTATTAGTTGGAGGCTAATTACTTCACAACATTTCAGTGGGTTTTGTCATACATTGATATGAATCAGCCATAGATTTACACTTATTCCCCATCCCGATCCCCTCTCCCACCTCCCTCTCCACCCGATTCCTCTGGGTCTTCCCAGTGTACCAGGCCCGAGCACTTGTCTCATGCATCCCACCTGGGCTGGTGATCTGTTTCACCATAGATAGTATACATGCTGTTCTTTTGAAACATCCCACCCTCACCTTCTCCCACAGAGTTCAAAAGTCTGTTCTGTATTTCTGTGTCTCTTTTTCTGTTTTGCATATAGGGTTATCGTTACCATCTTTCTAAATTCCATATATATGTGTTAGTATGCTGTAATGTTCTTTATCTTTCTGGCTTACTTCACTCTGTATAAGGGGCTCCAGTTTCATCCATCTCATTAGGACTGGTTCAAATGAATTCTTTTTGACGGCTGAGTAATATTCCATGGTGTATATGTACCACAGCTTCCTTATCCATTCATCTGCTGATGGGCATCTAGGTTGCTTCCATGTCCTGGCTATTATAAACAGTGCTGCGATGAACATTGGGGTGCACGTGTCTCTTTCAGATCTGGTTTCCTCAGTGTGTATGCCCAGAAGTGGTATTGCTGGGTCATATGGCAGTTCTATTTCCAGTTTTTTAAGGAATCTCCACACTGTTTTCCATAGTGGCTGTACTAGTTTGCATTCCCACCAACAGTGTAAGAGGGTTCCCTTTTATCCACACCCTCTCCAGCATTTATTGCTTGTAGACTTTTGGATAGCAGCCATCCTGACTGGTGTGTAATGGTACCTCATTGTGGTTTTGATTTGCATTTCTCTAATAATGAGTGATGTTGAGCACCTTTTCATGTGTTTGTTAGCCATCTGTATGTCTTCTTTGGAGAAATGTCTGTTTAGTTCTCTGGCCCATTTTTTGATTGGGTCATTTATTTTTCTGGAATTGAGCTGCAGGAGTTGCTTGTATATTTTTGAGATTAATCCTTTGTCTGTTTCTTCATTTGCTATTATTTTCTCCCAATCTGACGGCTGTCTTTTCACCTTACTTATAGTTTCCTTTGTAGTGCAAAAGCTTTTAAGTTTCATTAGATCCCATTTGTTTAGTTTTGCTTTTATTTCCAATATTCTGGGAGGTGGGTCATAGAGGATCTTGCTGTGATTTATGTCGGAGAGTGTTTTGCCTATGTTCTCCTCTAGGAGTTTTATAGTTTCTGGTCTTACATTTAGATCTTTAATCCATTTTGAGTTTATTTTTGTGTATGGTGTTAGAAAGTGTTCTAGTTTCATTCTTTTGCAAGTGGTTGACCAGTTTTCCCAGCACCACTTGTTAGAGGTTGTCTTTTTTCCATTGTATATCCTTGAGGAGGCTTCTTTTAAAATTCTGTGTTGCCATGACAACACCTGGTTCCACCTGAACTTAACTTTTCTTGAGCTAACCAATGCATTTTTCTTATGAAGATATTTTTCTTAAGCTATGTTAATGAACTATGTATTTACCCTAAACTCTGACTTTCTTCAAGTCGGTTTGCCTAAGACTCAGAACTGCCTTGACAAACCAGTATGTTTTACTCATACAAATATTCTCTTAAGCTATGCTGAGACTATGTACTTGCTTGGAAACCTGCCTTTCTTCAAGGTTCATGTCATATTCATTTTATGGCCTGGGATGACTCACCTTGTGCCAATGTTATATCAAAATACATGTTGTGGGTGAGGGGCCTGGTGCCACTCTTTTTTGAGACATTTCCTTCTCTAATTAGCCGCCTGCTAGAAGCTATATAGCAAGGGGGCACTCTTTCTGCCCCCTTGTGATGTCTAAGTCAGAAGTTTTCTCTATCTCTTTTATACTTTAATAAAACTTTATCACACAAAAGTTCTGAGTAATCAAGCCCCGTGACTGGCCCCGGATTGAATTCCTCTTCCCCAGAGGCCAAGAATCCCAGTTTCTTCCACGGCTCAGCAACAACCTTTCAAACCAGAGCTGGGAATGTGGCTTGTTAAAAACAATAAATGTTTCCAGGTAGATATTGTCTGTTCTCTTGGCATAAATCAGGGTCCCTGTGTCTGACTGTGATAGGGTTTTCCTCCCCACAATTTACTATTGTATTTCTGACTTCACACTTCTTTATTTTCAACAAAGGGAGGAAGAATATTCTCTTAATAAGCTTTTTGAAAAACTAGAATCAGGGGCTGAGTTCAAAGAATGTGGTAGCTGTGCTGTTCAGTCACTAAGTTGTGTCTGACTCTATGCAACCCCACGGACTGCAGAACGTCAGGCTTCTCTGTCACCCACCATCTCCAGGAGTTTGCTCAAATTCATGTCCATTGAGTCGGTGATGCTATCTAACCATCTCATCCTCTGCTGCCCGCTTTTCCTATTCCCTTCAGTACTTCCCAGAATCAGGGTCTTTTTCAATGAGTCGGCTGTTTGCATCAGGTGGCCAAAGTACTGGAGCTTCAGCTTTAGCATCAGCCCTTCCAATGAATATTCAGGGTTGATTTCCCTTAGGATTGACTGGTTTGATCTCCCTGCAGTCCAAGGGACTATCAAAAACAGTCTTCTCCAGCACCACGATTCGAAAGCATTAATTCTTTGGCACTTAGCCTTCTTTATGGTTCAACTCTCACATCTATACATGACTACTGGAAAAACCATAGCTTTGACTAGATGAACCTTTAATGGCAAAGTGATGTAGCTGTATAATGTACTAACATGAAAAAGTCTACCATAATGAAAACAATGTTCCAATACTATTTACATAAAAAAAAAAGATGGCGTAAGATATATACTCATACATGCTGGCATATGCAAGCATATTCCTGAAAAGTGCACAAAAAACAGGAATAGGTTCACCTGGGGAGGGTGGCTGAGGGGTCAGGGAGAATGGGTGTTCTAACTTGAACATTTCAGAGTATTTTGGAAAATGTCTTACATGCATTCCATATATTAAAAAGATAGTTGACTAGTTGTATTTGCTTTGCTGAGACTGTGAAACTGGTTGGCTTCATGTGATGTAGAGAGCTTGTGGATCTTCATAGAACAGAATTTCTCAACAGTGCATTTTGCAAAGTAATTCCATTTTTGGTTACCAACTATATGATGGTAGGGGGTGTGGACAGAATTTTTGGTTTTAATTGTTTTTTTTTTTTGTTTGTTTTAATTGTTTTATACCTTTCATTTAATGCTACTTGGTTTGGTGGCAGTGAACAGCCCAGTAATAATAGTTAAAGTCAAAGTGTTAGTCGCTCAGTCTTTCCGATTCTGTGACCTCATGGACTGCAGCCTGCCAGGCTCCTCTATCCATGGGATTCCCCAGGCCAGAATACTGGAATGGGTAGCTATTCCCTTCTCCAGGGGATCTTCCCAACCCAGGGATTGAACCCAGATCTCCTACATTGCAGGCAGATTCTTTATCATCTGAGCCATCAGGGAAGCCCAATAATAATAGTAACGCCTCATATTTACCATACAGCTATTATGGCTCTGGGTCTCGGTTCTTCACACGTATCACTGCTTAAAATCTTCACAGCAAAAAAAAAAAAAAAAAAAAATCTTCACAGCAACCATGGATGTAAGTTACCATCCCCATTTTCAGCAAGGGAAAGGTTAAAGCACTAAGGTTAAATGACCTGATCAAGACCACACAATCTGCAGTGACAGCCAGGATTCCCATCTTGACCCTCGGCTGCAGAGTCCACTCTTTAATCACTGCCACTCCAGCCCTCAGGAAGGGGAAGAGCTGCAAGCTGCTGCGTATGTGGGCTTCTGCAAACTTGGGAGCTAGTGTAACTGACTCAAGGCCACACATATCCACACACTCATTACAGAAATGGGTACCTCTGTTTATGTTAAGAACTAGCTGGAGCAGCAGTTTACAGAAAACCTTGCAATTTTGAGTTAGTTTTTCTACTTCTTTGCAATAAATGACTCCTGAAGGAATAGAAAGCCTAAATTGAATCTCACCCATCTATATTGTAAAGAAACTATTAACAACTCAGAAAGTTCCCTTATGGCTGGAAGATGTATGATTCTACTGTTTTTCATCAAAATGAACACAGATGTGTTCAACATAAATACCACAGTTATTACCAGTGGGATTTCTGTTAGTCTTGGCAAAGAAACCATGAGCAAGATAATTACTAACAAGAGTGCATAAATACCATTTCAAAACATGAAGTTAAAAAAGAAAAAAAGAGGGAGAATTAAATTCTAGGTCTGAGAATTATCTTTGTATTTTAAAAAGGCTCTAGAATTCAAGTACTCATTATGAGAATGGCCACCTTCAAGCCAAATGAAGTCTGAGGTAGAACCTGGGTCTACTCACCCCTCTCTAAATTATGCAAACTTGATGATGCTTTCCTTAGGAAAGCATTTTCCTTAGGAAAATTCACATATACACTCACAGTAATTTACTGCATAGACTTTCAGGGCACTCACAGACCCGGATCAACAACCCCCTGGGCTGAATTAGGGAATTATGGAGTGAGACCAACCTCTGCTGCCTGGTATTGCTGCTCAACTTCTTTGGTCTAAGTCCTTAGA
Source organism: Cervus elaphus (assembly GCF_910594005.1). Lineage (NCBI taxonomy): Eukaryota > Metazoa > Chordata > Mammalia > Artiodactyla > Cervidae > Cervus > Cervus elaphus. The sequence continues at coordinate 18,051,721 of NC_057819.1, read as the reverse complement.
GTCTTTCCACCACAGTCGTTTCACTTTCTGGTGTGGAATCCAAGTGTATAATAAATTCTGATAGAAGGAAAACGGCATAGCAAATCAACAAGGGTCTTTAAGACAGCAGTGATATACCCAACCCAGGAAATTATTTCCTACATCAAATTCTGATCTTAAAAGGATCTGCAGGTGGTAACTTCAAACAATTTAAATATAAAGTAAAAAAATCCCACTTGAAGTGGCATCCAGGATCAAAGAGAAATCTGACAGGCACCCAACTACTGAAGTCTCTGGGTTTACATATTTATGTGAATTAATAAAACAATGCCAGGGATTCAACTTAATTAGAGCAACTACTGAAACAGAAATGAGTTAAGGGACTTGGAGAGAACAAAGGATGGAGAAAGACCCTGAAAGATCCTCTTAATTAAAATAACTAAAATGCTAAATGAAATGTAAAAACTATGTTAAAACAATAAATTATAGGACTGGCAGGAAAGATCAGCAGACTGATACCTAAGCAAAGTGCAAATAGGAACCTTGAACTTTGGGAGGCAGGTGGGCACCAAGGTGGCTTTGTCTTCAGCAGTGTGTGTGTGCTGAGTTGTGTCCGACTCTTTGCGAACCCATGGACTGTAACCCGCCACACTCCTTTGTCCATGGAACTTTCCAGGCAAGAACATTGGAGCACGCTGCCATTTCCTACTGCAGGGAATCTTCCCGACCCAGGTACCAAACCCATGTCTCCTGTGCTGGCAGGCAGATTCTTTATCACTGAGCCACCTGGGAAGCCTGTCTTAAAGGCTTCTTCAACACCCCAAAACCCTTCCACTTCAGTTTTTATGACTCTCTGGGGGTGCTGGGGAAGGGGATAAAACCCAGAACCTACTCAAGGAAGGGAATCTATTCTATTAGAAGGATGCCTTTTTAAAAAAAAAAAAAATTGAAGTGGAGAAAACCACTAGACCATTCAGGTATGACCTAAATCAAAATCCCTTATGATTATACAGTGGAAGTGAGAAATAGATTTAAGGGACTAGATCTGATAGACAGAGTGCCTGATGAACTATGGATGGAGGTTAGTGACATAGCACAGGAGACAGGGATCAAAACCATCCCCAAGAAAAAGAAATTCAAAAAGGCAAAATGGCTGTCTGAGGAGGCCTTACAAAAATATCTGTGAAGAGAAGCGAAAAGCAAAGGAGAAAAGGAAAGATACAAGCATCTGACTGCAGTTCCAAAGAATAGCAAGGGGAGATAAGAAAGCCTTCCTCAGTGATCAATGCAAAGAAATAGAGGAAAACAATAGAATGGGAAAGACTAGAGATCTCTTCAAGAAAATTAGAGATACCAAGGGAACATTTCATGCAAAGATGGGCTCAATAAAGGACAGAAATGTATGGACCTAACAGATGCAGAAGATATTAAGAAGAGATGGCAAGAATACACACAAGAACTATACAAAAAAGATCTTCACGACCCAGATAATAATGGTGTGATCACTCACCTAGAGCCAGACATCCTGGAATGTGAAGTCAAGTGGGCCTTAGGAAGCATCACTATGAACAAAGCTAATGGAGGTGATGGAATTCCAGTTGAGCTATTTCGAACCCTAAAAGATGATGCTGTGAAAGTGCTGCATTTAATATGTCAGCAAATTTGTAAAACTCATCAGTGGCCACAGGACTGGAAAAGGTCAGTTTTCATTCCAATCCCAAAGGAAGACAATGCCAAAGAATGCTCAAACTACTGCACAATCACACTCATCTCACACACTAGTAAAGTAATGCTCAAAATTCTCCAAGCCAGGCTTCAGCAATACGTGAACTGTGAACTTCCAGATATTCAAGCTGGTTTTAGAAAAGGCAGAGGAACCAGAGATCAAATTGCTAACATTTGCTGGATTATCAAAAAAGCAAGAGAATTCCAGAAAAACATCTATTTCTGCTTTATTGACTATGCCAAAGCCTTTGACTGAGTGGATCACAATAAACTGTGGAAAATTCTGAAAGAGATGGGAATACCAGACCACCTGACCTGCCTCTTGAGAAACCTGTATGCAGGTCATGAAGCAACAGTTAGAACTAGACATGGAACAACAGACTGGTTCCAAATAGGAAAAGGAGTACGTCAAGGCTGTATATTGTCACCCTGCTTATTTAACTTATATGCAGAGTACATCATGAGAAACGCTGAGCTGGAAGAAGCACAAGCTGGAATGAAGACTGCTGGGAGAAATATCAATAACCTCAGATATGCAGATGACACTACCCTTATGGCAGAAAGTGAAGAACTAAAAAGCCTCTTGATGAAAGTGAAAGAGTGTGAAAATGTTGGCCTAAAGCTCAACATTCAGAAAACTAAAATGATGGCATCTGGTCCCATCACTTCATGGCCAATAGATGGGGAAACAGTGGAAACAGTGACTGACTTCATTTTTGGGGGCTCGAAAAATCACTGCAGATGGTGATTGCAGCCATGAAATTAAAAGACACTCCTTGGAAGGAAAGTTATGACCAACCGAGACAGCATATTAAAAAGCAGAGATATTACTTTGTCAACAAATGTCCATCTAGTCAAGGCTATGGTTTTTCCAGTAGTCATGTATGGATGTGAGAATTGGACTATAAAGAAAGCTGAGCACCGAAGAATTGATGCTTTTGAACTGTGGTGTTGGAGAAGACTCTTGAGAGTTCCTTGGACTGCAAGGTGATCATCCTAAAGGAGATCAGTCCCGGGTGTTCATTGGAAGGACTGAGGTTGAAGCTGAAACTCCAATACTTTGGCCACCTGATGTGAAGAGCTGACTCATTTGAAAAGACCCTGATGCTGGGAAAGATTGAGGGCAGGAGGAGAAGGGGATGAGATGGTTGGATGGCATCACCGACTCAGTGGACACGGGTTTGGGTGAACTCCAGGAGCTGGTGACGGACAGGGAGGCCTGGTGTGCTGCAGTTCATGGGGTTGTAAAGAGTCGGACACGACTGAGCGACTGAACTGAACTTTACAACACTGATGAATTATGGAGGCATCCCCACTTGATTTAACCTAATTATAGTAGACCCCAATTACAGCTGGGTATATGGCATTAAAAACAAAGAGGAAATACCCTTTTAGGCAGAAAATGGTGAAGAAGTTTGCCTATCTTGACCCTGGCTTTGGGTAGAGGGGAGTAAAAAGCTCTTTCCTACAAATTCATAATTAGCTTAATTTCATAATACCTGTATAATGTGAAAAACATCAAATGAGGAATTTAAAGATTCTATGTTGTTATTGCCCCAGTCTACTCAGAGAGGCAAACTCTTATCTTCTCTAGAGGAACTCCAACTCAGACTGCAGAGACTTCCCACAGATAAAAACACAACTTGAAATAAAAGTAATTAAAATAAAGAATTCAGTGGATGTTTTAGATAGATTAGGCATGACTGAGGAGAAAATGAGTAAACTACAAAACAGAGCTGAAGCCATCTTTGAGAATGCAGAGCAAAGGGTCAGAGATGGAAAAAGGTGAGAGGTTAAATGGAAAAATGAGGCCTAAGACACATCTTGCTATAAATCCCAAAGGAGAATGGGAAGAGCAAAGATAACTACTAACACTAGTAATTTAAATTAAATTTGTTAGAATCACCACTAAAAGAACAGTAACAATAAATTATAAAGGATAAAACTTCAAACAGAAAAAAAGTGGAGGGGGGAAAAAAGCAAGAAAGGAGGAAAACCCTCCACTGCATCCCTCCAAAAAAGAGGAATCAACATGGATAAATCCCTAAAACAAAATATGCTGAAAGAAACCATTTACAGAAGAATAGTGTTCAAAAATTGGCAAAAATTTAACATACTGTTCAGGGACATGCACAATAAAGAAAAGCAAGGAAACAATCATATACACACTTTGGGGCACACACTCTCTCAAGATACAAAAAAGTGGCACTGGCACACCCCCAATGAAATACGCTGGTCTCCTAAACAATGTTTTGTTAGGATCTGTAGAATGCTTTCCTGATCTACTATGTCCCATAATGCAACACTAAGAAATGAAAGGCAGCTAAATCACTCTGAAAGCGGTTAACTTGTTTCTGAGTTTCTACCCAAAGCCTATGTAGCTAATTAGACCTTAGATATAGCTTCACAAAGTTGGAAAACCTCCAACAGTAGAAGATTATATTGACATCCTACTGATGCTTACAGGCCTGTAGGTAGAATGATAAGCCTCTGCTTCTAACAGGGCCTTTCTGATTTTATTCATTTTACATATGCCACCTTTGATGTTTTTGTTTGAAGGGCTCCACTTGGCAAAAAATTTGAACAGCACTGTCAGGAATCTTAGCTTCCTGGAATTGGAAGAGAATGCTGATCACCTTTCTCAACTCTCTATATAAATGAAATTGTGTTAACCTGAGCAAGATTATGGATTTTAAAAATAATCTTATCAAAATAAATCATGGTGACCAAAATGTCCACCCAATAAGCAATCTGCACTGCAGCAAACCTTAGGATCACTGGTTTTCTTTCCTCGCCTTAGTCCACCATCATTAGAAATACCCAATGGTCCTAGAACAGCAAGAGGAATGTGAAACAGACCTCAAATCAATCTAAGCAAAGCTGGTGAGCAAAAAACCGTCAACCCGTGATCCATCACACTGGACCCGTGCATCTTATTTACACTGTACAGCCTCCTGACTGGGGAATCAAGTCTACGACCTGTTACAGTCAACTCCCCTACTCAGAAAGATTAAACCTAAACATAAGAAGAGGTTGGTGTTTGTTGGTGGGACATCAAACCCTGGGACCAAGTGGCTTATTTTGGTAAATAAAAGGTATAGAATTTGACTCAGCAGATGGCACGTGAACTTCTGCCAACCTCAGCAAGAACATCCCTAATCACACCCTCTCTCCTGCAGCACCTACCTAACTCACCAGGGTTTTGCTGGAAAGGTCAGGCTGCCAGTCTGTCCCAGAACATAATGACTGGTTACTGTTCTCTTGTTCATCAGCCCTGAACAACTGGTGTGTGGGTTGGTCATCCCTGGGAAACACAGTATTTGATAATGTGCTAACTGGGTGGCTAAAAGAAAAAAAGGAATGCACATTTTTAAAGTGGCTGCTTAGGGCGTGAGAAGACTCCCGAGTGTCCCGTGGACAGCAGGATCAAACCAGTCCATCCTAGAGGAAATGAACCCTGAATGTTCATCGGAAGGACAGATGCTTAAGCTTTAATACTTTGGCCACCTGATGCAAAGAGCTGACTCATTGTAAAAAACCCTGATGGTGGGAAAGATTGAAGGCAGGAGGAGAAGGGGGCGACAGAGGATGAGATGGTTGGATGGCATCACCGACTCAATGGACATGGGTTTGAGGAAACTCTGGGAGATGATGATGGACAAGGAAGCCTGGTGTGCTGCAGTCCATGGGGTCACAAGTCAGACCCGAGTGAGTGACTGGACAGCAGAATGCCACAGGACAACTCAGCCTGCCCTCTGCAACTGCGGAGTGCACACACTGCAGTGAAGACCCAGCGCAGCCAAAAGCTGAAAAATAAAAAGGCCTGATGCAGCGTCAAAAAAAAAATAAAATAAAATAAAATAAAGTGGCTGCTTAGTAATTTTTCTTTTTAGTAATTTTTCTATAATTACACCAAATATACATCTTGGCTGAATGATTATTAAAATTCAGTAGTTAGTTACAGTCAAATTATCACCACTAGAGAAGTAGTTGTTAGGGACATAAGGATGAATTTGAAATTTATGCCCTGAAAATCTAAGTTTTAAATTATTAGAAGTGTCGGAATTTTCTAGATACTGGGCAGGAATGATACTCAGCAACATCATCTGCTTTACTGCTCCTACGGTCAGTATCTGTACATCTGTTTAATACTGAGCAGATGCTCACTTCTACCTGAAGCTGGTGGAAGTCGTTTGTTTGGCTGGTACTCCAACTAAATTGAGTGCTGTACCCTCAAACAGTAAGATAAAGATTTTAAAAGCATTTAAAAGATTGCTACACTGATTAATTTCCAGTTTTGCATGCCTTATAAATCTGTTAGCTTGAATATAAAGTTCATCCTTACCTAGGTAACAATCTATTTCCCTACATAATTATTGCTAAATTTCTTGGTTCTAACTTTTTGGTTACAAGACTGCTTGTAATTAACTGATGTTTTATTCTGTAACATATAATTCAAATAACTGGCAACGCACATAATTCTCACAACTAAAATGCTTACCTGTACTTGAAATGACTCAAGTATCTGCAATAAATCCAAATGTCATGCCTGCTTGGGTGATGGGAGCTAACTGCTGATCAAATGGGTAGCAGTCATCTTTCTGTTCACACAATCATTAATCATGTAGTAGTTCATGGATGCAGAAAATTTAAGTAAATCAATTTCTTGGGTTGAGGCTGAAGGCACAGATAGTACATCTTCATTTTCACTTATCAGTTCACATACTTAATCCAGCAAAGATGAACAAAAATTGGCTTTTGCCTATACCTGTTCAAATTTTCCTAACATAACTTTAAAAAAAGAAATGAAGAACCACCCTTGTGGACTCAAACTAGCTGATGTGCAAAGCTGACACATAGAACTTGAAACCTCTTTGATTTTTTAAATGAGTTTAATTTTTTAAAAAATTTTATTTATTTCTGGCTGTGCTGGGTTTTCATTGCTGTGAGGATTTTTCTCTAGGTGCAGTGCGAGGGCTTCTCTTGTGGCAGAGCATGGGCTCAGGGTGGACCAGCTTCAGTAGTTATAGCATGAGCTCAGCAGCTGCAGTTTCCAGGCTTAGTTGCTCCAGGGAATGTGGGATCTTCCCAGACCAGGGATGGAACACACATCCCATGCACTGTCAGCTAGATTCTTTACCACTGAGCCCTAGGGGCCCCTTCTCTATTTTTGAAGGAGCATTTTTTAGTATCTTCTATTGTAACCAGACATGAACAAAGCATTCTTTGCCCTCATGCCAACCACCAGTTTTACCTTCTCTTCTACTACATTCATGCTACGATGATGAGATCCCTTACCTGGAGGGTCTGTTTCTGTCAAAATAAACCTAACATTTTCCATGCAGCACCTCCCTACAATGGCTCTTTTGTCTTACCTGGGTACCAAGATGCTCACCTTGCTGTAGTCGTACTGGCTGATCTACATCTTCACTTTCGCACAAACTGAGTGTTCTTTCAACTTTTCATCATAGCTCCACATTGGGAACCGCAGGTTCTCCTCTTTCCCACCAGCCTAAATCCTGTGCCTTCATGAATTCGCATTCATTTGTCCTCAGCTCCCATGCCTCATACTCCATGTGTGTATGTTACTTTTAAAAGCCTCTAGTCTTAAATCAAGGGGCTTGAAAAACAAGATGATATATTTGATGTGGGCAAGTGTAGTACAGAAGATACCTATCAGTTATTTCTGTGATATGAGTTCAAACAGTATCATGTTAACTATTTGGATGTATATCATATCCTGTATAACATGTGTATCATGTTAAATAAGGATGGCAATACCTATCTATCTGAATGGTTCTGTAATGGTGTTGTCATCTTGAGAGCTGAAATACTTTATAACCACTTAAAACTAGAATGGAAAAAATTACACTAATAATTGCAACAACTTCATTTCCTAGTTATTTCTTTCATATTTGCTGAAAATATCTATCCTGTATGCAATCACTGCTCAGAAATGCTTAGCTAGCCATGGCTCAGTATCAGGTCCTAACAGGGGCTACACACAAAAGGCAGATGGTTCTTAGAACTCAGCCAGTTGAGATATTCAAACGTAAGAAACAACTGGGACTAATTATAAGGTAACAAATAGTAAATATTTACTGAATACTGAGTCAGGCATTCTTCTGAACAGATCTCATTACTTCATTTAGTGATTCGCTGTGAGAGAGATATTAGATATTGTCCCTGTTTTTATAGCTAGGGACACTGCATTTAAGTCACGCACTCAAATCACATAGCTAGGAGGAGCCGGGATCTTGATTCTGTAAAAAGGCAGATGGTTCCCTGAGCTGCACATGGCGATAAGGACAAATGAGAGTAAGGTTAGTGCAGACTGGGATCCACAAGGCAAAACCTGAAGTTGTGTCTTCACATACTAAGTTCAAGTTATCTGAGTCTCTCCTAAGATCTCATGTCCTAAAACCAAAGGTTGATTTTGTTCTCTATTTAACCAGTGCTGTGTTTCTTTTCAGAAGAATTTTGAGCTACGAACTACACTCCACACTTTATAACCCAAGCCCAATGGGTTACAAATGGCTCAATTCTACAATCTTATAGGATTTTGAAGTCCTGGAAGTGATACAATTGATAACGTCCAAGGCACAGATTACAGATTCATGAAACTGATACAACTTGTTGTTCATCTTCTTCCATTAGAGACCTGGGAGAATATCTTAAGTAGAATAAGCAAACTCTCAATTTGTCACAAATGTAGAGCAGGTAGGAGCTGGAAGGAGCTAGAAGTCACGAGGTCACCCAAGAGCACACTGGGGCACGGACACGGCCGTTGCCTCAGGGCCAGGGCTCACAGTACAAACTATGCTCTTTTCTCCCACAAGCAAATGTTGGTTCAAACAATCCCCACTAGGTGGTCCTCTTCCAACTCCCTAAGAGACAACCAGTTTTTGATAGAAGAATGTGCTTTTCAAATAACATGCTCTCCATCCACTTTTAATGTACCGGAGAAATGAATATGCATTCAACACACTTGTGAAAAATGTAGGACACAACATTGTGTTTCACATGAATTAGGGAAGAGAAAAGAGCAAAGGTTTGTGTATAAAAACACTGGTGGTTGACTTAGAATAATTTAAAAAGTAGCTCTTGAATTTTATTGCCAAGTTCAAATAAACTCAGACAAAAAATATGGATACAGATGATGTCACACAACTCACCAAGTCCCACACCTCCCAATATAGTTCAATCTCATCTCTCTACTTCAGAAACTTAGTTATATCCAATAAGAATTTGAAGAATGAGCATCCATATTACAATCCATCTCTGGAAGACAGACTATTTGAAGGAAGACAAATCCAAATTGAAACTGCGTGGTTTCCAGAGCAATTTATTCATTAAAATCTATTCAATACTCCATCAACAGTTCTCCTGTGTGTGTTGTGCTGACAAACTGACACTGAGAGGATTTAACAAGTTCATCATTTAATAAGTCTGAATTAATTTTCACCACATGGTATTGTACACGGTCATCTGTTGAAACAGATTTCTTTTAAACAGATCTTAGTTTAAAAAAGTCATAGATACTGTGAGTTCTGTATAAACTGGTGGATAGTAAGTTAGTTCCTTTGTTTTGACTTATAAGCCTCAACTTCATCGCAGAATAAAGAATGTAGGCCAAAGAATGCATAATCGGTCACTCGTATAGAACAGTATTGTTTCTATAATTTGAAGCTTTCTGAATGGACGGGTTCAGGCCTGATGTAACTGTAAAAAGATTACTTAATGAATAGACTATATGGAAATCGTACAAAATGTAATTAACTTTAATCATTAATAGCTTAAACAGCACTATGTTACTAACTGCTATTCAAACTCAAAAACCTGTTTTTGAATCCCCATAAAGGTGACAGGTGTACACAACCATGCCACCTTGTACTTACTTAGGGGAGTGTCAATATATATTTCAACAGAAACTTTGGCTTCAGGAAAAGAGTCACAAACATTTAAAATAATGGCTTTAATCGTCATTTTAGGTATACTGTAGGGGAAAGTGTGCTTTAATTAAATATACATACCAGTGATGCTGGCAAAGTTGAAAGTTACTCCTAATGTTGATAGCTATAAAAACTAGTTTGTACATGGTAAGACAACGAGAGGAAAAAAAAAAAAGCAATCCCTTTGAAACAAAAAAGTTCACAGTGGTTTGTATCCAACAGTATGCATTTTATGACAATAACATGTACAGATTGAGCACCCTAGGGCTCTCTTTATATCCTAAAGAAAATGAGCATTTACATTATTCATGGGCTCTACTGAATTAAAAAAAGATCAGTTGTACACTCACCCCTTAGACAGGGGACACTGTCCTGAGTGTACAGCTTTAACACCATCATTAATGTTGTTTGTAAAAGGAACAGGGAACTAAACAAAACATTTTTCCTTGGGAGTGGAGAATCTATCATTTGCTGTTATAACCAGCAAATACCATTCATTAAGTCAAAAATGGAAGGGGGAGCCCCACAAACACTATTTGAGCAAGCTGACCAATACACATTACAGTTTTAAAAATGAAGGTTATGTACTATATGTTACAAGTCCCAACTAGGCAGTATCAAAATGACATCTATTTCTTTGCTTGCTTTGTGATCATACCCCTTGGAGGTGTGACGGGTCTCGTGGCATTTGGCTTCTTTTTCTCTGCAGGCTTTAAAATCTGCAAAGATTCAGAAGACAATGCGTTTTAGGAAATACACTTAACATCAAGTCTTACATTTCACTCAAATCTTTTGTTCAGAAAGTTTTTTTGTTTAAAATTGCCCCAACAACTTTGAAGGCTCCACTGGCATATTAATACAAACCAAGCTGACAAACATTTTGGTAATAAATACTCTTATGAACTGCTATGATATATGATCTGAACAAATTGTTTCGCCTCTGGATAAAATGACAGTTTTTTGAAGTCACACCTTTAGGTATCCCTTCTGACACAGGGGGTAAAGTTCTTTAGAACAGTGTTTCTCAAACCCCTAGGGGATCATGTCATAATCTCTGGGGGTTGCAAGAACTCCCTGATAATTTAAAAAAAAAAAAAAAACAACCACTTGTTTTAATTCAGTTAACTGATGATTTGACTTCAGTGGCTGTGTTTTTGTTTATGATTGGGTGAGCCTGAAGTCATGTAAGTTTAATCATAGTGACTGAATGAGAAAAAAATTGCAGTAGGCTTTATGTGACTTGGAGAAGGAAATGGCAACCCAATCCAGTATTCTTGCCTGGAAAATCCCATGGACGGAGGACCCCAGTAGACTACAGTTCATGGGGTCACAAAGAGTCGGACACGACTGAGTGACTTCACTTTTACGTGACAACCAGTCCATCCTAAAGGAGATCAGTCCTGGGTGTTCACTGGAAGGACTGATGCTGAAGCTGAAACTCCAATACTTTGGCCACCTCATGACAACTGTTGACTCATTGGAAAAGACCCTGATGCTGGGAGGGATTGGGGGCAGGAGGAGAAGGGAACGACAGAGGATGAGATGGCTGGATGGTATCACTGATTTGATGGACATGAGTTTGAGTAAACTCTGGGAGTTGGTGATGGACAGGGAGGCCTGGCGTGCTGTGATTCATGGGGTCGCAAAGAGTCGGACGTGACTGAACTGAACTATGTGTAAATGATTCTTTTGTGCCAAGTGAAGGCCAAATGATGTCATGGTCAATCAACAGAGGTTTTTTAGAACAGAGACGTGGTGGGAGAACTGAGTAATCGCATGGCACATCTGGCACATGGCAGTAAGTACTATTTTCATGTGCAAGTGGTGATTTAATTTTAGCTGAACATTGTACCAACACTGTAGCTTTAGACTTACAGTAATGTACCATGATTTTAAGTTAAATTCAATACTTGGGGCAAAAGTTCTACAATCATTTCACTCCTTTAAAAGGAATTCACTCATTACTAAACTAGAACACCAATTAAGGGAAAATAAAAATTTTCAGTCTACTCTACATAAATGAATATAGGCAGAAATTAGCACTTTTTAAAAAATCAATAAAATGCAGACACAATAAAAGGAAGGAATGCGGAAAACATCCTCTACCTGAAAAGAACACATTAGTGTTTCGTCCACACTCATCATGGCACCTGCATTGTCAAACTCTCCACAATAATTGGGCGCAGAAAACAGAGTGACCAACTGCCTCTTTGCAAAAAATTCATATCCATCTTCAACCACCTTGGAGAGAAAATGTTTTCAATGTGAATAGGTGCAAATTTTAGGTGAGTAAAACCACTCTTCAGTTTCCCATTGAGCCTGATATCCTGTAGGTCACTTCCAGAGACATTTTGTATAAATAAGCAATACCTACCCACCAAAATCAACAAGGAGAATCTGTGCTCACACACATGCTCTTAAGTGTACATGTAAAATTCAAAATCAATACCTGATGGGCTCTACATATAAGATCCAAATCATGCTTATGGAGAAATTTTGCAACCACTTCTGCACCAAATGTGAAGGACACTCCTCTGTCATTTTCACCCCAGCCTAAGACATCTTTATCGGGGTCAGACCACAAAAGATCACAAAGAAGACCTTGATCTGGTACATCAGTTGGTCGCATAATTCGCCGAATCTGCTCCATAGATTGAAGATCTGGTGATAAACCTATTAAATGAGGGTAAAAAAAAAAATCAAAATGGAAGAAAACAGAATTTTAAGAGGGAAGTTAGCACTTTAACATTTCCCTTTCTCTAGAGAGACTCAATGACTTACAAAAACTTTCATGAAATCTTTGGTTATCTTATTAGCTTTTGTTAAAAAGGGGCGGGTGGGGGGGGGACTGGAACTTGTCACATGCAATAATTTGTGGGGCAGTGTGTGCCTGAACAGGACAAGGAAAGTTACTTCAACATTCAGAGCACCCTCATGACTACTTGTAGTGACTGGGCGTAGAAGATGCAGACACTCAGGTGATGAAGCTTTCTAGGAAACCTGCACTGGCCAAGGACTGTAAAGTCAAACCAGCTCAGATGTAACTGGCTCTCAATCTGACTTTAGAAATCACATGTCCAACTCTACCAAAACCAGTATATAAATACATAAAGAGGGCAAGGATAGTGGTTTTATTAAAATATAGTTGAGCTGGCTTTTTGATGGTTGTCTAACTTCTGACACAGATGAAAAGATATCCTCTTTGCAATTACTATTTTAATTACATCATATAAAGTACCTAACCACCAAGCAAAATAACTTTTAACATCTAAGTCAGAGAAATTTCTGAAAGGAAAGGATCAAAAACAGTTCAAGGGAAAGTATATTCACATTTTCAGTATCCTAGAAGATCTTCACTGTTTACTTTACATTTGAGAATACTTCCTACTCTATTTTCAAGGCTGTTACAGAGCCTAGAGTTCTCTGTAACAAATCAACTGCATACTCTGGACTTGAATCTGGATGATCCTGGATGTGCCAGAGTGGCCTCCTGGTGTAACACAGCAGTACAGGAGAGTCGCCTCACAGAGGAAGTCATCCGAATGTTAATTCATCAATGTCAAAGTGTATGCTCTTTAGAAGAATCCAAATCTACGTGCAATTAAAATCAGCACACATACCTCCATGACAGCAGAATATTTTCTCATCCACGATGGCTGCTATCGGTAAACAGTTAAAGCAGTCTGTGAAAGTTTTCCATAGTTTAATGTTATATCTTCTTTTACCTGTGAAAATTTTGGGATGGTTAAACAAGAGACTGGTGTTCTGCAGGTACATACTCTCAGGATAAGTCCTCCAAGGCAATATTAAAAAACTATGCTTTTATTAAAAAAGAGAGAATTAGATATATGTAATATTTAAGAGATGTGTGATTTATAAGCAACAGCTTATAGTTTCATATGCACTATTTTAAAATTCCATAGAAGGTCTGAAAACAGAATTCCAGATATACTGACTAAGGATTATCATTAAGCCTCAACAATTATTTAATAGCACCAACTCTGTTTGCAATATAGTCTGTTCTGTCCACTCTCAAACCATAGGTGGGTTCCTATTTCCAAAGGCAACCAAGAACAACTCACAACTCACTCTGTCGGCTTCTTCATCAAAAATTAAGATTCTTCCTCTTGCTGCCTGAGCATCTTATTAACTTAGTCCCCGGGCTGCTGCTTTCTTTCCTCTCTACATTTCCCCCCTAAGGCCACCTCAGAGCGCCAGGAGCATCTGGCTGCAGAAGGATTCCTGGATAACTGCCAAGGTCTCTTCAAGCTTCCAAATCCTCAGATTCCGAGCCAGAACCCCTAATGCAGCTTCCTATTACTACAGACCAGACAGCCCTGGCATCAGAAAAGTGTAACATACATTCACATTTTATCCAACAGATACCTCAGCTTTTCCAGGACTACAGTCATAACATGGGCAGGGGCAGTCCAGGTTGGATGCATGAGACAAGTGCTCGGGGCTGGTGCACTGGGATGACCCAGAGGGATGGGATGGGGAGGGAGGTGGGAGGGGGGCTCAGGATGGGGAACACATGTAAATCCATGGCTGATTCATGTCAACGTATGGCAAAAACCACTACAATACTGTAAAGTAATTAGCCTCCAACTAATAAAAATAAATGAAAATAAATAAATAAATTAAAAAAAAAATAACATGGGCAGGGGGAATGGAGGAAATGGTAGCACAGAGTGCTTGTTACACTTAGGAAATAAGTCTATCACGTTAAGCACTGGTTTTTAAATTCCTTCATGGAAATGTAAATTTGAATAAAAATTTTCAATATAGTATAATTTTAACAAAATTATCAATGTTTTAAGTTGGTAAACCATCCACTGAAAGCCACCTATGTCAGGATACTTTCAGGCCCACAGACTGGGTGGCAAACTATACCTGCCTGATGGGAGAGGGGAAAGTTGGCGTACAAGGTCATTCATTACATGAGTCTTGAAGACAAAGAGTCAAAATTAATACTAATCAATGCTGACCTTCTAAATCATTAAGGCTTCTAATAAAAAAGAAACCAAAAATGATGTAGCCAACACACTAGGAAGTATATCACAACAAATCTTGTGAATTTGAACTTTATCAAATAAAACATCAAAATATTGGCTAACTGCTATGTAAAAAGCAAACTGTTCTAAACAGCAGTACCTGTAACAAATTTCTAAAACACAATGTTATAAAATTCTCTGCCTCTCATTTCATTACCTAAATAGTGACTGCCTTACTAGCACTTCTCTGATAAGACTCATTGTCAATATCAAATATCTTTCTTGCCCAACTCAAGTTGTCCCAGTCGCCCACCTCATTCTTTTTTTTCCTCCAATTTTACTGAAGTATCGTCAATTTTCTCCTACCTCATCTTATGAGCTGGGTCTTGGACTACGTACATACATACAGTCAAGGGAGAGGCTGTGAGTACGAGGACTAAGTTTATGAAGGTAATCTTTCTAGCAATGTACTTCTAACCAATAAACTAGATGAACAGATCTAAATGAAACTGAGATGGAATAACACCACACCTTGAGAGACTGTAGGTTATGATTATAGTCTATGGTACGGCCAGAGACAAAACCAGTCTTGTTATAATTATACTGGCAAGTGCTAGTAATTCAAATTCCTTAACCACTCCCACTCACAGAAATGATGAATACAAAAGGAAGATGGAGATAAGGATTAAAAAAAATTTTTTTTTTAATTTATAGTTAGTTAAACAGCAGCATCAATAAAAACTCCACCGAAACTGATTATTTTCAAGGCTTTGGGAATCTTGCTCCTGTCAATTATCAACTCAAAGTGCACCTTCAAAATGGGTCAAACAATGTATAAATTATACAAATACTTTTAATTAGCTCCCCCTTGCTGCCCTGTTTTCTCCTTTCAGCACAATTTCAGATAGTGAGTACTGTTTTTCTTGGGTGTGGATGTGCTAAATGAAAAAGAACTATATTACAAATTACAAAACTTATTTGTATATTCCAAGTTTCCACTTATATGCAACGTCTAGAAGAGGCAAACCTATAGAAACAGAAAGTAGCTGAGTGCTTACATAGGACTGTGGTGATGGCTACGTAATTCTATCAGTTTAATTCACTCAACTGTACACTTAAAATGGATGAAATTTTATCTCAATAAAGTTATCAGAAACAAAGCTATCTATTCGGACAGGTTCTCAGAGTTGTACTAAAAATTAAATTATCTGCAACTATTCACAACAATTACCTTAAAAGAAATCACCACTGTTATCACCATTTCCTAATCTAATCATCACATCATACAAGAATCCAGGACATTATCATACTGTAACGAATGTTAATTTTTTTTACCACAAGAAAGAAGCCAGGACAAAAACTAGTTAACAAAATAGTAAGCATGAAAAATGACAACACTACATGTAAGTTCTCACAAATCCTAACAGAAACATGTTCAGTTTATGACCACGTATCTCAATATAAGTAAATCTTCCTGTAGAAAGTACTTACATTCATCATAAAATCCATATATTCTATTGATGCTGGCACATTCGTGGTTTCCTCTGAGAAGAAAAAAATTCTCGGGATATTTGATTTTGTAAGCCAACAAGAGGCAGATAGTCTCCAGTGATTGTTTTCCCCTGTCCACATAGTCCCCAAGAAACAGGTAATTGCTTTCTGGCGGGAAACCACCATACTCAAAAAGTCGAAGCAAATCATAGTATTGCCCATGGATATCACCTAGAAGCAAGAATTTTTATTACACAGTGTCTTCATTCGTATAGTTCAAACCACGCACATAAAACTAATTTCCACTGTTGTGTAGTATTTAGTCCAACAAAGCTTAGTGAAAATTTTAAGTGTATGTGTATATCAGAATCATACACAAAACTCAAGTAATTAATAATTTATTTTGCAGAACGGATTATTAATGGCTAGGCAGGCCTTCCTGCCAAGTAACACGGTTTCCCTTTCAGGCTGGCTGATCAATATCAGATACCCAACAGCTCAGTCTCTAGGGACCGTGCCAGCAGAAGTGATGCACTCTTAACAAGCCCTGACCCCATGTGAACAAAGGTACACACACACTACACCCACCAATACATCTGGCTTTCAAGGTCTACCTGCTAGATAATGCCGAAGAGTATTTTCCTTTGCTTTAAGCTTATATATAGGTTCTGGCCTTTTCTTAGCTCTCCATTCTGTTTCTGTTCCTTTCTTCTGCAATGTTTGTATTTCTTTAGCAAAATAATTTTAAGCAATTTTGAAGCACATCTAAGTAAACTAGGTCCATTAGAGGTATTTATTCTAAAGCTACAATTATATAATGTAATTCTAGGTTATTCATAAATAGTACATGATTCTATTGGCTAACATAACATCATCTATATACCATTTATATATACCCTTGACTCAGTCAATTAATCACATAACCAAAGGTAACAGTGCACCAAAACTTACCACATATCTTGAGTGGTGCTTCAAGTTCTAGCAGGATAGGCTGACTGAGAAAGATCTCTCGGGACTTTAAGCACAGTCCTCTGATTTCATTCTCCTGTAGCTGGACATTTTTACCAGGCTTGGACCCTCTCACTGTAGGGGGAGGAAAAAGCCCAATTTAGTCAAGTGAAGTCAAAGTAAGATTTCATATAAAAATTAAACATATATGAAAAGGCACAAGCTTTAAATAAAGAGGAGACAAAAACAGTTTAACTACTTTCTGACTAGGCTTTATTTTCAGGACACTTAACAATTGGCCTTGTTCACCTACAGCCCTCTCACCAGATCAGCTCTTTTTGCCTCCCGTCATCTTCTCTTCTCCAGCCTTATAAATGAACTAGTATTTGTAAAGCAGGAGGTCTTAGAGACTGTCATGCTGCTGAGTCAGTTCTAACAATTCCTTGTTTTAAAATATGAGATTGGAAATGCTCAGGATCTCCCCCGTCCCAATCAGTGTTTTTCAGAGGACACAGGTCTCTCTCCATGGTCCCAGATTTATCTCATGAAAAAAATTTACTGTGCTGTTTTTCATTAAAACACAGTGTATGCTTGTTGTGGGTATTTTGCTATGCAACTTTCTAGGCCTGAATTTGTGAATACACTCATGTCTATACAGGGCAAAGGATGTCAGTGTGTGCTGTGAGAAAGGTTTCCTAGTAATTGGAACAGGTAAAACTTGAGAAAAAGGAGGACGAGATCATGGCACAGCACACATCACATCAGAGCACTTGGGTTCTACTCACTATCAAAGTGAAGCACAAGATATCCTCTGGACTTATAATAATTCATTTATCAGCAGCTAGGTAGCAGTAAGAAATGAAATTCTGTTTTGACTCTAGTTGCAACAGATTAGAGAGTTATTAATTAAATATATAACAAACAGCACTGCACTGCCTGTTGTTGTTTGGTCATCAAGTTGTGCCCAATCCTTTTGCAAGCCCGTGGACTGCAGCCTGCCAGGCTCCTCTGTCCATGGGATTTTCCAGGCAACAATACCTGAGTGGGTTGCCATTTCCTTCTCCAGGGTATAGCAGCACTGCATTACTAACTTTACCTTAATTTTACAGTTATGAAGCGGCTGCTGTTGCTCCTCAGTCTCTAAGTCCTGTCTGACTCTCAGCAGCCCCACGGACTGCAGCCCACCAGACCACTCTGTCCATGGGATTCTCCAGGCAAGAATACTGGAGTGGGTTGCCATTCCCTTCTCCAGGGGATCGTCCCAACCCAGGCATCAAACCTGGGTCTCCTGCATCGCAGGCAGATTCTTTACCGTCTGAGTCACCAGGGAGCCACCAGGGAAGCCCCTTATGAAGTGCCAGGGTCTGGTTAAATATGGGGACTGATTATCATCAGGTCGCAATAAAAATCTTAACACTTATTTTATAAAAAGAAAAAAAAACTTAACACTTATTTTATACAAAAGATTCATGAAAGGAGGCACTCTCTGAACTAGAACTGAAGCAAAAACACAGAACCAGACCAAGTACAGAACTAAGCCTACATCCTTCCACCATTAAACCCAATATAAGCAGATTAAATCAATATTGTCAATTTAAACTTTATCAGGTTTGAAGGCTTTATATTCAAATTCAAAATCATCTAGCCTAATGCTAAACAAGAGCAATATGTTTAACTGGTTTGTATCTAGCTTTGTTCTGTAAATATCTAAGTAACATTACAGAGTAATAAAAACTGCAAGTTAAAAAAACCCTGGTATCTGCTGAGTATTTTTTTTCCCCATTAAATCGGGCTGTGCCCAAATGTGAAAAATACTGTCTTAGGGGAAGCCCTCCTTCAGACTGAATAGCCACTGAAATGAAATTCTCTGAGGTAACAAGCTGAGCAGAAATGGAAAGGTGTTATTTTTTTCAATGAAAGACAATAAATAAGAAAGGATGACAAGGAGGAAGAGTCAAACTCTTAAGAGGGTACAGCAAAAAAAAAATGTTGAGTGTATTGGACTGGCAACTAGAAGCAAGGTTTCTGTACTGGTTTCAGTCTTGAGCAAATCACCTCTTTGGACTCCAAAACATACACGTAACTGAACTAAGTGACCACCAGTCTCATTCTGATCAAATATTAAACGACTAAAATATTAAAGAAGCGACTAAAGAGAAAGCATAGTAAGGATAATCTTTGAGGGACTACAGTAAACGGACACATACACAATACAAGAGCTACTGAGTTGTTTGTGAAACAAAACCAACTTTTTTCCAGAACCAAAGTAATTTTTTCTTTCTAGACATACACATAGGAGAGAACACAAGAAACCCTCCCAGTGGAAAGATAGTGGGATCATTGCTTTACTGGCCAGAAAACCCCAATCATCAGTGATTTTGCCACAAGTCAGCAAGAAGGTTGGGCAGACTGCCCAACAGGAAACTTTTATTTTTAGCTAGGGGATTCCTAAATGCTTCTGGTTTCAAAGGGAATCTTTTTCAGCAGAGGCCCACATTTGTAAGGGAAGTCTTTTAGAAGACTTACACCTATAGGGAACTCAAGTCATACTTTAATATGAATACTATCAGATTAAATCAATGCTGCTAATGCACATTTTACTGGTTTGGAGGCTTCCCACTACAACCTTTAGACATAGTTCATGATAATTTTAGTTTTCTTAATCTGATTGTCCCCAAAGTATCAGAGCAGAGATTAAGAACAATACTAACAACTTTTTAAAATTTATTTTTAATTGGATAACTGCTTACAATGTTGTGCTAGTTTCTGCTGTACAATACTATGAATCAGCAATAGGTATACACTTACCTCCTCCCACCCGCCCAGCCTCATCCCACCCCTCTAGGTCATCACACAGTACCTGGCAGAGCTCCATGCAACACTAACAATTTAAAGTGTTCCTAATGTGGACTGAGGATTAAATACAATTCTTGAACAAATCAAGATTTAGTTTATATCTAAACAGTGCTCATTAAAAACACAGTCACAAAGCTTCTTAAATTCCCAACAATTAGCTCAAGAACTAAAACTATATAAACAGAAACTCCATCAAAACCATCTACCAACCGGCAAATACCTGCTCATCTTTCGAGACTGCTTAGATATCACCTCACTCTGGAAAACCCCTCTTAGCCATCTTCTCTCCCCTTAACAAGCCGGCTTTATGTTTTCTGAAATGCTCTCCCAACACTGACCAGCACACACTCTGTATTATAATTGCCAGTTCGCGTCCATCTATTCATCCTGGTAGAATGTAAACCTCAGGACCATACCACTAGCCCTGCAGTGTACATGCCCACAGCCAGTACGTGGTAGGTACTCAAAACCTGTCTGTTTTCAAATTACAAAGCAATAGTATCATTCTTATACTATTTTTCTAGTTGTGAAAATTTAGGATTACTCTTAAAAATGTATCTAACAGAAAATAAAGATTTCAAAATGGGTTTTGGCAGCCTGAGTGAACACAGCAGGCATTTCTTAGAGATGGCCAATTAGCTGACAGCATAAAAAACCTACTTCACTGTTTTCAGTGTCCATCACACAGAATCAGGTACTATTGCAGCTGACACCTATGGAGCACTTCCCATGTGCTGGGCACTGCTGCACTAGGACGCTTTACTGACTACAGGGCCATTCAATACAACAATCCCGTGAAGTCAGCCACTGGCACTTCTCTGTGTTACAGGCTGGAAGAGGCTCAGTGACGTGGTCCAAGGTCACAGAGCTTGTAAGGAGGACACCAGGCCCCAACTGACTCTAGCTCTGAAATGGTGCTTCCACCAGATCACCCTCGCATTTAAGAATTTGTTCTTCATCTTCAAAATATGTTTAAAATATATGGCATTAACTTAGAAACTTAGTAAGAAAACAATGAAAGCAAGTAAACTAGCATACAACTGTTTTTGCCATTTTATAAGTTCATAAGCAATAACAAAGATGAAAAAGTTAAAAAGGAAAGAATTTGTTTTCATTATACTTCTAAACCAAGAGATTTTATAGGACAAACTACTGAACCTCTATACAGTCATTGATGCTTAAGAAAAATTTGATATGAGATATAAAAATCATAAGGCATCCTTACAAACAAGAAGCATTAAAAATTAAATGATGCAATCTACTTGAGACAAGAACTTTGTCCCTTTTCTTGAGAGGTTTACATTCTAGTAGAGGATTCAGAAGGTAAGACAAACCCGCACGTCGTATAAAGTTACTTCAACAATTGCCAATGAGATCCAAAATATTCCAACAAAAAAGAATTTCATTTTCCAGGTAGAATGTTTCTCATAAGTGCAGGTGCTAGGTATTGTATGGAAATAAAATCAGTAGGCACAGCGGACATATATAGGTTAGTGACTGATACATTAAAATGGTCAACTCAGGTCTTAGGCACATGATTTCTCTTTTTTTCTTTGCAGCATTTTGAGGCTTGCGGGATCTTAGTTCCCTGACCAGGGATTGCCCTCAACAGAGACAGCTTGGAGTCCTACTAACCAGTGGATGGCCAGGGAATTCCCAAATGTGCGACTTTAGAGTAAAAGCTTTTATCTGGCTAAAATAAAATGGCAGATTCAGAAAACTGCATCATGGCTGTTACCAGCAAAGACTGTTCTGTTCTAACTTTTATCATCATTTATTTATCTGGCAAATCATTCACATGAGCACATGATAAAAACTCCTATGCAATTTTATAGTAAACAAACTGATAAAAACTTGAAATAACTTAAGACTACTTTGGGATTACTTATGAGGGATAAGCATGTATTCTTCTTGCCCCTTAACTGTTGAAAGAAGGTCATAGAAAAGGAATAGCATACCTACCAAAAAGCCTCAGCTCAATTATAATCAAGTTTTAAAACTAAAATTGGCACAACCAGTATAAAAATAAGTCAACAGAGATTTTGCTAATAAGATAATCCTATTAAAAAGGTGGTAATCTTAACAATATGCCATATTATATTTATTTTAGTGACAATCAATAACCTCACAACATTTGACAAATTTAGGAAAACAAAACCTCAAACCAAAACAAACAAAAAACAGTGAGGATCTGTAACATCAAAACTTTCCCACAAACAACTGAGGTCTTTTCTACAAAAACTGTAAGCCACAAAAATGTTACTCAAGAACCATTCAGTTTCCTGCAAAGTCACCAGCAGGAAGATGCCCACTTTTTGGCCATTTGAATTTCTAAGCCACCCTCTCCCCGCCTTGACTTTGCTAACTGCTGGTGTGATACTTTGGGCATTTAAAGGTGACACCAATTTTCTCAAGGCATATATAGAAATCAGGATGTAGCTGCAAAACACTGTCTATTGCTCTCAGTGAAGAACCTTGAGTTTTCCACACCTAGAGTGAAGACAATTTATTGAAAAATCTTTAACTCTCTACAGTCTAACCACCTACGCTTGATGAGACTTGACATCTGACCCTACATTTGTACTGAGTGGCATTTTCATAAACCTTAATATCAGTAACAGACAATCTCCTCTAGATGAGGGATGCCAGTAAGCCCCAGGGGAGGTAAAATTGGAGATTTCAGATAAAACATCAAGACCATTAAGTAAATCATCTATTCTTACATGGTTTGGATACAGTGGTCTGATCCTAAAACATAAAAAAATTTGCCCCAGAATTCTGTAAATTGTTCTTGAATTAAGACTTTCCAGTTTCCTCATTTACACAGTGATTCGTATCAGGATATTATCTCCTTCACATTCCAGTCTTCAAGGTCTACTAACATCCTCGAGAGTAAATTGAATGAAATGACCAAGTCTGTATATCATCTCCCTGCTTCAAGATCAGTAACCCTCACCTACTCAGGCAGACTGAACAGCAATGGCACGTGACCGCAGTTTCACTGATACGGAACAACCTCACCCACCTCTACCGTGGATGTGCTGTTACTGCACGGTGCAGCCTGGCATCCATTCCCCCAGCTTGGAGGAGGAATGCCTGCCTGCTCCCGCGGCTTACATTCCCTCAAGCACCACAAAATGACACACGCCATCCTGTTAGACTTCACTGCTTCCTCCTGCTACCGACAGGCGAGGGGGCACTGCGGGCACAGAGAATAATCCTTCCCCAGCTTGGATTAGGGTTGGTGCAAGTGGCAGATCACAGCCTAAGACCTTTCTGGTCTTACTTGTAGGAGAGAATGCAGCATACAATTGACATGTGGGAGGGGAGGGGGAGGTCCTCACAATACAGGCTTCTTGGAAATTAAGGGTATTAGTAACACACAAGTTTACGATTACTGTCTTTATCAACAAAATGCCCTATGATCATTGATCGCAAGAAAAGCGTCTAACTGTTAAAATGATCTGCCGTGTAAACTCATTCTTTAAGAAAGATTATTTTTGTCTTCCTTGGTCAGCATTTTAAGAATTTTTTTCTTGTGCCATTATGTTTGTCCTTTATTATCTTCAGGACCAGGGACCACTGTCTTTTTTAAACATTACAATACAAACATGTTTCATTTCACATCAAAAAGCTAAACACAGGGATTACTTTTACAAATTAGAGGATTAAATTCGTAAATGTTGTCTGAGGGCCAGGACAGAAGTCATATTTAAATCACTAATGCAAATCAAGCAATTGTGCAGAGCCTGACACAGTCCTGCAGTTTGACAACCGCCATCTTCAGAGGTGAGATGCTTCCCTCAAAGCAGGATGTGAAGTTACAACTGTCTGCTTTGCAAGAAAATGGCTAGCCATCAATCATTCTCTGTATGAGATCACTTACAAAGCTAATCTGACTCTAATCTCACTTTTCTCCAACACAGTAGGACTACCAGACAAATCAGCAGCTGATTTATTCTCTAAATCCGAAGTTTTACGGTGCAGTTATTTAAGCAAGTGAACATGAATAACACGAGAGCGACAATCTCAGGGTTTTATCACCTGCAAGGCAGACCTTCCCAGGTGGGTGGCAGAATGCTGCCTCCTTAGTGAAGTCGCTCAGTCGTGTCCAACTCTTTGCGACCCCATGGACTGTAGCCTACCAGGTTCCTCCGTCCTTGGGATTTTCCCAAGGTAAGAGTAGAAAAGAACTGCAAAGCTGTAATGACTAAAAGCTAAAGCATGGTGTTTCGTTAGATAAGACTTCACTTTTGAATGGTCTTTTTAGTACTATCACTGAGCTACTTCTCAACTAGCTTGTACAGTCCTCCACCTTAAAAGAGACAATTCCGAACATGTAAAAAATTCCAACAAGGTCATAACTCACATTCCCTCCATCTTTAGATATACTTAACTCTTAATGAAAATTTTCAGAGGAGAAACTTTGTGAGGCGCTACAAAAAAAAAAAAAAAAAAATCACAAAACTTATCAGCATTTTCTACCTTGGAAAGATATACATATATATATCTTCAATAGATCACTTTCAATAGTTTCTCTGCCAATTTAACATTGATGAGGAAAAAAAAAAAAACATTAAGAATGTTGAGCAGCTAGTTTATTCCCAAAGAATGAAAACGCACTGCTTTACTAATTTCAATGAAGAAAACGAAATGTTAAAAAAATCTGGTTTTCCAGTATAGCATGTATAGAAACTATTAAGAAATAATGACTGATCTCACTGTAAATGATCCAGGTTAATCAGCACAAATTTCTTAGCACAATTAAAAAAATAAGATTAAAATTAACAAGATGTTGTATGAAGAGTTACGGGCGACTCCACAACTAAGACTTAACTAATCTTAAAATTGTTTCTAATCCACAGCTTCCATTTTTTCCAGCTTTCTCAAAGAAATAAAGCCCACTCTTAACTTGCCACACATGTCCCTGCGTAGACATGCAGAAGCTAATTTACAATTTTTGAATGAAAAAAATTTAAGTTCTTTTCTTACAGCAAATTGTTTTAATCCGTTTCTGACCCACTGCTGCCTCACATAAACCAAAGAACTATATTAACTAATATTAAAAGTGTGATTCTTCTAATAAATGCCAGGTATTGAATGAACAAGGTTTTCACCCACAATGGCAGTGACATTTCATGGGCTCATTTAATGAGTTTTTCTTTTGAGACACTATAAAAGGAAAAAACCTTAACACACATTAAGAAAACATATTTTCAGAAGTTTCATTCTCATGACTTAAAAGATCTGCAAATTCTAACACCAGAGCTGTCCAATTGTTTACGCTAGACTCCATCTTTGAGCATTTACAGTCCAACAACATTTTAGAATATAAAGGCAAAAATGCAGTTAAAACTCTGCCAAATCTACATTATCCAACACTCAAGAAAGGGATCTGAATTCTTTCAAAGTTCGGAATTAGATGTTATTATTAATAGATGTGCTCTAGAATTTAGGGGTGGTGAGGGGTGATTTTATTTCAGCGTCTCTCCTTAAAATCCAAACTTCATCCCTCTCCCACATCAATAGAAATCAATCGCCAGACACCTCAGGAGTTTTAGGTCAGTCAAAATTAAATATTTATTTTAACCTTTGCTCAACCACTGGACACCCCCTTCTTTCACACATAGGGTGACTTCAATGACTGGCTGCCTGGGTTTACAAACTTGACTGTCACTAACTGTGTGACCTTGGTCAAGTGACTACACTTCTCTAGGTCTTAGTCAGGAAAAAAATAATAGCATCTACCTCATGTATTACATGAAATCTGTGTAAAGAGCTCCAAAAAATGCCTGACAACACAGTAAGCGCTTTAGAAGCGATGGCTAATTTGATTTATGCGATGCACGCAAAGTACTGGAGACAACTCATTAGAAAAGACCCTGATGCTGGTAAAGATTTAAGGCAGGAGAAGCGGACGACACAGGACGAGATGGTTGGAAGGCATCACCGACTCAATGGATATGAGTTTAAGCAAGCTCCGGGAGATGGTGAAGGCCAGGGAAGCCTGGCACGCTGAAGTCCATGGGATCGGAAAGTCTGATGCGACTAAAGACAACAAAATGCAGTGAACGCAAAGCGCTTAACAGAGCTTGGCACATTGGAAAGATCCTAACGAAACTGTCATCACTGCCGGTTTCACGATTCAGAGACATGTTCAGAAAAGAGCGCGGAGACTTCCCCGGGATAAAAACAACTTAAAAAGACTATCTCGGAGGGCAGGAGAAGATGGGTTTCAACATCCCCCTGCGAATGAACGTTCGTTACCAAGTAACAAGTAACGGGGCCCTCAACCCCAGCCTCACAAAAAAATAAAAACAAGCAGGCTAGGAAAGAAGCCCTCAAGCTTGGTGAAATCCATATCCGCATCATACTGCTTTCCAAAAGACTGAGAACCACGAAGTTCGGAACGAGCAGTTCAGTAGGTTGGACTGGGGCCCCCAATATTCTCCAAAGATTGGTCCGGAGTGCCGGGCGCACGGGGGAACGTACCGGAAACGTGGGGGTGGGGAGCGGAGTTTTCAAATTTCACGGCCAGGAAAAAGGCTGCACCCTCAAGCAATGAATGAGCGGAGCCAGGAGGGTCCGCGGGTTGGGCCAAGTGCGGAACCCCGGGCAACCTCCTTCCCGTGACAGTCCCCGGCCCGCGGGCGAACTCGCGGGGCTCACTCGTCTTGGCGCAGCAAGCCCAACAGGCCTCCCAAATCCCCCTCCCCCGTGAGTCTCCGGAGCCGCCCGCCGCCCCCTTCACCTTCCAGCAGCCGTTGGATGATGCTGTCGATGTTGAGTTTATCTATATCCGCCATCGCCTTCCCACCGCCGACCTTCCCGCAGCGGCGCCGCCGCCGGCTCGCGCCCGGGATTCACACCTCCTTCCCCACGCCACGAGCACAGAGATGGTGGTGGCGGCGGTGGCAGAAGCCGCGGTGGGTCCCCCCCAACCGCCCCGCTCCCTGCTTCCTCCTTCTCTCCCCACTGGAACCACGAGAAGAACAAAATGGCCGCCGACTCCTTAGCCAGCCTCGGGCGGCGCACGAATGCGCGCGGGGGAGTGCAGCGGCCCGGCCGGGACTTCTTTATGGGCCATAGGGCACCCGGAGGGGGCGGGGCCAGGGCGAGGAAAGGAGGCGGGGCCAGAACGCGGGAATGGGGAGGAGACGGTTGGGAGTAAATGCGCTCGCGCGCGGAATCCTTCCGCCAAACGGGCCGAGCAAATAGGCCCTCTGGCGGGAGCGTGAGTTGCAAAGTTTCACGCTTGAGTTGGGGATGGGGGAGAAGATGCAGCTGTGCACCCGAGGGTTGCGGGCTCCGCAGGACGCTGTTCACTGCGGCCGTGTTTGCAGACCTGGCCATGTGAAAAGCCCACGGAGGGAATTTGGGTGTCCTGGAATATCCCCTTAAGATGAATCTGTGGTAGAGGTGAACAGTGAAATAATAAAGAGAAGTAGGTTGACTCTCTTTGGCTTCAAATTTGCTAGAATTTGGGGGGAAGGGAAAGATATACTTGATGGCTAATTTAAAAAGTCCTCTCCCAGATAAATAAAAATGTTAAGTTATTCTTTCTGAGTGGTGGAAATATGGGTATTTGTATGCACATTTTTGTGCACTCTGTAACTTACATTTGGGGGAAAAATTCTTTTTAATCCACCCTCAAAAAAATTTCATCATCTCTTTCTGGATTATCTTTCTTGAACTCGCGAAGTTACATAATCATCGGAACGGTTTACCCTGATTGCAGCCAGAACGAAGATGAGCGAGCTTGTGCAGCAGATAAAGGAGAATTTGCAGATTTCGCGCGTCGGAGCTCGAGGCCGGAAGAGAAGGGCGAATTTGCACTCGCTGGCTTTGCGGTCGGGTCCCCAGTTCTGCAGATACCCCGGAAAACTTTGGTCAATTTCCCTTGGCTTCTCAGCCTCCCCAAATAATCTCTCCCCAGGAGATCCCTCCAAAATGTGCCACCTCCGGGGGTTGCGTGTCGTCTTCGCTGGGTTTGAAAGTGCAGTTACACTCAGCAAACACATCTGCTCTCTTGGATCCTGACCTTTTCATTTAACTGCTTTTTTCCTGCAGCGCTTCACAGTTTGCTCCCGCCAGAGAAATTAATTTTGTTTCTCAAGGCACACAAAATGCACGAATTCCCAGCCCGAAATGCCATCGAGATCATTGTGCCACCCGGGCATCCAAGCTCAAAACCGGTGGTCCCCCCAGGGCCCAAGAAGTGGTGGGGCCCAGGCTCCTTCCACATGGACCCGAGGCCTCCCTACTGCTGGCTTGAAGGCGTTAAGGTTCAGAGTTCCCCCTGCTTGGAGCAGCTGCTCACTCAGCTTTCCCCAGTCACCAACTTACCCTCCCGTGCTGTAACGCTGCTCACCAGAGGACAAACAAGTGTCACTTGTCAGCCCGGGGCACACAGCCCAGTTGGCGACATTCGAAGCTGATGCACAGCACCGTTGTGAACAGCTGGCTGTCAAGGTCATGCTGGCTCTCCACGAGACCCTGGGCTCCTCCAAGGCGCATCATCGGAATGGCAGTTAAAGCAGGAATATGAAAGACAGCGATTCATTCAGCAGACAAACATTTATGCAGCACCTCCTCTGTGCCAGGCATTGTTCCTCGGAGAGAATCAGGGGTGAACAAGAAAGACAAGGCTTTTCTCTCATGGAGAGTCATTTAGTAAGCCAGCCAGACAGAAAACATAAACACAAATAAAAAAATATCATCTTCTGAAGCCTGCCAGAGGAGAAAAACAAAACAAAACACTGCACTCCTTTTCTTTGTATGTGTCAAAAACTCTCTTTGAATCCCCAAGACAATACTAGGAAGTATTACTATTCCTGTTACACCCATTTTACAGATGAAGTGAGACAGAGAGAGGCTAGGTTGTTTGCTTAAGGTCACACAGCTAGTAAGTTTCAGAGCTCGAGCTGGAACTCGGAACAGTCAGAAATCAAAGCCCTTGTTCATATTTAATAAATTCCCACTGTGAATCCCCAGGACCTAGCGCAACACTGGCACACACTAGGTACATAAATGTGGGACTCAGTGGAATGATCTAAAAGAGTCTCAATGGACAATGAGTGCCATAAAATTTCCATAGACAAAGTAGCAGGTGTGTTCACATCTGCTGACATCATCAGGGCTGGAGGAAAACTTCTGACTGGACTGGGACCATAGGGAGGGCCTCTGTCTCCAAACCATTCTCTGCCAGGCAACTCCCCTCCAGAGTCCACATTTGCTGAAACATGTCTAAGAGAATTAGCTAGTTCTAAGCCTGAGAGTGGCATGAGCCCTCATGGCTTGAAGGGCTCCCAGAAAGCAGCAAATAACTTTGGAAGGAAAGAACAGATCCCCTTATTGGCTTTTTTCCTGCCACTGTCAACACTCAGGACTAGCAGACAAACAGTTGCCAAAAAGGCTACTGTTCCAATTGGTGGAGTGTCTCTTCCCTCCTCTAGTTTGCTTATAGTGAGGAGCATGGATTAAAATATATTTTTGAGGGGATTTCCCTGGTGGTCCAGTGGTTAAGACTCTTGAGGATCCACTGCAGGAGGCACCGATTCTATCCGTGATAGGGGAACTAAACTCCTGCATGCCATGCAGAAAGGCAAAAAAAAAAAAAAAAAAAAATGTTCTTTTTGAACTGTCTTCCTTGGATCCATAGAGGTTTCGTAAGGGTCTGCTGAAAATGATGGAGAGCTGGTAGAATTCGCATCCCCAAGCCCTTGAGTCAACCAAAGCAGAACAATGGCATGCAGAAAGCACTCAATCGAAATGAACTATAATCACTATTATCTATTTTAGATATTAAACTTCCATGTAAGATTTGAAGAGGGGGGCTAAAGTGAAAATATTTGAAACTAACAGTATTCCTAAGGATACTTTAGACTTTGAGGGGGAATCTTAGTACCTAAAGGGATTAGGCTGATAGCATGAAGGAAATAAGCTGGGTGGATGTGGATGTGTGTGTGTTCAGTTGCGTCGTGTCCGACTCCTTGCAGCCCCGTGGACTGTAGCCTGCCAGGCTCTTCTGTCCATGGAATTTTCCAGGCAAGAATACTGACGTGGGTTGCCATTTCCTGATCCATCTTCCTGACCCAGGAATCAAACCCGCATCTCTTGCATCTCCTGCATTGGTGAATGGATTCTTTACCATGAACACCACCTACGTAGCCCAAGCCAGGTGGATAGGGACTGTGATAAACTGAGGAGCACACACCCCAACTCTAGTCCATGGGGACCCTGGGGACCCAGTGGAAACTTGGGCCCAGTGAGGCCAGGTCCTTTGAGTTTTCAGGAAAACTTGGGCATCTGGAGTTTGATGTGAAATGCTCCAATTTTTAAAAGTTGATCATGAACTCAAATTCCTCTAAAACACTATGTAAGTTTTCCAAAGCATATCCATGAACTACATTTGGCCCCAGGTCAACAATTTGGGATTCTGTTTTAGAACACTGGGGGTGAATCCTTCCTCATTCCTTCCCCCAATTTATTAAGCACTGGGATTGTTGTTAAGTGATACAAAGAAATGTTGATGCAGTTTGCCAGCAGATCTAGACCTGCCTGGATATCCTGGAAATTTTGAACTAATTAGGAAACCATAGGAAAAAATATGCATGAAAGCTGTTTGACAAAATTCATAGTTTTATTTTGATGGTATTACCAGCAGACACAGTTTATTTTGCGTGCATGCATGCATGTTCAGTCGCTTCGATTGTGTCTGACTCTTTGCGAGCCTATGGACTGAAGCCCTTCAGGCTCCTCTGTCCATGGGATTCTCCAGGCAGGAATACTGGAGTGGGTTGCCATGCCCTCCTCCAGGGGATCTTCCCAACCCAAGGCTTGAACCCTCATCTCTTATGTCTCCTGCATTGGCAGGCAGTTCTTTACCACTTTTGGGGAGGGGGCAAATGTTTACTGAGGCCTTACTCTGTGAGAGAAGCTGGAGAGGCAGTAGTGAGCCAAGCAGTATAGTCTCTGTCCCCACGGAAGTCCCAGTCTAGTGGAGGAGACAGAGAGGAGCAGAGAAACCAGTGTAGGAGATAATTTCAGAGAATCCAGTTTTATGAGAGAATTAGAAATGGTCATGTGATCACATGGGAGAGGGACTCAGGATTAGAGATTTGAGTCAAAATCTAAAGGATAAGAAAGAGAAAGTTATGGGAAGAACTACATTTGGGGGAAGAGTATTCTCAACAGAAGGAACAGCAAGTGCAAAGGCCCTGAGGCAGGAACAATCTTCCAGTGTTGAAAGAATGGAAAGAAGACCAGAGTGGCTGGAGTGCAGAGTGAGAGGGAGAGTGTTAGGAGGGGTCTCTAGGTTTTGGGTCAAGGAATAACACGATCTGATTAGTTTTTTAAAATTTTGGAATAATCCTAAATTTACCGAGAAGTTGTAAAGGTAGTACAAAGATTTTCCATATTCCTTTCCACTTGGTTTGCCTTTAATGCTAACATTTTACAAAACCATGGCTTTTTTCTTTTTAAGGTAAGGAATGGATTTATTTAGAGAGATACACATTTCATAGACAGAATTAGGTCCCTCTCAAAAGGCAAGAACACACTTGGGAGAAATACATACAGGGTGTGGGCCATCTCAGAAAGCAAAAGGCCCCCAAATATGGTGTGGTTAGTTTTTATGGGCTGGGCAATTTCACAGGCTAATGAGTGGGAGGATTATTCCAACTGTTTTGGGGAAGGGGCGGAGATTTCCAGGAACTGGGCCACTGCCCACTTTTTTTTCAAATTAATTTTTTTGGAGTATAGTTGCTTTACAATGTTGTGTTGGTTTCTGATATCATGGCTTTGCCCTTAATTTTTCAAGATATTTAAATCGTAAAGAAATGTTGGATCATAATACATCATGTAACATTATTACCCAGAGAGCATCTTCTCCTAAATAAGGTCTAATTTCATTTTTAAGAGATCCCTTTGGTGTTTGTGAGGAGAACAGACCATAGGAGTGGAAGCTCTGAGATCAAGGAAAAGATGATGAAAAATGTGGCATCACACACTGCTCTGAGCCTCAGTTTCCCCATCTACAAAATGGGAACGATATCACCCATCTCAGAAGGTTGTTGTAAGGGACTTCCCTTGTGGTTCATTGGCTAAGATTCTGTGCCCTCCAGTGTTGGGGCCTGGGATCAATCCCTGTTCAGGGAACTAGTTCCCACATAATGTAACTGAGAGTTCTCATGCTCCAACTAAAGATCCAGCCTGCATGCTGCAACTAAGACCCAGTGCAGCCAAATAAATAATTTTTTTTTTTTTTAAAGAAGGCTGTTATGGGCATGTACCTTCCCCTGTACCTTGGGAGATAATAGTTATAATGAGGACAATGGTGATAATGATGATAATAATAATAGCTAGCATTTATTTAGTGCTTACTGTGTGCCAATTTCTGTTTTTCAGGCCCTTCATGCAGAATCAGGAGAGCAGATTCTTCGGGATGCTCCCAGAAGCCTTCAAGAGAGGGAGATTAAGATGGATCTTTCAAACCATCTTTGGCCCTCATAGAGTTCTTGTTGATGTTGGATGTTTCTGTGTTTGAGAAGGCTCCAAATATATTTCCATCTGGACTTACCCAACAGAGAAATTAGGGTGATTATTGCCTTGCTAAATGTTCCTTAGCTTCACAAAATGACTCACTCTGGGTTGGGAAAGTAGCAAGTTATCCCGGTATTTGGAGGGTGGTTGACACTGTTGATTGGAACTATGTCTGGCAAGAGTAAGGTCACTTTGGAGTAGAGTCTCTCAGCCTGGACACAGCTGACCTTCTGGGTCAAATCATTCTCTATTGTGGGGGTGTCCTGTGCATTTCGGATGTTTAGTGACATACCTGACCTCTATCCGCCAGATACCAGAAGCACACCCCCTCTCCACAACAGTAACATTCAAAAATATTTCCAGGCACTGCCAAACATCACCCTCCCACTCCTAGATGAGAACCACCACTTTGCAGCATCTGGGGCCTGTGGCAAAGTGACTTTGGAGTTGTTTTGTTCTTCTGTCAGTTTTTTAAAAATATTTATTTATTTATTTACTTGACTGTGTTGAATCTTAGTTGCGGCATGGGGGGTTCTTTATTTCTTTCCGGGTCTTTCACTGTGGCTCATGGACTCCCTAGTAGTAGCTTGTGGGTTTAATTGCTCCTTGGCATGTGGGATCTTAGTTCCCCAATGAGGAATCAAACCTGTGTTCCCTGTATTACAACGCAGATGCTTAACCATGGGACCACCAGGGAAGTCCTCTTCTATCAGTTTTAATCCTATGTGTTAAGTGCTTTGCCAGAGTAGCCCCTCAACTGCTAATACTAATAGAGTTTGGGGCTTCCTAGGTGGTTCAGTGGTAAAGGATCTGTCTGCTAATACAGGAGACACGAGTTCGATCCCTGGGTCTGAAGATCCCCTGGCAAAGGAATTGACAACCCACTCCAGTATTTTTGCCTGGGAAATTCCATGGACAGAGGAGCCTGGTGGGCTACAGTCCATGGGGTCCCAAAAGAGTCGGACACCCCTTGGCAACTAAACAACAGTTCAGAGTTTACTATGTGCTAGGCATTGACCTAACTCTTGCTTCAACTGTGTATCTTCCAGCTTTATTTTCACTTAATGCACAGGCTAAGTCATTGTTCTTCATAAATAGGTGGGGAAAACAAGGTTCAGAGAGGTGACTGCCCGAAGACACACAGCTAAGAATTGACAGAACCTGGTTTTGAACCCAGATTTGCCCAGCTCAGGGGCCATACCCTTTAAGCACTCTGCCACACTGAACCTCTGAAGTCAGGGGTATTAGAAAACCACATGGGGAAAAATATTTTCTAAACAGTAAAGTGCCATTTTTGTATAAAGTAGGAGAAGCAGCATGGAGACAACTTACTCAGTACTCACAGGTCGGAAAAGTCAAGTTCTAGTGCAGAGTCCACACATGACTCATTGTGTGGCCTTGAGCAAGCCACTAACTTGACTGAGTAGGTGATACAAGCTTAATCAGCCCAGCCTCACCTTACCCACTATGGGAGAGATGGCTCTGAACAATGATGGAGGCACAGTGCTAGGAGCTTTGCACGTGTGTCCTTTTAATTTCATCCTCAATAATTCTTGGAGGAACAAGCTCTCCCCCTGCTTTTTGAATTGAGATGAAACTCGCATAACATAAAACTAACCATTTTACAGTGTACAATTCTGTTATGTGTTCAGTACATTCACAGTGTTATCTAGGACTGTGTTACCTATCACAGTCCTATCCAGGTCCAAAACAATTTCATCACCACAAAAAGAAACCCTGTACCTATTAGCAGTCACTCCCTGTTCCTCCTTCCTCCAAGCTCCTGGCACTACTCAGGTGTTTTCTATCTTTCTGTCTTTGCTTATCCTGGACATTTCATGTAAGTAGAATTATACACGAGACCTTCTTTGTCTGCCTTCTTTCACTTGGCATCATGTTTTTGATGTTCATCGACACTGTAGTATGTGTCAGTACTTCATTTCTTTTTATGGCTGAATCATACTCCATTGTATGGAGAGACCACGTTTTGTTTATCCATTTATTCGTTGATGGACATTTGGGTTGACCAAGCCCTTTTTTTTTTTTCAGACGAGAGCCACAAGACTCAGTAAAGTTAAATGACTTCACCAACATCACAGAGGGATTGCAAGCTAGCAGCTCTGGATTTTATGCGACAAAGACCAAACTGTCTTTTAGCTGTCTTTACTGGAAATTTCCTGATATTTGTTGATGATGGAAACATTTTAAACAAACTATTGAAAGCTTAGACCAAAGCTTAGATTATCCTGTTCACACTCCAGAGTTAACAAACACTAACATTTGGCCGTATTTGACTTAGACTTTTTTTTAAAATGGCCTTGTTTATCTCACCAGGCCTCAAAAAATTGAAGCAACACTTGCCTATCCCTCCCCAGGTGAATCCCAGTGTTATAGTAATAAAAGCAAAAGATTCGTTTCAAAGAGAAATAAGAGTGGGAATAACTTGGACTTTTTCTTTTAGTTAACAAAAGGAATTAAGCATTATAGTTGAGACTCCATTTGAACCCTTTCTCCATTCTACTTGCTTCCTCCCCCTCTCCCCAGCAGAGCTTGTTGTATAGGTGATTGTGTTTTTATCAATTTCCTGAACAAACTAACAATCAACAAGGAAATAACAACAACCTCACCCCCCCAGGGGGCAAATGGAATGCATTTTTTTTTTTTTTTTTGGCTGTGTGTGGCTTGTGGTCCTCAGTAGTGAAACTCCACATCCTGACCAGTGCATCACTAGGGAAGTCCCTCGAGCACATTTTTATAAAGCCAGATTTATTCCATTAAAAGAATCATCTTTGACTCTGATAGTAGGACTTTCCAGTTTTATTTATCTTACAATGTCCTTCCTAAAGTAAAATGGTGGTGATAGTGACAGCATTTTTTGGTAATGCTCCATTTGGCAAAAGAAAAAAATCCAGTAATGGGAGAATGGAAAAATAACCTGTGGCATGTTTATGCAGTGATGGAAATGAACGAAACTAAGCTACATGTATCAATATGAATAAATCTGGAAGCTAATGTTAAGCAAACAAATGCCAGTTGGGGAAGGATTAGAACTGTACCATACTATTTACATAAAAGTTAAAATGACAAAAAATATAATATTATGTTATATATTAGGACAGTGTTTTTCAAACTTTTGGAGGCCACAGTGTGCTGTAAGAAAGATATATTATGTCTCAACCCTCAGTACATATATATACAGATGTAAAACTTTTACAAAAATTTCACAAGACATCCTTACCTTACTAAGTGTCATATGCTCTGATTATTTTTTAATCCTCTCCTATCCTTACTATTGAAATGCTAGCTGTGATCCTTTAAATTGATTTTGAAATATACCAGTTTAGGAGTATATCCCATGCAGTAAAAGTATAAAGTCACGTGAGAAAGAAACATACAACATTCAGAAACATGTTTCCACGTAGTGAAAATATAAAGACATCCATGAAACACATCATACTGAGGAGGAAAAAAGAAAAGAGGTGATTGGGGAGGGGTACACAGGGGGTGCAATTTTTTTTCTGATGTTTTATTTCCTGTATTGGAAGGTGGTTATGTGGGAGTTTGTTATATTAGTCTTTAAAGTCAGCTTCATCGAGGTACACCCTGTATATGATAAAACACAACCATTTTAAGTTTACAGTTTAATGAATTTTGATCAATATATACACTCATGTAGCTTTTTCCCCAATAAGATAGAGAACATTTCCATCACCCCCCAAAAGTTCCTCCAAGTCTTCCCCTTTTTTTTCTTTTCTTCTTTTTTTTTAAATTTTGATGGTACACTGTGGCATGCGGGACCTTAGTTTCCAGATCAGGGATGAATCTTGAGCCCCTTGCATTGGAAGGTGGAGTCTCAACCACTGGACCACCAGAGAAGTCGCTCCTCCTTTTGGAATTAATCTCCCTCCACGCCTAAACCCCAGTTGCAGGCAATAACTGATTTCCTATTTGCAATTATAGATTACAGTGATCGTTTCTAGAGTTTTAGATAAATGGGATCATACAGATTAGGCTCTTTCTGTGTCTTGTTTCGTTCACTCAACATCATGTTTTTAAGACTGGTACATATTGTGTGTGTTGGTAATCCATTCCTTTTTATTTCTGAGCAGTATCCTCAGTATGAGTAGATAACAATATGTTTATCCATTCACCTATTAGCAGGCACTTGGGTGGTTTCAAGATTTTGGAAAATTTTTGATAATGTTTATGTCTGAGATGGTTTAATAAACAATAAATCTACAGAGACTCCCTGGAGTTCCAGTGGTTAAGATTTCACACTTCCAATGCAGGAGGCATGAGTTCAATCCCTGGTCAGGGAACTAAGATCCCACATGCTGTGCAGCATGGCCAAAAAAAAAAAGAGAGAGAGAGATCTCTTTTAATAAAAAGAAAAGGGAATCACAAAACAAACAAACAAAAATTAATACAGTGCACACACACACACACACACTCCCACCCCCACTGTGTTACTCTGGCAGTTTTTCTGGTATCACATCCCCAAGTCCCTGCTTCCTCAGCAGCATTCTGGAAAACCACTGAAGGCTGCCCGCAGCGGAAGTTGATGATGGGCCACTGGGCAGAGAAACCAGAGGTCCCAAGGGCCCATCTTGGTTTCTGCCCTGAGCTGGCCTTTTCTTCTCAGAAATATTGATTATGGTAAAGGGGCTGCTGGCTTGGCTTGGAAGCCTGGGATCTCAGATCTGTGTGGCCTGGAAAGCCCGGCCCTCCAGCTCCCTTGCTGAGGCTCTGAAACACACACTGACAATTTCTGAAAGAGCTTTCCACCAGTCCTTCCATCTGCCCGTGCACTGGCCCCTACCCAGCCCAGGAGGGAAGCTGCATCCAGGTGTAGAGGCTTTCCTGAACCAAACCAGATCAGGCTCCCAGGGCCTGATTCACAGCAAATTGTCTTATTTGCCCATGAGTGTTCAAATCTCATCTTCTCTTCACAGCCCTGACATTACAGTAGAGCTGTGGCCTTAGAGCCAGTTGGGAAGCAAAGTCTAACCCTGGGAAGGACAGAAGGGCAGTGAGTGGGCTCAGAGCGGCCAGCTCTGCCCTGCTGGTTGCCCCCTCTCTGGGTTCAGCTCCAAAGGCTATTCTCTGCCACTTCCAAGTCTGTTCCATCAAGTGCTTCCCTGTTACTTGGAATCAGACTCCAGCTCTTTCTCCTTAGTGGTTGAATAGCCTGGAGCAAGTGACATGGGTAAGCCTCAGTTTTGTGAAGTGAAGATAGTGCAGAATTGAATGAAATGAGGTACGTGGGCTGCTTAGCATGGTACTCGAAACATAACGTAGTGAGTTGTATTCTCTGAAGTTGGCCGTGACGATATTTCTGGTCCAACTCGCTTTTCTAGAACCCTACCCCTCCCCTATCAAAAGATGAAATCTAGGTTCCCTCCCCCTTGGGTTTGGGGGGACTCTCTACAGCGAAAGTGATGCTATGTGGTTTCCTAGGCTGGGTCTCAAAAGGTAATATATACCATCCTACTCTCTCCTGGCCTGAAGTAAGTCAGACAGAGAAAGACAAATCCTGTATATTCTCACTTTTATGCTAAATCTACAAAAGCCTAACTCAAAGAAATAGAGAGCAGAACAGTTGCTAGGGGCTGGAGGGAGGTGGGAGAGATGGAGAGATACTGGTCAAGGATTATAAACTCCCAGCTATAAGAGGAATGAGATCTGGAAATCTAACATACAGCATGGTGACTATAATTCACAAGAATGTATCACACACGAGTTGTTAAGAGAGTAGATCTTTAAAAAAAAAAATTTCCCCCCATTTTTATTTATTTATTGGGCTATTCCAGGTCTTAGTTGCAGCATGCAAGATCTTCAGCTGTGGCATGTGGGATCCAGTTCCCTGACGAGGGATCGAACCTGGGGCTCCCCACCCCACTCCACTTTGGGAGCGTGGAGTCCCAGCCACTGGACCACCAGGGAAGTTCCAAAATAGTAGATCTTAAATGCCATCACTATACACATACAAAATAGTAATTACATGAGGGGATAGACGTATTCATCTAATGGTTAATCATTTTACAATATATACATGCATCTAATCTTCACATTGTATACCTTAAACCTGCTTATGTTGCAGGTCAATAATATCTGGATGAAGCTGCAGGGAAAAGGTAGAATGGCACTCCTGGCCCTCTCTTTCTCTTGGGACCCTGCCACTGTGCCTGAGGAGGCTAAGGCCACATGCTGAGGGTCCAGGTAGGTGCTCTGGCTGCTGCCCCAGGTGAGGGCCTAGTTAACAGCCAGTATCCACCATCAGTCAGCATCAAGCAGTCCTTCCAGCCCCCTTCTCTTCCAGCAGCCCCTTCTCTGCACTCCTGAGCAGAGATGAGCTGTTCTCATGGAGCTCTGCCCAGTCACAGATTTGTGAGCTAAGTAAACGATCGCTATTGTTTTTCTGTTTTTAACTTTTTATTGGAGTCGCTGTTGTTTAAGTCACCAGGTTTCAGGGTGTTTTGTTAAGCTGCTGTGGATAACCAGAGCACAGAAAGACCACGTTACACGTCGGTGCATCATTGTCTCTGTCCCTCTTTCGCTCACACTCCATGTTCCTCATTTACAGCAAATCCAAGTGCATCCCAAATACAACCTTTTCAAGTTCAAGCCACCATCATCCCTGGCCTGAAAGACTTAAAACTATTTCTGCTCTTGTCTCTTCTCCACCCAGCAGGTGAACCAGCTCTTAGAAACGGAAGTATGATCATGCCTCTCTCTGTTCTGAAGCCTCTAATGGCTTCCTGTTAAACCTGGAATAAAATCCAAATCCTGACTTTTGCCTACAAACCGTAGTGTGCTGGGAAGTGGTGTGTCTGCTCTCAAACAAGCAAAAACAAAAAGCCCTGATATACAGGGTTGCCAGCTCTTGGAGTTCATATGAATAAGCCTGAGACACACCACGGCTGCCAGGCCGGGCGTCACACCACCTTTAGTCTAAGACTCGCACCCCCCCTGCCCCCCGTCCCCCACCCCCCACCACTGGCAACCACTCTGGCTCCTTGCTATGTCTCAAACATCCCAAGCACGTTCCCATCCTGAAACTGTTCCTTGGCTAGAATGCTTTACCCCAGGTATTTGCTCCCTCACTCCTTTCAAGTCTCTGTTCAGCTATCACCTTGTCAGAGGTCTTTCCTGACCAACCTACTTAAAACAGCTTCAACTCTTTCATCACCCTTTCTCCCCTTAACCCTGTTCTGTTTTTCTCCATGCCACTCTCAGTTGTCTGCCATTGTATTATGTCTTTGTCTATTTTCTGTCTCCACATGGGCAGAGATTTTTGTCTGCTTGGTTCACCACTATATAACCAGTGTCTGCCATGTCCAAGATGCTCAGTAAAAATTTGTCAAATAGACAAATAAATTGAAGCTACTGTAACAGAGAAGAACAAACCTGACTCCATATTGAATCTATTCCTTTAGCTCTAAACTTTGTGCTCTGTGGTTTGCGCTTAGTCATGCTGACTCTGCACCTTTTGTAAAAGAATGTTGCCTATAGGCTGAAGTACATAGGACAGCCCATTCTCAAGGTTCTGACCTTTAAAGGTATATAACAGTTTTTCATTCATGTAAAGATAAAAAGTTGCAGAACAGAGAATAACATTTGTCTGGTTGGAGGTTTATAGGAATTTTGTGATCAGACCTAGTGTACAGCTGTAAGAACAAAAAATTCCAGCAATTTGAAACTAGTCATGCCCCCTCCCATTTTAGTATAAGAGAATTCTAACTCTGGCAAGATGGTTCTGGTCCGCCATCTCTGCGGTCTGCTAGCTTTCTGAATAAAATTGTTATTCTTTGCCCCAACAACTCCTCTCAGTGTATTCACCTGTCCTGGGGAAAGCAGTGTAAGCTTGGACTTGGTAAAACTATTAATAATATATATGCAAAATAGGGATGATAATAGTTGAGGGCAGGATTCAATGAAATGATGCAGGTAAGTGCTTAACACAGCACTCTACTCTGAGGAGGAGTGTGTTGTAAAGTTGCTATTTACCTCACATCACAAGATAAGCTGAGGTCCAGGGGACAGCACCTGGGGACAGTGAGGAACAGTGGTTGTCTCTGTGAAACTCACGTAACAGAGCAGGCCTCTTCCTGGCCCTAGAGTGTGCCTCTCTGCAGGGTAAGAAAGCAGTCCCTAGGGTCCTAACACTCCCTCTGGCCTCACCATTTTATAGACCAAGGAAGGAAGAACACCAAAGTAATTCTCAGGGCTTGAAAAATCTTGCTTGTCTTGATGGTAGGAATGCAGATAAGGAACAAGTGGCTCTTTACTGATTCAGTTTTCCAGAGTTTCAAATTTGCATTACAATATCATCAAGAGAAATAAAAATTAAAAGAATGATTAACTCTCTTCCCCAAACCTTCATTTCTGTTCTTACTCTGATTTTATTTGTTTGTTTGTGGTTGTGTTTAAAAGTAAAAACAAAGTCCTGATCTTTGGTAGTAGTTATTGAAATATTTATGGGTGAAATGACATGCTGTCTGAGATTCGCTTCCAAGTAACTTGTTTGCAAGTTGAGTTCTTTGGAAGCAGGCATTGAGACGGAGGTTGGGAGTGCAAGACATATGCAATGCTTTGAAAAAAGACAATGGTTTATTTATTGTTCAGTGTGAAAATGCAAGTTGCAGAGCAGTACATAAAACATAATCCTGTTTGTGCAAAATAAGAAGCATGATGATAGAAGATGTTTCTGGAAGGATATGCAAGAGACTGTCAACAGCAGGGAGTGAGATTGAGTGGGAGTAGGTATCTACATCCCCTTGCCATCCTTTGCACTGCTTGTATTTTTAAAACATTTGGTTCAGTTCAGTCGTTCAGTTGTGTCCGACTCTTTGCGACCCCATTGACTGCAGCACGCCAGACTTCCCTGTCCATCACCAACTCCTGGAGCTTGGACATACGTTATTTACATACTAAAAGTCCCAGGCTAAACTGTTGGCCATGATTGTTAGTCCACCTGTTAAAAAATTTAGCAATTTACTACTCATTTTTAAGTAACGCAACAAATACACGTGCTATGGGTTGAATTGTTTTTCCCAAAATCCATGTGTTGAAGGGATTGAACCTGGGCACCCTGCATTGGGAGCTCAGAGTCATAGCCATTGAACCATGAGGCAAGTCCTCAGAAAAAGAAATTTGGACACAGACACACACAGAGAGAAGACTGGGAGAATACACAGGGAGAAGACGGCCAGTAACAGTCAAGAAGCGAGATCTTAGGAGAA
This sequence comes from Cervus elaphus, assembly GCF_910594005.1. Taxonomy (NCBI): domain Eukaryota; kingdom Metazoa; phylum Chordata; class Mammalia; order Artiodactyla; family Cervidae; genus Cervus; species Cervus elaphus. The sequence goes on along the minus strand of NC_057819.1, from coordinate 18,009,991 downwards.
ACCAACCCTAGTGACATCTTGATCTTGGACTTCTGGCCTCCAGAACTGTGAGAAAATAAATTTCTGTTGTCTCAACCACCATACTTTGTTATGGAAGCCCAAGCAAACTAATACAGCTTCAAATATTTGGAAAATACAGACATGTGGAAAGGATAAAGTCATACATAATTCCACCACTCAGCGAAACCCATGGGAAGATGCCACTTCTGGCTCAGAGTGAGAAGTATGGGGCTCTGACCACTGCTCTTCTCTCAATAGGGAAGGTGTCTCTGGCTGTTGCCTTTAGAAAGCTGGGAGGATTTTATATCTAAAGAGCCTGCTTCCACACAAACTGGATGGCATTTGGCCTTTTCAAGCTGCTGTGGGCTTTTTATTCCAAGGAGTTGCTTCCCTTAAAAGGTGATAAAAATCCACACCAAAGAATTCGAGTGTGATGTGATTTAGAGCAGGGGTCAGCAAACTTTTTCCATAAAGGGCTAGACAGTAAATATTTTTGCCTCTGTGGGCCAAATGATCTCTGTTGCAATTACTCAATTCTGCCACTGTAACATGAAAGCATCCTAGACAATATGTAAATGAATGATTGTGGCCATGTGCCAATAAAACTTTATTTACAAAAACATGTGACAGGCCATGGTTCAGTCTGAAAACCCTTGGTTTAGAGCAGTTATTTACTTTTTAATATACTTTAATATTTTATTTAGAAGCAATGAATGTCTTAAGGAGAAAGTCTCAGATATTTCTAATAAGTCCTAACCCTGTCATCTCTTTTTAATAAAGAGAAATTAGACCTCAAGTCCAGCCTTTAGGTGTGAAAAGATCCCTTTAGAATTTAAGTATATATATTTATCGTTATCTTCTATTTATGGCAAATGATACTTGTTTTCCAATTATGAACATTTTCTGTTTAAAATAGACTCTAAATACTAAAATTGCAAGTTGATTAAACGTGTTAAATGTGTAATAGTATAGAGGATATAAAGATATGGTATGGGACTTCCGTGGTGGCACAGTGATAAGAATTCACCTGCCAATGCAGGGGACACGAGTTCAATCCCTGGTCTGGAAAGATTCCACATGCCACGGGATAGCTAAGCTCATGCATCACAACTATTGAGCCCTCCTACCACACCTACTGAGCCTGCACACCGCAACCATCGAAGCCAGTGCACCTAGAGACCACGCTCCACAGTAAGAGAAGCCACCACAATAAGAAGCCTGCTGCTGCTGCTGCTAAGTCGCTTCAGTCGTGTCCGACTCTGGGCGACCCCATAGACGGCAGCCCACCAGGCTCCCCCGTCCCTGGGATTCTCCAGGCAAGAACACTGGAGTGGGTTGCCATTTCCTTCTCCAATGCATGAAAGTGAAAAGTGAAAGTGAAGCCACTCAACCGTGTCCGACTCTTAGCGACCCCATGGACTGCAGCATACCAGGCTCCTCCGTCCATGGGATTTTCCAGGCAAGAGTACTGGAGTGGGTTGCCATTGCCTTCTCCAAATGAGAAACCTAGGGCCCCACAATGAAGAGTAGCCTCTGCCGTTTGCAACTAGGGAAAGCCCACTTGCAGCAATGAAGACCCAGTGCAATCAAAATAAATAAATAAATATTTTTCAAAAAGATATGGCAAGCATTGTGAAGACATTTGAAAAACCTTTGGAACACCTGGCACTTTTAATTTTATTTTTTACTTTTAAATTCTGCCTTTTAAGATTCTGATGGGTAATGACACATATGTCTCAGTCTGTTTGGGATGCTATGACAAACATGCCATAGATTGGATGGCTTATAAACCACAAACATGTAGTTCTCACAGTTTTGGAGGCTAGAAAGTCCAGGGTTAAGGTGCTATAGATTGGGTGTCTGGTGAGAGACTATTTCTTGCTTCATAGACAGCTGTCTCCTCACTGTGTCCTCACAAGGCTGAAGGGGTGAGGGAGCTCTGTTGGGTCCATTTTATAAGCACACTAATCCCATTCATTAACCTCATTTTTTTCCTCTGTAAACTGAGTTAATGATGGTACCTACTTTGGTGGAGATATTCATGTAGAGGGCTGAAAATTTCTCTGACAGCAGCAAGAGTTCAGTAAATGGTAATGTCATGGTGACTATACAGTCTGAAGAATGATAAGGAAACTTTGGTGCAATATAATGTAAGAGCAGTGGACTTTGAGCCAGGATCATTTGATGTAAATGTTTGTCCATTAATTAGGCCAATCACTCTGGACACATTCAGCTTCTTAGCTTCAGTTATCATTATCTGCAAAATGGGGGCAAGGTGCAAATGATATATATATATTCAGGCCTCTTTATTTTTCTATTAAAAAAGTGTATTGAGCCTCCACTATGTACCATGATCTCTTCTGGGCTCTAGGGCCATGGCAGTAAGCAAAGCAGACCCCTGGCCACCTCCGCCTGCCCCCCCCAAAAAGAAGCACTGGGGAGTGGTAGGGAAATTCAATAGGGAAGAAAAATAAGTAAACTGTAGAGAATGTTATATGTATGTACGTGTCTGTATTCAGTCTTATCCAACTCTTTGCAGCCCCATGGACTATAGCCCACCAGACTCCTCTGTCCATGAAATTTCCCAGACAAGAATATGAAAGGGGGTTGCCATTTCCTACTCCAGGGGATCTTCCCAAATCTGGTATCAAACCCATGTCTCTTGTGTCTCCTAAAGGCCAGTTCTTCACCATTAGCACCACCCGGGGAGCCACCTGAGAATATTATATGATTATATAATGACGGAAAGGGGATAGAACATTGGGACTTCTATTTGCAAGAACAAGAAAGCCAAAATCCAAGTGGCTCAATCAGAAAATTTAATTGCATATGTGAATGAAAAAAATGCATGAACAATTTTTTAAAAAAAATTCAGGTGTGGCTTGATCCAGGAGCTCAAATGGCGCTATCAGGGATGGTCTCTCTCCTACCATCACTAGGTTCAGCTTCTCTTTGTTCTAATTCCAATCTCTCAATTAAGCACTGCCCTGTGGTGGAAAGACAGCTGCCAGGAGCTCCCTTCCTCATAACACCAAGACCAGCAGAGCAGGGAGCCAGCTTCTCCCTAACAAATGGAACACAGGTCCTGGCCCGACTCTTAGTGGTCCAAACTGAGTTGGCAGTCATTGCAGCCAGAGACATGTGAGGCTCTGATTGGCCAGGTCTGAGTCACATGACCATCCTGGTCATAGGAAGTGGAGTTTCTATCACTTAGACCAAAAGAACTTCCAGATGTTCAAGCTGGATTTAGAAAAGGCAGAGGAACCAGAGATCAAATTGCCAGCATCCGTTGGATCATAGAAAAAGCAAGAGAGTTCCAGAAAAACATCTACTTCTGCTTTATTGACTACACCAAAGTCTTTGACTATGTGGATCAGAACAAACTGTAGAAAATTCTTAAAGACTCTGGAATACCAGAACACTTTATCTGCCTTCTGAGAAATCTGTATGCAGGTCAAGAAGCAACCCTTAAAACTGGACATGGAACAACTGACTGGTTTCAAATTGGGAAAGGAGTACATCAAGGCTGTATACTGTCACCCTGCTTATTTAACTTACAAGCAGAGTACATCATACAAAATGCCACGCTGAATTCCAGCACAAGCTAAAATTAAGACTGCCGCAAGAAATATCAATAACCTCAGATACCCTGATGACAACACCCTTATGGCAGAAAGAGAAGAGGAACTAAAGAGCCTCTTGATGAAAGTGAAAGAGAAGAGTGAAAAGGCCGGCTTAAAACTCAACATTCAGAAAACAAAGATCATGGCATCTGGTCGTTCCATCACTTCATGGCAAATAGATGGAGAAACAGTGGAAACAGTAACAGACTATTTTCTTGGGCTCAAAAATCACTGCAGTTGGTGACTGCAGCCATGAAATAAAAAAACGCTTGCTCCTTGGAAGAAAAGCTATGACAAACCTAGATAGCATATTAAAAATCAGAGACATTACTCTGCCAACAAAGGTCTATCTAGTCATAGCTGTGGTTTTTCCAGTAGTCATGTATGGATGTGAGAGTTGGACCATGAAGAAAGCTGAGTGCCAAATAATTGATGCTTCTGAACTGTGGTGTTGGAGAAGACTCTCAAGAGTCCCTTGGACTGCAAAGGGATCAAACCAGTCCATCCGAAAGGAAATCAGTCCTGAATATTCGTTGGAAGGACTGATGCTGAAGCTGAAACTTCAATACTTCGGCCACCTGATGCAAAGAAAAGACTGTGATGCTGGGAAAGATTGAAGGCAGGAGGAGAAGGGGGCGACAGAGGATGAAATGGTTGGATGGCACCACTGACCTGATGGACATGAGCTTGAGCAAGATCTGGGAGTTGGTGATGGACAGGGAAGCCTGGCATGCTACAGTCCATGGGGTCACAAAGAGATGGACACGACTGAGTGACTGAACTGATCTGAACTGAGACCAAAGGAACCATCAGTGGGGGGAGGGGATGTCATGAGTAAAATCGAGGTGTTGTTCCTTGAAGAAGGGTGAAAAAGTAGGGGTAGAGAAACAGAGTAGGCAGTCAGTAGGTGGCAGCCAAACTTGAAAGGAATAATTGGCCTCCTTTCTCCAAAGTTCCAACCCATCTATCTTTGGCTGAGTCAGAAGATTATTTCTGAAAATTGTCCGGCAGTTCTGGTGTGTTTTGCTAAAAAAAAAAAAAAAAAAATCAGGCCGGATATGAGGCCCAGTTGTTTAATTAATGGGCCTGGAAGGAAGATAGACAGATGTACTGTGAATAGAATAAACGCCCATTGAGGTCAGGGTAGAGGGGAAAAGGAAGAAGGCTGATGTGGTTTCAGGGCAGCTTCATCCTTTCAGGCATGATCTGACGCTGATGGATGTCTCCTCTTGCGTCTTTAAAGAAAGCAGGAGTCACCTGGTTGGATCCCTTTGACAGCTGACAGAGATAAGAGGAGGGCTAGACTCCAGGCTGGGAACAAGGCAGCAAAACTCTGTAGGAGTCAGCCTGGAAATTGTTATTTCCTTTCTGCAGGACTTGAGGACTTTCCTGGGCAACTGCCAGATCACACAATTCTCCCTCCTTGCCATGCCCAGAGCATAAAAAATAATAAAATACAAAGAAGGATATACATCAGAGAATTAATATTGGCTGCATATACCAGAAACTCAGCCCATATTCAGTTTTCTCTCACGTTAAAGTAAGTTCATGGGTGGGCAGCTCAGGGCTTGTGTTGCCACAGAATCATCAAAGACCAAATTTTTCTAACTTTGCCCTCTGCTTTCTTTTGAATTGGCTTATGATCTCAAGGCTGCTGGAAAACTTACTCTGTCGACTTGAGGGAGGAGCAAAGCAAGGGCATGAATGTGTGATTCTATTAAGGGAGGGATGAGGGAACTCCAGTCCCCCTGAAGGGCCAAGTGTTAACACTTCTTTTTTAAGAGTCCTCACTTCCTATCTTAGTGTCCTGCAACTTGCAAGTGTGTAGTAAATATTGCCAAGAGAATTATGTCTTCCTGGCTGCTCCAACACAGCAGCAACCCCCTGCTGGTATGGAAAGTTGAACATGAAGCATTTATTGCAATTTCACTTCAAGTCAGGCACACTGCTTAGAGAAACATCTTGCATGCACCCTTTTTTCCAGTTGCAAAGTATCTTATTATTTAATAATAATTTTAAACATCAAGCATCTGAGGCCCAGAGATGTTAAGTGACTGGCCCAAGGTCACACAGTAAGTGGTGGATCGGGGACTTGAACACTCATATGCCTGACTCCAGAGGATCTTTTCTTAGCTATTAGGTAAACTTGTTTCCTTGGTTTTCAGAAAAGGTCAGTGCTATAACCCTCATTGCAATGTCATCAGAGTGAATGTTTATGGGAGGCTTATTTTGTGCCCAACTTTGTTCTAAGCATTTTATGTGAATCAACTCATGTAATCCTCAAGCACAATCCTATGAAGTAAGTACTATAATTTTATCCCAGTTTACAGATGTGGAAGCTGAGTCACAGAGAAGTTAAATGAGTAGTCCTTGAGTGGCAGAGCTAGGATTCAAACCCAGGCAGTCTGATTCGAAAACCTGTACCAGATACTGTCTGAGGCTCCTTAATAACCTTTCTGTGCAAGCCAATCTGTTGGTTCATACTTCCCACCCTGCACCTGAACAGCCCTGAGAGTGATCATTACCTTAAAATTTGCAATCTGGGCAAGTCATTAATTTCCCTCTGGTCCTGGACCTGCAGACTGCCAGGACCTGGACTTGACTCTATCCACCAGGGCTGGCTGGGCAAGTATGGGGGCAAATCAGAAGTCCCAGGAAGTTAACATTCCCTGGGGAGCATCCCTCAACCAATGACTGACAGGAGTTGGAGGATAGATACCCCAGCTCCTGCCCCTCAGGTGGGATCATGCTGAGGTGTGTTCTACATAGTCCCAAGTGTTCCTCCAGAGCCTTGTCTGCTCACAGTGGGACTCTGTACCCTCTTATTCTGTGTACCAGACCACCTCACTTGCCTCCTGAGAAATCTATATGCAGGTCAAGAAGCAACCCTTAAAACTGGACATGGAACAACTGACTGGTTCCAAATTGGGAAAGGAGTACATCAAGGCTGTGTACTGTCACCCTGCTTATTTAACTGATATGCAGAGTACATCATGCAAAATGCCGGGCTGAATGAAGCACAAGCTTGAATCAAGACTGCTGCAAGAAATATCAATAACCTCAGATACCCTGATGACACCACCCTTATGGCAGAAAGAGAAGAGAAACTGAAGAGCCTCTTGATGAAAGTGAAAGAGAAGAGTGAAAAAACTGGCTTAAAATTCAACATTCAAAAGACAAAGATCATGGCATCTGGTCGCCCCATCACTTCATGGCAAATAGATGGAGAAACAATGGAAACAGTGATAGACTTTATTTTCTTGGGCTCAAAAATCACTGCAGATGGTGACTGCAGCCATGAAATCAAAAGACGCTTGCTCCTTGGAAGAAAAGCTATGACAAACCTAGATAGCATATTAAAAATCAGAGACATCACTTTGCCAACAAAGGTCCGTCTAGTCACAGCTGTGGTTTTTCCAGTAGTCATGTATAGATGTGAGAGTTGGACCATTAAGAAAGCTGAGTGCCGAATAATTGATGCTTCTGAACTGTGGTGTTGGAGAAGACTCTCGAGAGTCCCTTGGACTGCAAGGAGATCAAACCAGTCAATCCTAAAAGAAATCAGTCCTGAATATTCATTGGAAGGACGGATGCTGAAGCTGAAACTTCAATACTTTGGCCACCTGATGTGAAGAACTGACTCATTGGAAAAGACCCCAATGCTGGGAAAGATTGAAGGCAGGAGAAGGGGGTGACAGAGGATGAGATGGCTGGATGACATCACTGACTCGATGGACGTGAGTTTGAGTAGGCTCTGGGAGTTGGTGATGGACAGGGATGCCTGGCATGCTGCAGTCCATGAGTCAGACACAACTGAGTGATTGAACTGAACTTCCTTGCTCTCTTCCTGATATTTCCTGGAACCACCTCTCAAACAATTTTCAGTAGAATCTGCCTCTGAATCTCTTTTGTGGGGAACTCAAACTAAGTAGAACCTAAAGTCCCAACCACTACACAGACTGCCTACACATATCAACGTTATTTTTAAGTGAAAACAAAACTGGCAACTGAGAAAATACCTGGAGGGTACCTAGGCAGGGAAGTGGCTAAACCAATCTTTGTTCATAAGTGTGTATGTTGTTGTATGTGCATGCATGTATGTGTGCAAGGAGTCAGATGGACTCCTTGCCTTAAAAATGTCATCCAGTCCAGCCAAGAGCAGGCAGACTTTGAAGAGTGAATCAATTTCTCTTTCCAAACAGCCTAACAAGGAGGAGCATCTAGATAAGATAAGCAGAAACGAATTTCTGTTTGTTGTGACTTTTCAGAGTTCTAGCTAGAGGACTTATAACTGTGGGTTTCCTGTTCTTGTGGAGTTTTGATGGGGGAGGGTTTGTTTCAGAGGCCCGAGACTGGGAAGAGGAGGTTGGAGAAAAGAAGCTGATGCAACTTAGATTGAAGCTGCTGTGGGGTTCTTTTCAACCCACACTTTACATATATTTTTGCCAGATTATATTTACTGGTACTTTGTCAAAGTCTGACTCGGGTTACAAGCCCAGTTGTAGGCCTAGGATCAGGCCATGGTCAGGCCTGGGATCTGAAACGTCAGTGGAACTGGTCTTTCCACCTCCAAGAAAAGACTGTGCCTTAGACTTTGTTCTCTCCTTTTAATTTCTCCCAACATGAAATGTAAGTGCTGTTACTGTCGCATTTCACAGATGCGGAAGATGGGGCCCCAAGGAGTGAAATGGTTTCTTCAAGGTCACCCAGCATTAGACACTTGGCAGAGCTGGGATTTGAGCCAAAGTCTGTTTTCCTCCCAAACCCTCAGCCCTTCCCAGAAGGGATCTGTCATTGTGTGGGGTTAGCCCCATGAATGACATGTTCAGATTGCTATTCTGCTGCTTCCTGGCTGTGTGACCCTGGGCAAATGACTTCACCTCTCTGAACTTCAGTTCCTTCCTCTGTGAAATGGAGGTAAGAACAGTGCTTACCTTGTACAGCTATTGTGAGGGGGGAGATGCAGTCACAGATGGGACGTGTTCAGTCTGGCCCATGAGCACTTGATATAGTTGGACTATTATTACTATTCTCCATGAAATTTTAAAAATAGAGTGTCTCATAGAAATCATACTTGTGGCTGCCAAGGGAGAGTGGGGAGGGAGAAGAATGGACTGGGAATCTGGGGTTAATAGATTCAAACTATTACATTTAGAATGGATAAACAACAAGGTCCTAGTGTGGCACAAAGAACTATATAAAATCTCCCAGGATAAACCATAATGGATAAGTATATTTTAAAAAGAATGTATATATGTGTATAACTGAGTCCCTTTTCTGTACATCAGAGATTAGCACAACATTGTAAATCAACTACACTCTAAAAAAATAATTTAAAAAATCAAACTCAAAAATAGAGTGTCTCCTTGAGCAACTGTTTAGAAGGATACTAGCCATTAGAAATAAAATATGAGCCAATATGGAACTTAAAATTTTTCCATTAGTCATATTAAAAAACTAAAAAAGAACAGGTGAAATTAATTTTAATTGTATATCTGATTTAACTCAATATATCTAAAATATTGTCATTTCAACATGTAATCAAATAAAGAAAGTGTTCTTGAAATATTACATACTCTTTTTAGAGCATTAAGGATACAAACCCCTTCAGTTCACAGTCTTACTGTGGCAAAGGGGTTTGTGTAACTCAGTGCAGCTATGAGCCATGCCGTGCAAAGCTACCCAAGATGTACAGGTCACAGTGAAGAGTTCTGACAAAATGTGGCCCACTGGAGGAGGGAATGGTAAATCACTCCGGTATTCCTGCTACAAGAACCCCACGAACAGTATGAAAAGGCAAAAGCATATGACACCAGAAGATGAGCCTCCCAGGTGGGAAGTTGTCCAATATGGTACTGGGGAAGAGTGGAGGGCAATTACTAATATCTCCAGAAAGAATGAAGCAGCTGGGCTAAAGCAGAAACGATGTTCAGTTGTGAATGTGTCTGGTGGTGACAGTAAAGTCTGATGCTGTAAAGAACAATATTGCATAGGAGCCTGGAATGTTAGGGCCATGAATCAAGGTAAACTGGATGTGGTCAAGCAGGAGATGGCAAGAGTGAACATCAACATCTTAGCTAAGTAAGTAAGTAAAAGTTGCTCAGTCATGTCCAACTCTTTGCGACCCCATGGACTATACAGTCCATGGAATTCTCCAGGCCAGAATACTGGAGTGGGTAGCTGTTCCCTTCTCCAGGGGATCTTTCCAACCCAGGGATCGAACGCAGGTCTCCCACATTGCAGGCAGATTCTTTACCAGCTGAGTCACAAGGGAAGCCCAAGAATACTGGAGTGGGTAGCCTATCCCTTCTCCAGCAGATCTTCCCAACCCAGGAATCGAACCAGGGTCTCCTACATTGCCCGCGAATTCTTTACCAACTGAGCTATCAGGGAAGCCATGGTCAAGCAGCAGATGGCAAGACTGAACATTAACATCTTAGGAATCAGTAAACTAAAGTGGACGGGAATGGGTGAATTTAATTTAATTCAGATGACCATTATATCTACTACTGTGGGCGAGAATCCTTTAGAAGAAATGGAGCCGTCATAGTCAACAAGAGTCTGAAATGCAGTGCTTGGGTGCAACTGCAAAACCGACAGAATGATCTCAGTTTGTTTCTAAGGCAAGCCATTCAACATTACACTAATCCAAGTCTGTATCTCAGCCAATTATGTTGAAGAAGCTGAAGTTGACCAGTTCTATGAAGACCTACAACACATTTTAGAAGTAACACCAAAAAAAAGATGTCCTTTTCATAATAGAGGGTTGGAATGCAAAAGTTATGACCCAGAATAACAGGCAAGTTTGGCCTTGGAGTACAAAATGAAGCAGGGCAAAGCCTAACAGAGTTTTGCCAAGAGAACATGCTAGTCATAGCAACACCCTTTCCCAATAATCCAAGAGACAACTCTACACGTGGACATCACCAGATGGTCAGTACTGAAATCAGATTGATTATGTTCTTTGCAGCTGAAGATGGAGAAGCTCTATATACTCAGCAAAAACAAGACCTGGATCTGACTATGGCTCAGATTATGAGCTCCTTATTGCAAAATGCAGGCTTAAATTGAAGAAAGTAGAGAAAACCACTAGGCCATTCTGGTATGACCTAAATCAAATCCCTTTTGATTATACAGTGGAGGCGACCAGCAGATTCATGGGATTAATCTGGTAGACAGAGTGTCTCAAGAACTAAGGACAGAGGTTCATAACATTGTACAGGAGGTGGTAACCAAAACCATCCCAAAGAAGAAGAAATGCAAGAAGGCAAAGTGGTTGTCTGAGGAGGTTTTACAAATAGCTGAGGAAAGAAAAGAAGTGAAAAGGCAAAGGAGAATGGGAAAGGTATACTCAACTGAATGCAGAGTTCCAGAGACTAGCAAGGAGAGATAAGAAGGCCTTCTTAAATGAACAAATGCAAAGAAATAGAGGAAAACAACAGAATGGGCAAGACTAGAGATCTCTTCAAGAAAACTGGAGAGATCAAGGGAATATTTCAAGCAAGGATGGGCACGATAAAGGACAGAAATGTTAAGGATCTAACAGAAGCAGAAGAGATTAAGAAGAGGTGGCAAGAATACACAGAAGAACTATACAAAAAAGGTCTTAATGACCTGGATAACCACGATGGTATGGTCACTTGCCTAGTGCCAGACATCCTGGAGTGTGAAGTCAAGTGGGCCTTAGGAAGCATTACTGTAGTGTAGGTGATGGAATTCCAGCTGAGCTATTTAAAATCCTAAAAGATGATGCTGTTAAAGTGCTGCATTCAATATGTCAACAAATTTGGAAAACTGAGCAATGACCACAGGACTGGAAAACATCAGTTTCATTCCAATCCCAAAGAATGTTCAAACTACTATACAGTTACACTCATTTCATATGCTAGCAGGGTTGTGCTCAAAATCCTTCAAGCTAGGTTTCAGCAGTATGTGAACTGAGAATTTCCAGATATTCAAGCTGGATTTAGAATAGGCAGAGGGACCAGAGATTAAATTGGCAACATTTGCTGGATCATGGAGAAAGCAAAGGAATTCCAGAAAAATATCTACTTCTTCTTCATTGATTACTCTAAAACCTTGACTATGTGAATCACAACAAACAGTGGAAAATTCTTAAAGAGATGGGAGTACCAGACCATCTTACCTGTCTCCTGAGAAACCTGTATGCAGGTCAAGAAGCAACAGTTAGAACCGGACATGAAACAAGGGACTGATTCAAAATTGGGAAAGGATTACATCAAGGCTGTATATTGTCACCAAGCTTATTTAACTTCTATGCAGAGAACATCATGAGAAATGCCAAGCTGATGAATCACAAGTTGAAATCAAGATTGCTGGGAGAAATATTAACAACCTCAGATAGGCAGAAGATACCACTCTAACAGGCTAACAGGAGAAAGTGAAGAGGAACAAAGCAGTGATAGATTTTATTTTCTTGGGATCTAAAATCACAGCAGACAGTGACTACAGCCATGAAATTAGGGGTGGTTGCTTCTTGGAAGGAAAGCTATGGCAAACGTAGATAGACAGTATATTGAAAAGCAGAGATGTCACTTTGCCAACAAAGGTTCGTATAGTCAAAGCTATGGTTTTTTCAGTAGTCATGTACCGATCTTAGAGTTGGTCCATAAAGAAGGCTAGGTACCGAAGAATTGATGTTTTTGTATTGCGGTGCTGGACAAGACTCTTGAGAGTCCCTTAGACTGCAAGGAGATCAAACCAGTCAATCCTAAAGGAGATCAATCCTGAATATTCATTGGAAGGATTGATGCTGAAACTGAAGCTCCAATACTTTGGCCACCTGAAGGGAAGAGCTGACTCATTGGAAAAGACCCTGATGCTGGGAAAGATTGAGGGAAGGAGGAGAAGTGGACAGCAGAGAACGAGATGGTTAGATAGCATCACCAACTCACTGAACATGAATTTGAGCAAACTCCAGGAGATAGTGGAAGACAGAGGAGCCTGGCATGTTGTACTTCACGGGGTCACAACAACAAGGCTACAAAATCCAGTGTGTGTTTTACATTGACAGCACATCTCAGTTTGGACCAGCAATAGCAAGGTCTCAGAACCACAGGTCAGGAATGACTGCCATGTGAATGACGTAAATGATAAGCCATACTTCTCTGATTTTGTCTCTGTGTAAGCCAAAGAAAGGTTATTATGCAACCAGTTCTCTGGCACCTTGGCTGAAACTATCTGACAGAAACTTTCAGCGTATTTGTATGTAACAGATCTTCAGAAAACACAAGGTGAGACTATCTCCAGCCCCAACTCAACCTCCTTCACCTTCAGGTTTGTTGCCTCAATTACTGTATTAGAGGCCCAGTGGGAAAGGTCTGAAAGGTAGCAGTAAAATGTGTATGTAAATCTGTAGGAAAAAGTCCAGAAGTCTTTTCACCAAATTGTCAACAATGGAAATTAGGGATAACATCAAAGCAAACTTTGGTTTTTATCTATAATACTAATTTTTTCTACCTGAGAATGTGTTCATGTGTTACTTACATAAGTAAAAGCTGAAAGAAGGTGAGACAGAGAGAGAGAGAGAAGCAAAGAAAAGCAAGCATGATTTGAAGTACATCTCCAACAGTTTGAACAGAAAACAGGGTGAATGTAGGGGATTGAAGGTGGGTGAGTAGATGGAGTGTATCCTCACCATCTACTAGTTGTGTCACCTTCGGTAAGTTCCTAATGCTCTTTGGGCCTCAGTTTCTTTATCTTTATTTATTTTTTTTTTTAATGTTTTTTTTTCATTTATTTTTATTAGTTGGAGGCTAATTACTCTACAATATTGCAGTGGCTCCTGTCACACATTGACATGAATCAGCCTCTTTATCTTTAAAACAGGGATGAGGGATTTCCCTGGCAGTCCGGTGGTTAAGAGTTGCCCTTCCAATGCAGCGGGTGCGGGTTCGATGCTTGGTCAGGGAGCTAAGATCCTATATGCCTCGAAGTCAAGAAACCAGAACATAAACAACAGAAGCAATATTGTAACAAATTAAACAAAGATTTTATAAATGGTCCACATAAAAAATATTTTAAAAATAAATAAAAATGGGGATAATGGAACCCTGGTTGTTCTGAGGATTAAATGAGTGAATGTGTGAAAGGTATTGTGTGGCACATAGAAAGCGCTCAGAAAATGTTTTTGAGATTTCTAATTGGGGGGAGGTAGCAGGAAACTCTTCGTGAAAATACACTGGTGTGAAAGCTGGGGGATCTGGATGCTAAGTTTGGGTCTACCATCAACTAATTTGTGTGAACCTGGGCCTCAGTTTTATACTAATACTGTTACTAACAACAGCAATGTACATTTTTTGAGTACTTCCTATCACTCAGGAACTTTACATGTTAGATTTCATCAGACTTCAGAACATCCCTCTGAGGTAGATACTGTTAGTATTTTCCTTCTCCAGGTGAGAAAACAGAAGGCTTCCAGAACTGTAGCAGCTTGCCCAAGGCCACACAGCTTCTGCGTTCCAGTGGAGCAATGTGCAAGCAGACCTGAGCTGATGCCCACTGCACCTCCTGCCTCGGTAAAGTCTTCTGCTTTGCTGGACTGTGACGCTGGGAGTTGAGTTGCTTGCTGGGAGCTAACAGTTCTGGGTTAGAGAAGTGGTTCTGATGAACTTTGGGGCTACAGAGTTGGCCTACCCACTTTTTCATCTGTAAAATGGAACCAAGAATAACACAATGCCCTGCCTTTGAGGGTTTTCTTTTGAGCTTTCTCCTTAGTTCTTCTTCTAGATCTTCCTACCTCATTTTCTTTTCTCTTTCCAGACACCTCACTCACGAGACCATGATGAGGATCACAGGATGGAGGTGGGAGGTCTCTGAGATGCTTAAACAGCTCCAGGTCTCTAAGCCAGATGGCACAGGAAGAGGAAAAAGAGGGACGTTGTGGGGAAAAGAAATATGACTCGGATTACACTAAAGGATATGAGTGGGAACTTTTAGAGAATGGTGACGTGTGCACAAGGTCCCAAAGGGAACACACGGTGCGTACACTTGTGCGTCCTCACACAGACTCACTGTCTGAAACGCCCTGGCGGCCCATGTTCCGGGGAAAACAAGGAAGTCGTTAAATTATCCAGCTGTTCTGTCTAAATATGGTGCGCATCTGGTGGCCTGGAAACCTCTGGGTGACTTTTCAGTTTATATTCACTGTCTTGTTGTCTGCACCCAAGCTCAGGGCTCTAGGGGGAAAGGGGAAGGAGAAAAAGAGAAACGCGTGGATCGGAGGCAAGGGGTTGGCGAGAAGAAAAAGCACAGAGACAGAGAGAGGGAGATTGAAGGACAAAGACAAACAGACACTTTGAGGGTGGACTGGAGGCAAGGAGTGGGTGAGAGGGAAAAGCAGAGAGAGAGAGAGAGAGAGATTTGCTTAGAGACAGACACAAACATACAAAGACAGAAAGAGAGAAAGATGGACAGATAGATGGGCAGTGGGAGGAAGAGAGAAAAAGGAAGAGGAAACTCAAATAAGGAGATAGAGAGAGATAAAAAGAGAGAGTGATGGGGAAAGAGAAATTCACTTAGAGATGGAGACACAAACAAAGGAAGTGGTAGAACGAAAGATAAGATAGACTCAGGTAGAGAAAGCCTGACACAAACGCACAGAGTAAGATGGAGAAATTGACAGACTGAAAGCAATAAGTCCACATACAGAGATAGAGAGGAAAAAACATAGACATAGACAAACACATGCATGTGTACACACACAGAGAGAAATATTCAGAGACAGGTTCCCACAAGAGATGGGCTGCCAGTCCACTGGGAAAGAGGGGGACGGAGGTAAAGAGAGACAGAGAGATTGAGACTGAGAGACAAATACACACAGAGCTGGGAATATAAAGAGACTGAGAACGGGAGAGAAACAGAAAGAAGAAGGCAGAGAAACTGAGATCCATGCAGAGAAAGAAAATAAACCATTCAGACAAAAAGAGCCATCAGGATTTTCTGTTCTGCCAAAAAATGCTGGGAGTCAGAGTGTGTTGTGTTCGGATTTACTGCAAAACATTAATCTTTTCAGAGGAAAGAGTGGGCATTAAAAAATGTTTTTGATATAAATAATTGCTCTCCCAAAGGGGAGTTATTTTATTAATTTTTTTTCTTTTCTCTTAATAACATCAGAACGTTCTTAGGAGCACCAAAAACAGCATTTGAGGGTTTATCTACTTTCCACAAACATCTAGCATCAGCAGTTTCTTCTTAACAAGAGAAAAAAGAAAGTTTCCAGACAAGAATGAGACTTGATGAGTGCTGTGGGGTGCAGAGCAGACTGCCATGTAGAAAGTTTTAGAACAGGGAAGGAAATCCCCTTGCAACTCTCATATAGTGTCTTCCCAGACGGCTGTGTAAAAAGCAGTTCTGAGGCCAGGTCTCAGGGAGAAAGAACACTGTAATCTAATACTGAAGTCTGCCACCGTTAGGGAGGGGCAGTCCAGGTGGCGTTTGCCATATTTGCTATTTCTTTACCAAAAGCTAGTCCTTGCCTGGAACACTGGCACAGTCTGGGATAAGAGTACAAGGGGAAACCCGAAAACCATATGTCTAAGTACATTAAAGGTTAGAAAACGGTGAGGGAAGGGACTTCCCTCGTGGTCTCTCTGTGTGTGTTAGTCTCTCTTTGCGACCTCTTGGACTGTAGCCCTCCAGGCTCCTCGATCCGTGGGATTCCCCAGGCAAGAATACTGGAATGGGTTGCCATTCCCTTCTCCAGGGGATCTTCCCTACCTAGGGATCGAACCCAGGTCTCCTGCATTGCAGGCAGATTCTTCACCATCCGCAGGGAAGCCCTGGTTAAGAATCTGTCTTCCCATGCAGGGGACTCGGGCTCTATTCCAGGTTCGGGAACTAAGATCGCACATACCGCGGGGCAACCAAGCCCGCACTGCACATGCGCACACGCCACACCCACCGAGTCTGAAGCGCCACAGCCATTAAACACGTGCCCTGCAAATAGCCCGAGGAAGAGCCCCTGCCGGCAACTAAGACCCAACGCAACCCAAAATGACTAACTAAATATATATATAAAAAGGTGAAGGAAGACTGAGGAGCCCTGGCTGAGGGAGGGTGTGTGGGAGCCCTGGGTGAGGAGCTCTCACTGAGGGAGGTGGGTGTGAGGAGTCCTGGCTGAGGGAGCGTGTGAGGGAGCCCTGATTGAGGGCGGGTGTGAGGAGCTCTGACTGAAGGAGGGTGTGAGAAGCCCTGGCTGAGGGAGAGTGTGAGGAAATCCTGACTTGAGGGAGTGTGTGAAGGAGCCTTCCCACCAAAAAAAGAAGAAAAAAGGAAGGAAAAAAGTAAAAAGAAATCAAGTTGCCTCCATATCCCGTCCTACGTTCCTGCTCATGGCCCTGGCAGCCCAGCCCCTGGGATTTCCGTGGCAGCCCACAAACTGAAGGAGCTGAATTCCTTCCTGGGCCAACTTTGTCACAGCAGTCCAGACTGGTAGCTAGATTTGCAGGGTAGGGGAGGATAACAGCTGAGCCAGGCCTAAGATTCCCCGCTGATGACTGTACCTGTGTTGGGACTTCCCAGGGAGCCTACCTCAGGATTTCCGATGGGTTGTAAGTACCTCCAAAATTATATTTCCCTATTAAAGGAACTGGAGGAAGAATAGTTAGTTATCTGGGGAACATGGTTCAAGACACCAATTTTGGGTCATTTGAGGAAGCCAGCTTTAAACTGTCCTCATTGCCCAATTCAATTCTGGGACATAATACATGCTCAGTAAATATTTGGTGATAAATGGAATTAATTCTCTAAATATACGTTTTTGTACATGAGCGCATTGAGTCAGTGATTCCTCCCAAAAGTGAGGGGCCCAGAAATGCTAGGAGGAGGCAGGCACTGCTTCTGTTTTATGAGCGTGCTGGCAAGTGACATTTGAACCATGACTGAGGGAAGTAAGGGAGCCAGTCATCAGGTTATCTGAGGGACTATATTTCAGGCAGTGAGAAGAGCCATGCAAAGATTCAGAGACAGGACTGTGCCTGGCACATCTGAGGAACAATGAGGAAATTGTTGTGCTTGGAGTGACGTGAAGACCCAGAGGAATGGGTTTTGTGGTCAGAGGGCCTCATGGCAATGTTAAGGGCTTGGGCTTTGGCTTTGGCTCTGAGCAAGATGGGGGCCATTAGAGTTCAGCGTCCAGAACAGACTTATAAGACGTTCCCTTTGGCTACGGAGTTGAGAACAGACCAGGTAGAAGCAGAGGTACCAGTGAGGTGGCCGTGGCCTAGTGTGGGGGAGAGAGGATGGTGGCTGGGCCAGTAGCATGGAGATGCGGAGAAATGCTCAAGTTCTGGACATCTGTTGAAGGCAAACGATGACAGAATTAGCTAACTAGTTGGATTTGGGATTTGAAAGAATGAGAACATCAAGGATGATGCAAAGTTTTGGCCTGAGCAATTAGAAGGATGGAGCTGCCACCAGTCCCTGAGTGCAGGTTAGACCGTGGAAGGAACTGGTTTAGGGCAACAGATGAGGAGTTCAATGTCAGACATGAATTCTGGGGTGAGGTGATGGAGTCCAATTACCGGCAATACTGCATCAGGTGGTTGCCCTTTCTTGTTTTGCTCCTGGTGGGGCCTTTTAACTTCTTTTCTATATTTTAATTCTTTTTCTTCTCTTTGCAAATAGGTTTTCTCTGAATGTTTGTCAGTGTGCTTCAGCCAGCATGGAAACACCAAACCCTTGCCACTGCTTCTTGAGCAGCTTTGGCCTCTGTCTCTTAGTTTCTGGTTTAGAGCAGCAATTTTCAAATTGTGTGCCAAGGCACCCTGGGATTGTGGCCACATCACTCCAGTCTCTGCCTCAAGGAGCTCACGGTTGGATGAGTGAGATGGACAGGTGAGTCAAGACCGACAGAGGCAACTCTAAAGTGTTTCTAGAGAATTTGACCCAGCCTGGTGAGGTGAAGGGAGGCTTCCTGGAGGAAGTGACATTTCAGTTGAGACTTAAATGACTAGAAGAACTTAGGTAGGTATGTGGGAGGAGTTGAGGACGTGGGAGAGGGCATCTCAGGAAGAGAGAACAGGAAAGTAAAGTCCTGAAGGTGAGAAACAGAATGACGCACTGGGGAGCTTAAGCAGTTTGATGTGGTTGGAAGGAAGGGCGGAGGCAGTTAAAGAAGTGAAAGGGTTTGTGTGCTAAACTAAAGAGTTGGAAATAAAATATGAATTTAAAGGTATATATATTTTTAAGAGATTTATAATTGTGTGTTTGCTGTAAAATATTCAGATATATGTTAGAAATCAAAGCCCACATAATCCCAACCATTCCAGGAGATGATATCTAATAATATTTGGGCATATGTCTTTTTTTTCCTTTTAAAAGATTGAGATATAGCTATATACAGGAATACGTACAATTCTTAAGTACAGATTAGTGAGTTTTTACCCATCTTCATACCGATCATCACTAAGATCAAGATACAGAACCAGCAAATTTGGAGTCTTTCTAGATTTTTTCTGTTTATTGGCTAATAACTATATATATATGTGTGTATATACTAATGTATATGATATATAAATGAATATGCTAATATGCAATATAATTTTATGTGTATATAAATATATATGTACTTATAGCACAGACATATATAATAATTTATGTAAATATGACTGCAGTAGAATTCATTTACGTATAATTATCAAAAATAGGATCATTCTTGACTAAATATTCTGTGACTTTCTTTTTTCACTTAGTGTGGACATTTTTCTGTATCAGTACATAAAGATAAAGGGAGAAAGCATTTGGTTTATTCATGCATTTATTCACTTACTCACTCATTCAACAAATATTCTTATTTTGAGGTTGTACAATATGTTTAACTATGTGTCACTGAAGGGATTTAAAC
The DNA here is from genome assembly GCF_910594005.1 of Cervus elaphus. NCBI lineage: Eukaryota > Metazoa > Chordata > Mammalia > Artiodactyla > Cervidae > Cervus > Cervus elaphus. The sequence goes on along the minus strand of NC_057819.1, from coordinate 17,990,503 downwards.
AGAGAAGGGTTATAAAGAGGAGCAATGGAACTGGCTTTAGTTTTTAGATAGATCATTCTGGAAAAAGTATGGTATCCCTTACTCCCTTTGATGGAAGAGGAGGGGTAAACCATTTTCCTTCTCAAATATTAAGCATTTATTTTTGAATAGATAGTGATTCAGTACTCAAGTAATTCAATATTCAAAAGAGGCAAAGAACATTTTAGTGAAAAGATTTCCTTCCTTCACACCCCTTCACACTTCTCTCCACTCTGGAGAGAAAATGATCACCACTAACTTATTTATTTGGCTGTGTCGAGTCTTAATTATGGCATGTGGGATCTTTAGTTGTGGCATGTGGGATCCAGTTCCCTGACCAGGGTTTGAACCCAGGCCCCCTGCATTGAGAGAGTGGAGTCAGCCCCTGGACCACCAAGGATGTCCCAATCAGTAACCTCAGTAACCATCAGCATCCTTCCAGAGATAGTGACTAGATAGATGAGCAGACACATGTACGTGCTTTTTTAAAAATCCTTTAAAAATTCATCTTTTCATACTCAACAATATCTCTTAGAGACCATTCTAAGAGATAAAGAGCATCCTCATTCTTTATTGTGACTGCACAGTTTTCTGATGAAGGTAAAGACAACTTTTGTTTTCAAATCTCGCCCAGGAGCCTGATATCTTTTAGTCCCTGCCAGACTTCTCTCTGCCCCTGGCCAGCAGACTCCTAGGTTCACCGGGTGGGAGGCAGGGCTCTGAGACCTGGAGATATTTTTTGGCCTGACCTGAAGTCTCAGAGCTGGACCTAGAAGGCCTCTGGAAGAGGTCTTGTGGCCCCGAGGCTGTTCCCATTCTCTCTGTTATTTTAATAATCTCTCTTGGCTTGTTTATGGTCCTGTCTTCTTTGTTCCAGTGGCCAAGTGGGTCAGCATTTGGCCTGAGGGTCCTCCCACCCACATCTGTTCTTGATTTCTCTCCCATGAGGGCATCCAGCTGTCCCACAGCTGTCTCAGCACCACCCCAACCCCAGCTTGCATCCACATTTTCTAGCAGACAGAGCCACCCTTGGTCATGGGATGAAAGCACTCATTTAATGAGTACCTACAGTGTGCCAGGTTGTCTGGTAGACTTTTACAAGTTAGTTCATAATAGTCCTACCCTGTATACAATCTTATGGATGAGGAAACAGAGGCTTGGTTAGTAAAGGTTGGAGCTTGGTAATGGTGAAGGCTGAATTGGAATCCATCAACACCAGACATCTTGGTTCCCCTTGTACCCTGGGGTTCCCCAAGTCGTTAAGCAGTAAGCACTCGATAAATTTGTACTGACTAAATGGATGAGTGAATCTGAGAGAAATTTCCTGAGCAGGTCCTGTTTGTCAGTCACTGGTCTAGGTGCTGGAGATGGAGCAGTGAACCAGAAAGCCTTCTTGGAGTGAAGTTCTCGGGGGAAGACAATCAAACAAGCAAAAGTAAGAGAGGTGGGTAGTAATAGGAACTATGGAGGAAAGATGACAAAATGAGGAAGGCAAACCAGGGTTGATGAAGTGGGCCAGCTGTACACAAGGACAGGATAGGTTGTGTGGAGGTGAACTTTGAACTGAGATCTGAATGGCCAGAAGGGTCCAGCTATACAATAGGTGGTAGAGAGGAAAGGATTCCCGGCAGAGAAAACAGCATGTGCAAAGGCCCTGAGACTGGATCAAGCTTGATGTGTTCAGTGATCAGAACAAATGCTATTATGGCTAGAGCAGAGTACAGGGGAGTGTGGGAGGAGTTGAAGTTCAAGATCCAGGCAGGGGCCAGATCATACAGGGGCTTGTCAGTGACATATGACTTGGAGAGCTTAAGTAGGGAAGTAATGTTTTCTCAGGTTACTATGTGGAGAACAGACTATGAAGTTGCAGGAGAGGAAGCAGGGAGCATGGTGAGAAGGCGACTGTGGTCCCTGGCCTGAGATGGCAGTGACGCAGACCATCAAGGTGGGAGTCATGCAGACATAGATAAGAAAATGTACTGGGGATGCATTTAGTAAGGAAAGTCAACAAAATTTGCTGATGAATTATCGTTGGGTGATGGGAGAAAGAGAAGAATCAAAGATAATTCCTTGGTTTCTGGCTTGAGCAACTGGGTGGGCGATGATGGAACTGTTTATTGAGATGGGGGAGGAGTTGATTTCCCCGAGGGCTGTTGGGGAGAGAGGAGGATGAAGTAGACATCCATTTTAGACACAGGAAGTTTGCTATGCCCATTAGACATCCCAGTGGATGTATCAGTTAGCAGCTGTATAATGAGTCTGGGACTCAGGGGAGAAGGCAGAGCAGGAGACTGATGAGTCATCATAAGGAGGGTATTCAAGCCACAGGTCTGAGTGAGAGTGTGTGACGAGCAAGTGAAGACAGAACCTCGTCAGGAGATGGGAGGATGATGAAGATGCATGTTACCAGCGTGGGGAACTGCCTTCCAGAATGATGACCAGGACATTCAGCTACTCAGTCTCAAACCCAGAGGGACCCTGAGAAGCCCTGGCTGGGGTCACTGCAGTTTTCTGGAAGCTGGATCTTAGGTGCTGTCCACACGGCCTTTGATCTTCTCCAGTGCCGTCAATCTGAAGGCCCTAGACAGCGTTACCTGGAATTGCTATTTACCTAACACCTTCCTCCAAGAACTTCAAAAGCCTGATTGGGGTCCCCGGGGAGCCTCCATTCTTCGCTTGGGGACTTTACCAGAATGCAGGCCAGGCAACTGAGACAGAAAGTACCTGGTCTACCGAAGTACCTGGTCTACCGTCACAAGGGCTAGGGTGGAGCTGCCTGCAGAATCAGGGAAGCAAGCCCCTCATTCATCCATGTCCACATTGATTGGGTTTCTCATGAAGCTTTTGTTTTGCCAAGTGGAATATGAAAACAAAAAAGAACTTATCAGAGTAATAAAGATATTTAGCAGGGAAGGATTGGGAGAAGACATTCTGAATCATAGAGCTTAAGGACAGAGAAGTTTAATACAAAGTTTGATAACATTTGGCTTGTAATATGTGATATAGTGAGCTTCCCAGGTGGAACTAGTTGTAAAGAACCTGTCTGCCAATGCAGGAGACATAAGAAATGCAGGTTCAATCCCTGGGTCAGAAGATTCTCTAGAGGAGGGCATGGCAACCCACCCCAGTATTCTTGCCTGGAGAATCCTGTGGACAGAGGAGCCTGACAAGCTACAGTCCATAGGGTCACAAAGAATTAGACATGACTGAAGCAACTTATCACACATGCATGCATGTGATATAATACCATCCTTGGTCTCTACTTGGAAACTTCAGCAGAATCTGCTGTACATCAATGCTTTGGGGGTTAAATTTGTGGTTTGGTGATGGATCAATGTGCTGAAACAGGTTTCTGGAAAGTCCTGGGGTCTGAACCATGTATGGCTTATGTTGGGAGTAGCTTTAAGGAGACTGAGGAATACCATGGAATGTTCCTGCTCCAAACTGGAACTCTGGAAGGTCAGGGAACACACGTGACTCGCTTCTGTGTCCCCAGTAATCCACTGGGTGAGAATAAAGTAGGGGATCAGGAATTGTTGTGGAATGAAGGAATCAAGGGAGGAGAAGTTGAGTGAGTGAGTGAAGTGTAAAGAAGGTATGCATATGAGAGGGAAGATTAGTGGACTGACACTGACTAGAAAAACAAAAATTAAAAATCTAACAGTATCAGGTTCTAGTAGCCAGTCTCAAGATGGCCCCCAGTAATTTTGCCTTCTGATACTCACACTGGTATTCATTTTCTACTGCTGTGTAACAAATTACCATAAATTTAGCCACTTAAAACAGCACCTGTTTATTCTTATAATTTCTGTAGGTCAGAAGATCTCTTTTCAGGGCTTCCCAAAGCTGAAATCGGGTATCAATGGGGTTGTGATCTCATCTCAGGCTCAGAGTCCTCTTCTGAGTTCATAGGTCACCGGCAGAATTTACTTCCCTCTGGTTGTCTAATGGAGGTGCTCATATTCTTGCTAGCTGTTGACTGGGCAACACTATTAGCTCCTAGAGGCTGTTCTCGGCTCTTTGCTAAATGGCCTTCTCCATAGGCAATTCGTACATAGTTATTTACTTCTTCAAAGCCAGCAAGAGAAATCTTTTTTGCCTTTCATTTTCTTCTTTGCTTTAAATCTTCCTGGTCTCTTTTAAGGGCTTACCTGATTATTTCGGGCCACTCAGGATATTTTCCCTTTTGATTAACTCAGAGTCAACCGATTAGGGGCCTTAACTACATCTGCAAAATCTCTTCTGCCAGATAGCATCACATAACCATGAGAGTGACAGCCCATTATATTCACAAATCTCACTTATACCCAAGGGAGGGAAGATTCTACTGGGCACATACACCTGGAAGTAGGAGTCTTGGGGGTAATTTTAGAATTCTGCCTACCACCGATACCCTTGTATAGATCTCTCCCACATTGACTAGGAATAAGCTGTGTAACTAGAAGATTATTGCAAAAATGACGGTGTGTGAATTCTAAAACTAGGTCATAGCTTCTACCTTGCACTCTTGCTCTCTTTCATGGATTATTCTTTTTGAGGGACTCAGCTGCCATGTTAGGGTACTCAAGCTTCCTCACATATCATAAGCATGGGCAAAGAATGCTTGGACATGAATTTGAGCAAACCCTTGGAGATAAGTGGAGAACAGAGGAGGCTGGTGTGCTACATCCATGCGATCACAAAGAGTTGGACACTAGTGATTGAACAACAACAAATAGCAATGCACAAAGAAAGAAAGAATTTATTAAAAACACATGGAGATGTCTGTCACTTGGTATCCGGGGCTGTCACAGAGCAACCTGTAGTCCTCAACATGTTCTTTCCTGATTAACATCATTCAGAACATCTCCCCATTTCTTAGACTTTAAAATAACAATTGTGTCTGAATGCAGTAAAGGTTCATGGGTAGTGCTGCTGTCAACATTGGAGATGAACATTCTAGTTCTGGTTCTAGTGGAGGGATAATTTGAAAATTGGAAGCATTCCTATAAGAGCAAATATTGGGCTGGCCAAAATGTTCCCACAGATTTTTCCAGAACGTCTTTTTTTTTTTTTAAAGTATTGACTTTGTTACAGTACTGCTTTTGCTTCTTTGGGGGTGGGAGCGGCTGTGAGGCATGAGGGATCCTCAAGCCAGAGATCAAAACAGCACCCCTTGCATCGGAAGGTGAAATCTTAAGCAGTGGACCACAAAGGAAGTCCCTCCAGAATATCTTAGGGGAAAAATCTGAATGAACTTTTTTGCCAACTCAATATACTATATTATCTTGCTAAATCCTTCCTCTTTGATAGCATAAATATGTAAGAAACTCTCAGGCTTCTCCTTGCATTCCAGTTTGTGGTTCTGAATGTACTCACACATTAGTGCAGTCTTTGCAAGCAAGGTGCATGGCCATTATGGGGTACAGAGTCTAAAATGCCAGCCCCCGTGCCCCCCCGCCCCGCCCCACCTAATTCTTACCTTCTGGCATTCACACTCCTGTATCATCTTCTCCCCTCTTGAGTAGGCAGGATCTGTGACTTGCTTTTAACCAATAGAATACAGCCAGGCTGATAGGATTTCACATCTGTGATTACCTTGCATGAGATGTAACTACTGTCTTGCTTGCAGACTCTCCCTGTTGACTCCTCCTTGCTGGCTTTCATGAAGTAAGCCACCATATGGAGAGACTCACATGGCAAGAGACTGAGGATGGTCTCCAGCCAACATCCAGGAAGGAGCTGAGATTCTCTTCTCAGTCTGGCAGCCCGTAAAGAATTGAGTCCTGAACCACCACGTGAATTTGGAAGTAGTTCCTTCCCCATCTGAATCTCAGCTGAGACCCCAGCCCTGACTGACATCTTTACTGCAGTTTAATAAGTGGTGAACTGAACCTGGATTCTTTTTTTGTGTGTGCGAGATTTTACTTCCCTGACCAGGCATCAACCTGTGCCCCCTGCACTGGGATCTCGAAGTCTCAACCATTGGACTGCCAGGGAAGTCCCTGAGTCTGGACTCTTGACCATAGAAATTGTGAGATAGTAAATCTGTCTTGTTTTAAACTGCTCGGTTTATGGTAATTTGGTGTACAGCAGTATGTAACTAACATAGCACAGAGGATCATTTTGAAATATTAAAGACTCACATCACTCTTAAACTTGAATATACATAGATCTAGATGTAAAATGCGTGAAGTGTCTTATGTTTCTTTACATTAACTATCAGACATTTGAACTCTAGGATTGTTAGCAGTTTTATTCTTTGCTGCTTCTTTTTTTAATTCATTTTTGTTGGTGTTTAATTGCTTTACAGTGTTGTGTTAGTTTCTGCTGCAGCAAAGTGAATCAGCTATACGTATACATATATCCCCTCTTTTTCAGATTTCCTTCCCATTTATTTTTAATTAATTAATTAATTAATTTTAATTGGAGGCTAATTACTTTACAAAAGTATGGAATGCTTCATGAATTTGTGTGTCATCCTTGTGCAGGGGCCATGCTAATCTTCTCTGTATCGTTCCAGGTTTAGCGTATGTGCTGCCAAAGCAAGCACTTATTTTTTAATATTTATTGGAATTAAATTAAATTTAAAAATTAACATCTCTAGCTTTATTGAAATAGTTCATCTTAAAATGTTACTTTAATTTTGTCATTTGTATTTTGCCTTTTGATTTTAAAAGATAATTAAATAAATTGTTTAATTTAATTTTATTTTTTTTTAAATTGTTTAATTTTAAAAGAAAAAACATAAATAAAATATTCTAGAAAAATAACTTCAGAAAATATTTATTTATTTTTTTCTATTTATTTTTATTAGTTGGAGGCTAATTACTTTACAGTATTGTAGTGGTTTTTGTCATACATTGACGGGAATCAGCCATGGATTTACATGTATTCCCCATCCCGATCCCCCCTCCCACCTCCCTCTCCACCCGGTTCCTCTGGGTCTTCCCAGTGCACCAGGCCCGAGCACTTGTCTCATGCATCCAGGCTGGGCTGGTGATCTGTTTCACCCTAGATAATATACATGTTTCGGTGCTGTTCTCTCGAAACATCCCACCCTCGCCTTCTCCCACAGAAGTATTTTAATTTGCTAATTTAAAAAATTTTAATTTGCACTTTTTATGAAAATGTATTCAAGTTTTTTGTCCTTTGATCTATAACTTCAATTTATTTTTTATTCCTTTAGGTCATTACTGCCAATAGCACACAATTACATAAAAATCTTGATTATAACAACAGGGTGAAGGACTTCTCTGGTGGTCCAGTGGTTAAGACTCTACACTTCCATTGCAAGGGGCCTGGGTTTGATCCCCAGCTGGGGAACTAAGATCCTACATGCTAAGTGGCATGGCCAAAAAAAGAAAAAAACCAGTGTGAGTGATTTTGCTAAAATGAAGGCAAGAAAAACAAAATTTATAGAATAAATACATAGACATTTCTTAATTATACTTTTTAAAAGTTACTCATTTAGATAGCACTGTTACATCAATACAACATAATTTAGTTCCATCATCTTTGATATTTTGCCAATTTTCAGACATATAAAAAACATAGCTTTACACGTATATTTTGACTATTTTAATGAAGGTATATTCTTTAAAATAGGAGGTTAGAACATGTTTTATTTGACAAATTTGTGAGCTTGATTTTTACCATGAAGACTTTTAGACACATGGCCTGTGGGCCTCCATTTGTGCTCTTGTCCTGGGCACTTTGTCAGGGTAGGTAACCTACCCAAGGTTACCCAGCTGGTAAATAGGGCCGAGATTCAAACTTCCACCTGTTTGTACTCCAAGGTCCGGGCTGTGTGACATGTGACCTGTCCTGGGTCAGCTTCTCCAATGGAGGGAGCCCTGAATATCTCCGAAGCTGGGATACTCTGTGTGGTCAAGGGCAGAAGAGGCTACAGACTTTGTGGGTTCCAATGCAAAATGAAAATGCATTATAATTATAGTTAATACATTATTAAGAATTCCAAGATGCTGAGAGTAGAGCACTGAAGTAAGCAGGAGTTCTTTCTAAGTGCAAGGTATATGCAACTGCGTGGTCAGGGGGCTTCCTGAAGGTGGTGACACCCAGTCCCCCTCTTCCACTTATAGTAGGTATGCTTGGGTTTGGTGGAAAGAAAGGTCAAGAGCTAATGGGAAAGATGAGGACCCTCTATTTATAGCACTTTTTTAAAAAAACCAGTTTATTTAAATAAAAATGTGAGTCATTCAAAGGAAAAAACAAGGAAATAAAAGCATATGTGATATGTAGATATGGAAAAAATGTGATGAGTTATTTGAATGACTGGGGTTGGGAAATTGCTGTGTGAGTGTGCATGTCTACAAGTATGTAATTGTGAGTGTGTGTGGATGAGTCTATATATGAATCTTTGTATTACTAAAAATGAGTGTGAGTCTATGTTTGACTGTGGGTGTGTAATACATTTGTAGAAGTGGATGTGTGTCTAAGCACGTGTGTAGGATTGTGTGAATGTGTATAGGGGAGTCTGTGTAGATGTGTGCACACAAACCTTTCTTATCCTGGACTTCTATTAAGAAGAATGTGAAATTATGAGCTTGATAACACTGGATGCATTTCTAATATCTTGTGTGTGTGTATATATATATATATATATTTATATATGTCAGCTGTCACTACAATAACGCTGTGTAACAGTGAACAGGGAAATGGGGAAAGACTGCTAATGTGTTGAACATGCAATTTTCTTTTGGGGTGATGAAAATGTTCTAAAATTGATTATAGTGATGGCTGCATGACTGTGAATCTGCCAAAAAAAATTGGATGGTATTATTTAAATGGGTGAATTTTATGGTATGTGAATCATGTTTCAATTTAGTTATTAAAAACCAACCACAAACATCTATTTTCTTGTTTATTAGTCTAGAGTGAACTGTAGCTCTGCTGGAATCATCTGGGGCTTGGCCTCTGGTTGCTGATGAATTCAAACATATTCCACATGCTTCTTCTATGTGTCTTTCGCCCTCTTTGGCTCCGCAATAGCTCAGGTATGTTCCTTTCATGGTGAATAGCTGAAGCACAAGGGGGCGAGCAGATACATGTAAGGTTTCCTAACAGCTTGGCTCAGAACTAGCACATCACTTCTGTCCACATTTCTCTTGGCTGAAAAAAATATCCTATGGTCAAGTCCAAGTACAACATCCACAGGACAGGGAAATATACTTGCCTCACTCTCAAGCCCTTCAAGGTCATATGGGGGAGGGAGTGAAAACTTGAGAAGGATAAACCAGTCTACCACAGCTGCATAGTATGTTGCTCATGACCCTTTGGAGATTTGGTGAAACAGGTCACAGATCCGAAGGCAACCTTAAGTCTCCCCAAAGTTTCCGCCCGTTCCTGTATTTTATTTCCTAATGCTTCTCTTTTCCCTGTGCTACTCCCTGTCTCAGGGTTCTTGTGCCTATATGAGCTTTTTTTTTTGAACTAACTTCTCTTTTTTGTTTTCCCCCCACTTCTTGTTATTGGAAAGTGAAAGTGAAAGTCACTCAGTTGTGTCTGACTCTTGTGACCCCATGGACTGTAGCCTGCCAGGCTCCTCTGTCCATGGGGTTCTCCAGGCAAGAATATTAGATTGGGTTGCCATTTCCTCATCTAGGGGATCTTCCCGACCCAGGAATTGAACCTGAGTCTCCTGCATTGCAGGCAGATTCTTTAGCGAGTGAGCTATGAGGGAAGCCCCACTTATTTGGGTCTTAGTTGCAGCATGCAGGTTCTTTTAGTTGTGACATGTGAACTCAAACTCTTAATTGTGGCATGTGGGATCTAGTTCTCTGACCAGGTATTAAACCTGGGCCTCCTATGTTGGGAATGTGGAGTCTTAGCTACTGGACCACCAGGGAAGTGCCTATGTGAGCTCTCTTGCTTCCACCCTGAGTCAAACCCAGATAAGAAACCTAGCCTCATCACTGTTTTTAAAAAGAAATGCCCTTAGTGCATTTTAGCAGCTTTTCTGAAGATGTCAAGCCTTATGGAGAAAGATCCCATGGCTCTTTGCACAACCTTCTGTATTTATGGGCCCACCCATCTTCCCCTCTGCCTGGAGACTGCAGGGCACTTCCTAGAGGAAGTGACGTTTGATCAGATCTTGAAGACTTAGGAAGAGGTGGGCACTAGACAATGATGGGAAAGAACATTCCAGGGAGAGGAAACAGCAAGGGTAAAGTGAGAAAATGTCTAGAATAGTTGAGAAAAGGCAAGTACAGTTGACCCTTGAACAGCATGGGCATTAGACATGGACATCTACAACACACAGTTGAAAAATCTGCCTATAACTTTACAGTCAACCCTCCGAATTTCTGGTTTTGCATATGCATATTCAACCAACCTCGGGTCACATAGTCATTGTAGTATGTATTTATTGGAAAAATCACGTGTAAGTGGACCCTCATAGTTCAAACCTGTTTTGTTCAGGGGTCAACTGTAGTCACCATGGCTGGAGTGGAAGGTATGAGCTGGGGAGTGGTGGTGGGTAAGGCTAAGTGTCCCACTCGTCCATGAAGTGGCTTATACTGGGTCCAGATGGGCTAGAACTCCTTTTCCAAAATTACCTTTCTTGTATGATTCTGGGTTAGCATCGGCCACAAGAGAAATTTGTGCGAGTTTTGGAAGATGGATGTGAAATTAGCCATGTTTTCATGCTCTGAAGGTCAACTCAGGGCCCCAGGCACTATAGACATCAGTGCCAATCAGTTCTCTGAGTTCCTGTGGCTCCAGGTTCATCCTCCCAGGTTCTACCTTGTCCTTGCTCTCATTCATACCCAGGGCTCCTCCCTGACAACTTATCTAAGGGACAAGATCATTGAATAGATTCCTCCACCAGCTCCTACCATTATGCCCAGTCTCATCCCTGTAATCCTTTCTTCATAGTGGTTTTCTGACTGAACCCTGACTGATACAGGCAAGGATCATAAAGACCTGTGTGGGCCACCCTGAGGAGTTTGAGCTCCATTTAAAAAATAGCTTTTCTCAAATTTCATTTGTTTGAGGGCACTGTGGCAGAGGTAATGCTCAATGTTCACCAGACCTCCTTCTTCCCATGGTGCTTACGGCACCATCTCCAACCTCTCATGCAGCTCGGTGGGACCGTGGTACAAATCCGAGCCAACAGAACGTGGGCTGAAATGAAGTGTGTATGTTCAGGCCTGGCCCCCACGTCCTTCCGCGTGACACTGCAGACGTGCTCTTGTTTCTCCAGTCTGCCAGCTGAGTGCAGCAGGTCCGATGGTGGACTTCAAGGCCTGAAGGGTTTCAGAGCCATTAGCTGGAAGGAACTGGGGTCCCTGAATGACTCCCTGGAGCAGAGGCCCCCACTGCCCTGCATTGGGGTGTGACTTCAGATACAGAACTTTATTTTGGAAAGCCAGTGAGGTTTAAAATTGCTAGAGGGGGTTGTTGCTGTTGTTTACCTGCTAAGTCGTGTCTGACTCTTGCGTCCCCACGGACTGTAGCCCGCCAGGCTCTTCTATCCATGGGATTTCCCAGGCAAGAGTATTGGAATGGGTTGCCATTTCCTTCTCCAGGCAATCTTCCAGACCCAGAAATCGAACCCATACTCTCCTGCATTGACAGGCAGATTTTTTTTTACCACTGAGCCACCAGGAAAGCCCAGAGAGGGTAGCCGATTAAGATTTAACAAGACACCCACCTTCACAGTTTTAGCCATAATCTTTTATCATCTGTATCATTATAGATTTAATCACTTAAAATTCACTCTTTATGACCTTAACTTATTTAAAAAGAGAGCTCTGTGTCCCTATCCATAAATAGAAAAGCAACCTCACTCATGGTAGAGAGAATGTAATAGTAAAAAAATAAATGCAATGGAAATTAAACCATGATGAAATTCTTGTTATATCCGGTTCCTGCCAAGGGCTCTAGAGCCCAAAACCTGCTTATATTTTGTTGTAGAGAGATTAATGAATGTTTGATAGGTGTTAAAGACAGGTAAACACCAAATTGAGACTTTCTCTTTAATGTTCTTGAACCACCAGGGATAATCACCACACTTATAAAACTACATGAGGCAAAGAAAGCTGAAGAGTGTGAAAACATTTCTTATTATGGAAAATTTCTAACACATGTACATAAATTTAATGAGAATAGTCATATAACCCCCCTTGTGTGCATTACCCAGCCTCAACAGCTATAAACTTTTTGCTGTTCTTGTACATCTATTCTCCCTACTTCCTTTTTATGATAGACTATTTTAAAATAAATCCCCAAAATTATATCATTTCACCCACAAATATTTTAGTATGTACTTCTAACAATAAAGACATTTAAAAATTCACACAACACCATTATTGCACTTTAAAAACCAACAATTCCATATTATCATTTAATACTCAGCCTACATTCAATTTTTCCCTAATGACTACAAAAATGGGTTTTTGCAGTTGGTTTCTGTAAATATGGATCTGAACAAGGGCACACATTGCATTTGGTTGACATGTCTTTTTTAAGCCTGAAGTGGATTGATTATAGTAAATGGCTTCTCTCCACATTCACTGCCTTAGCAATCTGACTTGGCAGCTTCTCCTATTGAGTGGTGGAGTCTATTTCTTGATCCTGAAATCTGGGTTTGATCATGTGTCTTGCTTTGGTCAAGAATGCAACAGAAGGGATGCTGGATGGTTTCTAAGTCTGGGCCTTGGGATGTCTCACACGATTCCACTTATTCTCTTAGATTCCTATTTCAACCAGGAGAACAAACTTAAGCAGCTTGTTACGGGGTAACCATGTTGGGGTGGGTACTTTCCTGAGTGAGGCCATGCCTGACCAGCTGGTCCACAGCTGACCTGCCAGCTGACCATCGATGCATGATCAAGCCCAGCCCACATCAGCTGAGCCTAGGCCAGACCAAAAGAACCACCCATCTGACCACAGAGCTATGACAAATAGTACATTGTTATTTTAAGCCACTATGTTTTAGTGTGGTTTATTACATAACATTATTGTGGCGGATACAAATCTATCAGTTAACTGATACAAATCTACAAAATTTCTGCCCCTTTTCAAAATGTCGTTTATGTGCTAAAGACACTAGGTCATTGGTTCTTTATTTTCTGACAGTCTAGATTTTTATATCCCATGTGTCATTATATTACATTCTAGATCGTTATATCCCATGTATCATTTAATGTTAGTTCCTGTATTTTTTATAAACTGGTGGTTGGTTAATATCTAGGGCTTCCCATATGGTGCAGTGGTAAAGAATCAGCCTGCCAATGAAGGAGACACAGGAGATGCAGGTTTGATCTCTGGGTCAGGAAGAGATCCCTCTTCCCTGGAAGAGGAAATGGCAACCCGCTCTAGTATTCTTGCTTGGAAAATCCCAGGGACAGAGGGGCCTGGCAGGCTACAGTCTATGGGATTGCAAAGAGTCAGACATGACTGAGAGACTGAGCATGTAAGTGGTTAATCTCGAGGCTGGATTTGATTCAGGTTGGTTGGTTGGGCAAAGATACTTTGTAGGGATGCTGCTTCTGCATCACATCCACAGGCACACAATGTCTGATTATTCCTCTTTTGAGTAATGTTAAGATTGATCAGTGGGTTCAGTGAATAATTTTAGACAAGATTGGGATACTCAGAGAGATTTCCTAGAGGAATCAGGCTTGAGTTTGGCCTCTTTGAAGGGCAAATGGGAATTGGACAGGGCAAGGGAAGGAAGAAATATTCCAAGTGAAGAGGGAAGGATGTATGTGTGAGTCAGAGAGTATCCTGAAAATACAAGGCAAAAACTGGCTAATCTTCTCTCATATTAGTTTCCATTGTTATCCTTTGGTCTAAAGGCCAGAGCAGGAATCAGATTTTAATCTCAGGTTTTAATTCTAATGGGTGCATGGAGTATTTTGTTGGGACACCTCATGAAATCACATTCCTGCTCAGTGGGAAAGATTGCTGTGATCTACTAGTGATGTCTGGCATGGTGGTATGGTTGCTTGTGAATCTGCCAGAGATCAATGACTCTGCCCCACCTCGGGGTCTTTGACATTGGACCCTAGAAGGAAATAAGGGCTGAGTAGCATACCTGACATGAACTGTGGCAGTCCATGTTGGTTGTTTACTAATCTTCATTCACTGTTTTGTTTTTGCTAATGGAATCTTAGGTATTGGATGGCAGAGATTGATTTAGATATGAACAATGACCGAATTCTGGCTAATGAGAAATAAGGGGAAGTCTGCTTCTGGGTCTTCTGCAGAATTTTTTCTTCCTGAATTGAAAGAAATGTGCTGTGAAGCGAAGCTTCCTATTCCTATTTGAAGGTGGTTGTGTAAGGACATGATACCCAGAGCAAAGGCAGCCATCTTGTGACTATGAGGGGTCATGGCCAACATGTCAAAGATGCTGGAGAAGAAATATGGAAAAAACCTGGGTCTTTGAGGAAGGTGTTGAGTCATAAACAAACTCTGGAACAACCTATTACCAAGCCTGTTGTTATATAAAAAGTAAATCTCTATTACTTAATTCGTGTTTGGTCAGGCATTCTTTTACATACACCTAAGGACAGCCCAAAGGATACACTGATCATCCTTCATGCTTCATGAGCATAGTTCAGACTAGCATTTTCAAAGCATGATTGAGTCATCAAATCAATGTATTGGATTATTACCAACATTTTTAAAAGTGAAATAACATAGATTATATGGGAATGCATGAGGCAGAGAAAAGATAAATATTGGTTTTGTTGAACTCTTGTTTTAATTATGTGGGTCCCAGGTTTGGTTCTCCAAGGAAACAAACCTTGAGACAGAATTTAGTGTTTGGAAGTTTTTATGAGCAAGTATCTGTGAGATCAACTCCTGTGGAAGGGAGGGGGAAAAAGCAGGAGTGGGCAGAGGGAGAGGTCAAGCTGGAATGGAGGTCTAGCAATGACCTCGGCTAACCCCATAGGAAATCTGGGAGTTAAACGGCTCTTCAGAATTATCCTGAGTTGGGCAAGATGGCCAGGCTTTTATCTTCCCCTCATTGGACACGAACGGCCTCTGGAAAGAGATGTGACCTTGGGCAAAGTTGCTCCATGAAGATGAAGCAAGGGACTCAGTCCAAGGGGTTGACAGCTGGAGACTCTCTGCAATAGAGCCTTCCTGGAAGAGGATGGGGTGTTTCTTGTCTGTCATTATGTGTGTGTGTGTGTTAGAGTGAACCAGATCGTGGTGCAAATGCATTCCTTATTGTGGGTCCTGGTCAAAGCAGTTTGCAAGCCTCTGGCAAGTCTGGGTTGTGCTTCCGCCCGAGTTGTTTTCCTCCTAATTGCCTTCTGGGATATTGCGTCGCTTTTTTTGAGGCTCCGCTTGTGAGAGGCAGCCCTGTCTTGGTGAGATGGTGCCCTGGCATATTTGAACAGCAATGCGGAGCTGAGCTGTTGGTGCCTCCCATGCGTTAAGAAATGGCAGCTGCCGCCAGTGTCCCCAGATGAAAATGACTAAGGAGGATTAAGGCCAAGTGATGTCATCACGATCCCTGATGAAAAAAACAAACAGGAGCCCTCTGATCCCCCAGGGTGCCCCTTTAGCCTGTCGTGGGGGGCTTCTTCTTTACTCTCCTTTAATTTCTTCCATCTCCCTTCCTCAGCAGGTTGTCTTTAACAAAGTGTATTTTAAGTCACGTGATTACAAGTAGGCTAGGGGCTCAGAGCAAGCTGTGCTTCTGACACAAATCTGGAGGAACTCCTGTGCTGTTGGTTTGCAAAACCATTAGTGGCTCCTTGATTGTTGCCTGTAACAAGTGGGGGAAAGGAAGGTAAAAACTGGAGGGGCTGTGCCTCTGCCCTCTGATTGTGAAAGAAGACCCCAGCACTCTTCAGAGCTGGGATTAGTCAGGCTTCCTGTGTGCCAGAATCCCCTAGAGACCTTGCTAGAAACGCAGATTCCTGGGTCCCTCCAAAGATCCAATGAGTTCAGCTCTCCAGGAAGGCAGGAATGTGACATGAATCCTCTGAAATAACTCCACTCTTACAGAAGAGTCGCAGGGGTAGTGCAAAGTATTCACGCATATCCTTTGCTCAGTCATTTCTCTCTTTCCGTATATAAATACGTATATTATTTTTCACAATCATTTGAGAAGCTATAAATGTGATTCCTCTTTACCTGTGCTTATCTCCTAAGCACAAGGAAGAAATTCTCTTATATCACTGTAGCATAATTATAAAATTCAGGGTATTTAGCACTGATACAATGTGTGTGAATGCTAAGTCATTTCAGTGGTGTCTGACTTTTTGAGACTCCATGGACTGTAACCCACAAAGCTCTTCTGTCCATGGGATTCTCCAGGCAAGAATACTGGAGTGGGTTTCCGTTCCCTTCTCCCTTCTCCTTCCCCACCCAGGGACTGAACCTGCATCTCCAGTGTCTCCTGCATTGGCAGGTGGGCTCTTTACTACGTGCCACTATTATCTAATCCACAGTACATGACAAGTTTCTCTAATTGTCCCTCCTGCTTCATTTAAAAAATAATCCAGAATCAAGCTTTTAAGTTGTCATTTCTCTTTTGTCCCTTTTAATCTGAAACAGTTCCTTAGCTTTTTTTTTTTTTTTTTTTGACATTTTGAAGCATTTGTTGTTGTTCAGAGACTGTCCCTCAGGTTGCATTTGTTGGGGGAACCTGTATTTTTAACATTTCCCTTGACCTTGAGTCCTCTGGGAGGATTGGGCAGCCCCAAGATGCAAGTACTCAGAGCTCTTACCTCTCAATAATGCCGATGCTCAGAGGACTTTTATTTATTTATTTATTATTATTATTTTTTTTTAGAGGACTTTAAAAAAATAGCTTCATGGGGTACCAGACTTAGCTCTTTAGAGGGGTTTAGAGTTTGGGACTTTTTTTTTTTTAAAGATCCGATTTGCTCAGAACTCAAATCTAAGAGATTCTTTAATTGCCTGAGTTGCTAAGCTGGTGGAATCTGAAGGGATCCCACTGGGCTTTTAATTTCTCCTGGCTTTGAATTCTGGCAAGGTCAGTGAGCAGGCTGCTGGTGTGTGTGTGGGGGGGGGGAGGTGGGCTGGTGAAGGAGACAGAGGGGTCAAGCCTTGGCAAGTAGAAAAACAGCAACTCTCTCTCCTCTACATGCACCACGTGCAGGCAAGCTCTGGAGGACTCGCTCAGTCCCCATAGCCATTTCCAGGGTGAAACATCATTAGGTCCATTTGGCAGATGGGGTGATTGAGGTTGAGAAAGGTAACATCACTTATTCTTCACTGCTTAGTTGGGAAGTGGCTGAGTTGGGATTTGAATCTATGTACATCTGACTCTGTAGCTTGTGGTTACTTAAACATTAGAGCATCTCACTCATCAGAGAATGAGGCACCGAAGGGAAATTTGTGGTCTGAATGTGAATTCATGAAGCAGGAGGGTGGGAGTGGGTCAGCTAGACCCTGGGCTTGGGACCAGAAGCCTCTGGGCACTGTGTCTGGCTGGGGAGCAGGATGGTATTTTGCTCTGACACAAGGCCCAGGATCACCTGCTCCAGTCTCTGCTCTGCCACTTCTGAGTCTTGTCAGTTTGGCAAGTTATGCCTCGACTTTCCCTGCTGTAAAATGGGGATAACCACATCACCCACCTCATAGGATAGTTGTAAGGATTACATGAGTTAATATAGTAAAATGCTCAGAACAATATCTGGTAAATACCATTGTGCTTTACATTAACGTTAACCATCGTCTTCATTATCATCATCATTTCATTATCTGTTGCAAACCTATGAGTGTGTGGAGCTGAGAAAACCAGTCATCTTTAATGAATTCACTCTTCCCCCGGCTGCCTGGCTCTGAGCTGGTCTCTGCTGAGTCACTTTACTTCTTTGTCCTCACAGGCCAAATGGAGACCTTGCCCCAACTCCCTGGCCTTCAGATCCCCGCAGAAGGAAGTTAACCCTCTGTCGCCTTGAGAGTGCCAAGATTTTATATTTCAGGATGGAGTCGAGAGTTCTTGTTAATTGCCAGCACCTGGAGGGTCCTTGGAGGGTCAGCCTGGGTCCAGCTCACTTTGATAAGCTGTCCTAACACCCCAATTTCTCATTCACTCACACACACACACACTCGGTGCCTTTATTGCACACCTACTGTGTGCCAGTCATGGTGCAGGGCGCAGGGGCTGTACTGTATCAAGGAAGATAGGAGACAAGGTCCCTGCCCTCACTGAAGCTCATGTGCTAGAGGGGGTGACAAATACCTGGCAAGTAAACAACAAATGAACATATAATAGCAAAGAAAATGACAATGAAAGTGAAAACAAAGGCAAAGCAGAGAAAAGGGCTAGAGAGTGACTGGGAAGGGGCAGGGGGTGTGGTGTATGAGAATTTTAGGCTCCAGGAAGTACCTTTCCCTTGATGCTGTGGTATGTTCTGGGATACATGGGACAGTAAGTTGAATCCCTGAGAATTTGTTGCTGACAATGCCATCATTTCTAGGGGGTTTCCTGTCAGTAACTCTGCCCCTCCTCCTATCTGTCCTCCACATTGTGGCTAGTGTGTATTTTTTCCAGATATGATCACATCCCTTACTTGTATCCCCCTGCAGCGAAGATGAGGACCAAAATCCTTCCCTGTAGTCCATCTGACCTGCCTTTTCCAGTTCCTCCTGCCTCCAGCCTCAGCTCCAGTCACATATTCTCCCATGTGGGACTTGGCCAACCAGGCTGCCCGACTCCTACCTGCTGGGAATATCCTTCCTGCCTCAGTAACACTCATGCTTCATCTAAGCTCGAAAGTCTCTTCCTCCAGGAAGCCTTCCATAACTAGGTCAGACACCCACTTATAAACTGCCACTGACTCCCAGGACTTTTCCTACTTAGCACTTGCAATAAAAACAGCATGCACTGAATCCAATATAAATCGAAACCCCCAGTGAAATGCCAGGGAACTCCTGGTCCTGTTGGATATTGCTAGTTTGTTGGTATCCAAGAGGATTTGCTAATTTTAAAATCAGAAAATAAAAATCGCCCCCTTCCAATAAAAACGTTCAAGGGCTACCTTTGGCCTCCTAGGAACACAAATTGTTCCTGGAGACTTTGGCTTGCTTCCTAGAGGAAAAGGGAGGCATGAATTCACCTCTGACTGTTCCTGGGTGGTAAAGCAGGTCTGAAGTTTTTTCTAGGCAGCTCCCTGTCATTCACCCAGTTGGTGAACCTGATTGAACCCAGGCACACCCCTGTTTGGCACAGAAAACACTGACTTCTTTTTTCCCTCTGTACTTAGTACCAGGATATTTTGCTAATCATCATAATAATCACTAACATCTATTGCCAATTTACTAAGCTCTTGATACCCATTAATTAATCTCACAAGGAACTTATGAGGCAAAACTATTATTATCCTAAACTCACAGAAAAGGAAATTGAGGCCTGGAGAGCTGTAACAAAGACTGCTGTGTGTCCCCCAACATCCATTCTAAAGTTTCCTTCATCTAAAGTAAAAGTAATCCAGTTTTTGGCAGAGAATTTCCCAGCCTCCTTTGCGGGTAGATGTGGACATGGAACTGAATTATGGCTTAAGGATGTGAGGGTTCTGGAGAACTCTTCCTAAGACATGTAGATGCACTTGCTTTGTTGTTACTTCTTTGTTCCTCTTTCACCTGCTGTCTGGAACACAGACGCCATCATCTTGGGCTATGAAGTAGGGCCCTGTTTGAAGGTACATTTGGCTGGGAGAACCCTGGGTCCCTTACACGCTTGATGACCATAACCAGGCCTGGTCTGGACGTTTTCAGCAGAGTGAAAAGAACGTCTTTCTTCTTTAAACTATTTTTGTTCTTATTTTTAAAAACTTTTTCTTTCATTTTGGAGTGTAGCCAGTTAACAATGTTGTAATAGTTTCAGGTGGACAGCAAAGGGACTCAGTCATACATGTATCCATTCTCCCCCAAATTCCCTTCCCATCCAGGCTTCCATATAACATGGAGCAGAGTTCCCTGTGCTATACAGTAGGTCCTTGTTGGTTGTCCATTTTAAATATAGCAGTGTGTACATGTCCATCGCAAACTCCCTAACTATCTCTTTTCCCTATCCTCCTTCCCTGGTAACCATAAGTTAATTCTCTGTGAGTCTTAAACAATATTTATTTATTGAGCTGACTTCAATGTCAAACACAGTGGCTGGCAGAGCTAGGATTTGAACCTATATCTGTGTGACTCTTAACCAACTTAGTTGTAATTGTGGGGGTGTGTCATATAGTTGTCTAGGACAGGTGCCGCCAGTGTGGCAGAATTGGGAACCAAATCCCAGGTCACCCCCGTAGGCCTTCTCTGCCTGGCCGGTCTGCTGTGGACTCTGGGTAAGAAGAAAGGCCTCCAGGGAGGATTTGAGGCCATGGGGAGTAGGGACTGAGGGAATTCACTCATTTATTCCACAGATGTTTACTGAGAGTACACGGTGTGTCAGCTCCATGTTAAATGCTAGAGCCTTCCAGATCAGAGGTATGAGGGACTGCAGTGAGGCCACAAGTCCCTCCCATCCCTGCATGCTCACCCCTGTCATGGTGGCATTGCTGTCCTTTCAATCAAGAAGTGGAGTCCATTTCTCCAGCCCTCAAAGCTGAACTTGGCTGTGGGAGGGGCTTTGGCCTGTTGGATGCTAGTAAATATGATACAAGCAAAGGCTTGAAAAGCGTTTGTGCTTTGGAGTTTGTTGCTGTTAGCTGGTGGGAACCCTGCAGTTGCCACTGTGGGGTGGGGCTAGGCTAGCCTGCTGGATGATAAGGGATGCATGGTCATCAAGTCAACTGCTGGACCTATGAATCTTGGGGACCACTAGGTCTTCCAGTCCCAATTGGGCCAGCTATAGTTCTCTGGCCAGGACTGGCCATGTGTCCACACCTATGCCAGTTGTTGGCAAAGAGAAATAAGATTGACACATGTGGCTTTGACTAATCGTGATTGGTCCCCTGAGGTTGGACACATTGCCACCCAAACAAAATTGAGTTTCCTCTAGTGAGCAAGTTGGAGGGGAGTGGGTACTGGGGACAGTTCCCACAACACTGGGGACATGACATAAGTAGAGTTTCTGTGACCGAAATGTGCAAAATCTGTTCAAGAAAGCAGTAAGCAAACCAGTGTGGTCAGAGGGGAGGAGGTGTCTGAGAAGCGTTGCCCAGAGTTGCTATCATGGGTGTTCTGTGAAGATTAGAAAAGGATTCTTTGGTCGAGTCAGCTTGACAGAGGTCAAGTTGCACAATGTCCCATAGTTTGTTGCTGCTGTTGGAGACACCCAGGGAGCCTTGAGAATGCCAAAATGCCCCATGAATTTCCAGGGACAGAAGCAAGGAGGTGGACTGTGTGTCTTCCTAAGCTGGGTTGACCACAGAAGGTTATTTCCCTCAGAGAATCTCTTGGTATTTCCACTTGTAAAACAAGCTTTGGGAACTGCTAAGGGACAGTCCTAGGGCAGTAGTTCTTGACCAGGGTGATGCGGCCACCCAGGGAACAGTGGAGAAATTTTTGGTTGTCACAACCTGGGGGTTTCAGTGCTTCTGGCATCTGGTGGATGGAAGCCAGGGAAGCTTCTAGACATCCTACAGTGCATAGGGCAGCACCCACAACAAGAACTGTCCAGTTGAAAGTGTCATCAGTCCACACAAAAACGTGTACATGAATGTTCACAGCAGCATTATTCACAATGGCCAAAAAGTAGGAACAACCCCAGTGGCCAGCAACTGACGAAAGAACAAACAAAATGCAGTCTATCCCTACAATGGAATATCATTCAGTCATAAAGAAGAATGAAGTACTTACTGATACACATCACAGGATGAATGAACCTTGAATACATTATGCTAAGGGAAAGAAGCCAGGTACGGAAACCACACACTGTATGATTCCATTTATATGACTTCTTTAGAATGGGCAAATCCATAGAGACAGAAAGCAGATGAGTGGTTGCCAGGGGCTAGGGGATGAGGGTATGAGTAGTGACCACTAATGGGTACGGCGTTTCTTTCTGGGTGACATAAATGTTCTAAAATTGATTGTGGTATCGGTTATACAACTCTATGGATATACTGAAAAGCATTGAATTGTACACTTTAAAAGGGTGAATTGTGAGATATAGGAATTATGCCAATAAATCTGTTTTTCTGTTGTTGTTTTTTTATGTTAGTAGTGCCAAGGTTGCGAGACACTGAACTCGTAGGTAAATAAGATGACAGAAGAAAGTGGGAGGATCAGGTTAAGGAACCATGAAGGGGAGGCTAAGTAGTTTGAATTTTATTAACACTGATGGGTGACAAGATTACTGGACTTACCCCTGTATATCCATCCATAGTTCAAGATTCTTTGAGCACCTACCATGTGCTGGGCATTTTCATATACATCAGCCCATGTAATCCTCATGATGAATTTGTAGTTAGGTCTGCATATCATTGGGGTTCCCTGGTGGCTCAGATGGTAAAGAATCTGTCTGCAAGGCAGGAAACCCGGGTTCAAACCCTAGGTCAGGAAGATCCCCAGGAGAAGGGAATGACTACCCACTTCAGTATTCTTGCCTGGAGAATTCCAGGACAGAGGAGCCTGGCAGGCTACAGTTCATAGGGTCACAGAGCCGGACATGGCTGAGTGACTTTCACTTTCGCTTCACTTCTGCATCCCATTGTTGAGATGAATAATCTGAGGCCCAGAGAGGTTCACTGACTTGATCAAGACTGCGCAACTAGTAAACTGTAAAACTGGAGTCCAAATGCATTTGGATTTGCCCTTGACCCCATGGGCTTTCCACTGCTGTGTGTTGACTCTCAGTGAGCCATCTGCCTTGGCACTCTCCTGCCTCAGTGCTGGTTGTAGCCTGTGGTCCTGGCAGCACCCCAGGAGGCCCTCCCCAGAGTGCTGACGTTCATCCCTCTGCCCAGGCTGCAGCTGGCATCTGGATAGGGGTTGGTTGCTTAGCAACATGGGTACAGATTTTGCCCTGAGCCAAGGGAAGCATTTCCTCAGTCTTGGCTGCAGGAACTTCAAGGAGAACAGCCCCAGGAGGGCCTGAGGGAGTGGGGTGTGGGGAAAGCAGGAACAACTATGTCCCCCAGAGGGTTTGGAGATGGAGACCCTCCTTAAGGGGAAGACTCAGCTTCAGGGATAGTAAAAGAGAACTAGGAAACCTGCGTCAATCGTGATGATGTTCTTATGACCACAGCTATATTTCGGGAGCACTACCTGTGTGCCAGGCACGGTGCTAAGTGCTTTACAGTCTATGATCCTTTCCAAACCCCATGCAATAGGTTACTATTATTATGCCCCTTGTGCAAATGAGGATCCAGGGCTCATGGAGGTTAATTGACTTGTCATGCATCCAGAAAGTGGGGAAGCTGGGACTTGAAGCCAGGGTGTCTTTCAGACACCCCAGCTCAGCCGCTCTTACAGCCCTGGCTGCGCACTTGTTGGAGAAAATCCACCATGGGACTCCCAAGGCCCTGGGGAGCCTGCCCCACTCTGTCACTCTGCTTGCTCCAGACATGCCATCCTGGCTTCATTTCCTCAAACACTCCAATCTCCTTTCAGCCACAGGGACTTTGCACATGCTATTCCTTCTGCCTAGGACGCCCTTCCACCTACTCTCTTCACTTCCTTACTTCAGCTTATCCTTCTGGTCTCCAATAGAACATCACTATATTCATTCATCCATTGATCCAAACCTAGTTAATGAGTGACTCTGAATGCCAGGTAAACATTAGTAAACAAAATGTACGTGACCCCAGCCTTCTTGGAGTTTCCAAGCTAGTGGAAGAGACAATAAATGAATAGACAAGCTACAATTGCATGGAAACATTCCCTGATTGCTCTGCCCTTTGGCAAGAAAAATGATCAGTTAATTGTGTGATTATTTATTTAATGCTGATCTCCCCTCCTAGGCTGTGGATTCACAGAGCGCAAGGACTGTAAAGCTGTACTGTGAGAGTCAGCATTTTTGTTAGCCCATTTTACAGATGAGGAGACTGAGGCACAGAGAGTGTGAGCAACTTGCCTAAGGTCACAGAGCTGGTAACTGATGGAGCCAGGATTTGATCCCTTGGCTCCAGGGTCCATGTTTTCAGTAAGTAGGTTATGAGCAGGTTAGGAAGAAGGAAGAAAAGAAAGAAAGAGAAAGAGAATAAGAAAGAAAGGGAGGGAGAGAGAGAGAAAGGAAGAAAGAGAAACAGAAACAAAAAGAAAAGAAAGGAAGAAAGGGGAAGAGAGGCAGGGAGGAAGGGAAAAAGAAAAGTTAGAAAGGTGGAAGTGAAGAAGAGAGAGAAGGAAGAAAGGGAGTAAAGGAGGGAGAAAGAAAACAAATTAAAAGAGAGTCCATCAGTGATCTGGTTGTGCCTTCCATGGACAGTCAGGTCCCACAGGAAGTTGTGACCTGTTCAGAGCCAGACCCAGCCACGTGGGTCCCATCTTCCCTGCAGCTGTGTGGCAGCCCAGAGTTGCACAACAGGCTGGGAAGATCATTGCTGCCCACCCACTTGCTTTGGGAGATGGGGAGAGAGCAGGAGAAGGCAGCTTTAAATGTCACAGGGAACTTTTGGGATCAGCATTCCAACCTCAGCTTCTCTGCTGGTAAATGGGGTCTCAAGAATAAGATCTCACAGGTCCTGAATCCAGCCCAGGGATCTGCCCCAGTATTCCAGAGAGTACATTCTCATAAGTCTGTGTGCCGATAACCTGGGCTTTCTGGAGTCTTCTGTGTTCTCTTATCAAGGAAAGATTCTGGCCAGAGAGCACTTCAGAACAGTTTATACAAGGCTGTGGCCTCGGAACAGAGCCAATTTCTTTTTATACAAAATAAGTTTGATGTTATTGATTTCATACCAGGTGCCAAGCAGTATGCCAAGAATTTTACGCAGATCCACACCTCCAATGATACATAGTGAAGACCTTGTTTCTGACATGATTTTGTTCCCCTTCTTACTAGCAATGTGACCTTGGACAAGGCCCTTCATTTTTTGGAGCTTCCATTTACATTTGACGTTAGAAACATGAAGGTATTAAACTTCCCTGAGTTCTTAATATAGGAAAACATAACTATTTTGGGGCAGGAAGTGGGCAGAGCTGATTAAGACTCTACTGCTGCTCTCAAGGAGATTATAATCTCTAGGAGGAATAGCAAATGTGGTTTTTTTCTTGACAATGCTTGAATCAGCTGGTAGTGGCTGCCTGCCTGGACTGCGGGCATCCTGGATCTGCAGGGAAAGAGTTCCAGGATTGATTAGTGATGTCTGCTGCAGGATCCAATGTGAGGAACTCATTATTTGCTGTGTTTGGAGTCAGAGACGCCAAAGGTGGAGTTTGGAATGGCCTTTGAGATTCCAGAGGTGGACTACTAAGAACAAAGTCAGGGTCTGCACGAAACTCTGCTGGGGCTGGGGAAGGAGAAATGGGAGACAACCATTTGCACTTCAGAGAAACTTCTGTTGGAGATGGTAGAGGTGCCCAGAAGGGAAAGAGGTGGACTGTGACTCTGAACAAGGTGTGTGGTGTAGCTTCCCAGGCTGGAGGTCTTAGGAGGACTTAAAGAGGTGCAGGCTCTGGATGAAAAGAAATCTGAATTCAAATCCTGACTCAGTCACTTATTTAATGTGTGACTTAGGACACATTGTTTATCCTCTCTGAACCTCGGTTTCCTCTTCTGTGACATGGGGGAAGATTACTGGGTGGATTGCTGAGTGCTTGTTCTTGCCATAGTGACCGCTGACAAGAATAATCCAGGGAGGTCGTGTTGTCATTGCTGCTCCTTTCTGGGCTCCGGGGTTAGCGTTCACTCCATAGCCTGTGAAAACTGTCACCGTCTGGTGTGATAATGTGAGTGACTGCCTCTCCAAGCTGTGTCACCTGGCTGCCTGGATGAAGGAACAGAGGCCCAGAGAGGGTAAGTCGTTTGTCCAGATCACACAGCTAGTTCATGGCAGAGGTGGGATTTGAATTCAGGTCTGTCTGACTCCACAACCCAAGCCTGTAACCAGTGTGACCTCCTGCCCATGACCAATTTGCCAAATCTGGAAAACAGTTCAGCATGTATGATGATTGCTGAAGTTGTGTAACTTCCTCACATGGATTTTCCTGCAGGGATCGATAGCAAATGAACTCATTTTCATGCCTTTGAAAATCCTGAGCACAGTGCCTGGTGCCCAGTGAAAGTAACTCTGGGCAGTGAGCTTGAGGGCTGCTGGGAGATTGACTCCCACTCTGAAACTAAGTGTGAGAAGAGCAACCTTAAAGAGAGTGGCAGTAAAGGTCTAGTGAGAAGGAAGCAGATGAGTCCTGGGGCCTGGGGAAACAGACCTGGGGATGAGAGCAGTGCTCAGCTCTCAGAAGGGCTACTGGTGTATCCATCTGCAGGGGCATCAATCAATTAAGGTCCCCCAGGGGACACAGGGTAACTGATGAGCATTAGTGAAGGGCTTGTAACAGCTGTGAGCAGGAGAAAGGGAACCAGCAGTGGGTGGGACCTGCAGGAGCAGGGAGCCTGGGGCCTGAGGGAATCTGGTGAGAGCTGTGGCTTTGAGGAGCCAGGCTCTACTAGGGAGACGCAGCCTGCATTCAGGCTGCCTGCATCCAGACAGCATGAGGGCAGCACCCCCCACCCCCACCCCAACCTCACAGACAGAGGGGTCAAGGGATAAACCTGCAAGGGGAAACTGGGATGCCCTTACCACAAGGAGGCAGGAAAACTCGACAGACGTTCATCATGTGACCCTGACCAGGATGATTTCTGAATATTCTGTCAGCTCTCAGTCTTTAATTTGATGACCGTTGACTCAATCAGCTTCTATTTTCTGGGACATTAAATTACATGGAATCTGGTGGAGCTTTCAATGATGCAGATTCAGGGCGGGTAGCTGGGGGGATTGAGCATGAGGGGTGAAGAGCTGCATGTTTATCTACAGCCCTCCATCAGCCAGCCTCCGTGTTCAACCTGAAGAGTTTCCCAGAAGGTGAGGAACATACCATCCCCAAAGCCCCTGCTGTTATTAATCAGCAAATGTCTCAGGAGCAGGTGTGCATGAGTGAATTTTGGGGTCACGGCAGGTAATTGGGTCTGGCCAGGCTGTAGCAGGTGACCCGACTGTCTGCCTGATCCTGAGCCACTGGCTAAGAAGATTAATCTAAATCTAAATCTCTTGGAGGAGAGGACGTTTTTCGAGAAACCCTGGGACCCAGAAAATGAAAGCTGGACTTAGAGACCTCAGACTCTTTCCCTTAGATCATTTAGAAAAGCTGCCACTGTGGTTGAGACCCCCAGGGATGTGGGGCTGGAAAACAGAACTCAAAGAGGTCTAGGAGGAATGGAGATAGAAAACCAGGGAGATAGAAAATCCGGGGAGCTCATGCCCTTCTCCGGAGGGCAGTTAAGACCCAGTGCTAGTTGGTCACTGAATGGAGCCAGACTGGCTGGATTTGGATCCTGGCTCTGCCTCCCACTCACTGTGTGACATTGGGGAAGTCACTTCCTCTCCCTGTGGCTCAGTTTCCTCATTGGTGAAATTGAACAATAATAAAAACTCACTTCTTAGAGATGTTCTGAATGAATGAACATTTGTAAATGCCTAGAACAGTGCCTGGTATGTAGTGAAAAGCACTGTATATTAAATGTATGCTAAGTAGTAAATTAGAATATAGGTTCTTAGTTGTCATGTCTTCCAATCTTTCAAGGGAACTAAGTCTGGAAATGCAAGTTTTAATAATCATATCAATGGCAAACACTCAGGCAGTTTAGAAACACCTTAAATGTTGACTTAATGTTGTAAGGTAGATATTGTCATTATCTACTTTTTACCAATGGGGAAACTGAGGGGTCACATGATTTGCCTTAAAGTTACATACTAGAAAATATTAGAATTGGAATGTAGGGTGACCAACTGTTCTTGTTTTAGTACTAGAAGGCCCACATCCCAGGAAACTCTTAGTCTGGGAGAACCAGGACTGTTGATCATCCTAGCTTCAAACCTGGTCAGTCCTAGTTCCAATATTCTGCTCTTAGAACCCATACTCTATTTCCTTTTGCATGAATGCTCCTGATTTTTAAATGCTGGCCACTGTGGGCCAAACAATTTGCAGTTGATGAAAGAATCTGATATTCCTTTGCATCACATTTCCTACTTGTTATAGAGAAATGCCTGTTTCTTCATCTGTAGAATGGAAAAAGAAAAATAGAGATCTCATAGGGTTGTGGTGAGAATTCCTTAGGTACAGATGAGTTCATGTACTTAAGGCACTTAGAACAATGCCTGGTATGATGAAAATGCTATATACATCTTTGCATGTATTATTGTTGTTGTTAAACAGATTATCATCAAGATCCTCCTCAGACTTCCTGAGTCTGAGTCTCCTGGCTCGAGGTCTGGGCATCTGTGGTTGTTGTTGCTGTTATTTTTTAATACCAAGTTCCTTAGGCAACCAGGTTTGGGAGTCAGGAATCCTGGGTCAAGTCTAAGGAGTACAAAAGTGCACTGTGTGACCTTGAAAAAGTTTCTTCACCTCCCTTTCCTTTGTAAAGAGCCAGGAGTTCTGTCTCTCTCCAAGGTTTAATGTTTAGAGGTTTAGAGGCTTCTCAGTTCAGTTCAGTTCAATTGCTCAGAAGTGTCTGACTCTTTGTGACCCCATGGACTTCAGCATGCCAGGCTTCCCTGTCCATCACCAACTCCCGAAGCCTACTCAAACTCGTGTCCATTTCATCGGTGATGCCATCCAACCATCTCATCCTCTGTCGTCCCCTTCTCCTCCCACCTTCAATCTTTCCCAGCATCAGGGTCTTTTCCAATGAGTCAGTTCTTTGCATCAGGTGGCCAAAGTATTGCAGTTTCAGCTTCAGCATCAGTCCTTCAATGGATATTCAGGACTGATTTCCTTTAGGATTGACAGGTTGGATCTCCTTGCAGTCAAGGGACTCTCAAGAGTCTTCTCCAACACCACAGTACAAAACCTTCAATTCTTCGGCACTCAGTTTTCTTTTAAATTTATTTTTTATTGAAGGATAATTGCTTTACAGAATTTTGCTGTTTTTCTGTCAAACCTCAACATGAATCAGCCATATGTATACATATATTCCCTCCCTTTTGAAGCTCCCTCTCGTGTCCTTCCCCATCCCACCCCTCTAGGTTGATACAGAGCCCCTGATTGAGTTTCCTGGGCCATGCAGCAAATTCCCATTGGCTATCTGTTTTACATATGGTGATGTAAGTTTCCATGTTTACTCTTTCCACACATCTCATCCTCTCCTCCCCTCTCGCCATGTCCAGAAGTCTATTCTCTATGTCTGTTTCTCCACTGTTGCCCTGTAAGTAAATTCTTCAGTACCATTTTTCAGATTCCATATATATGTGTTAGAATATGGTATTTATCTTTCTCTTTCTGACTCACTTCACTCTGTATAATAGGTTCTAGGCTCACCCACCTCATTAGAACTGACTCAAATGCGTTCCTTTTTATGGCTGAGTAATATTCCATTGTGTATATATACCACAACTTCTTTATCCATTCATCTGTCGATGGACATCTAGGTTTCTTCCATGTTCTAGCTATTGTAAATAGTACTGCAGTGAACAATGTGCCTCTTGCAATTTTGGTTTCCTCAGGGAATATGCCTAAGAGTGGGATTGCTGGGTCATATGGTGGTTTTATTCCTAGTGTTTTAAGGAATCTCCATAACGTCTTTCATAGTGGCTGTATCAATTTACACTCACACCAACAGTGCAAGAGTGTTCCTTTTCTCCACACCCTTTCCAGCATTTATTGTTTGTAGACTTCTTGATGAGGGGCATTCTGACCAGTGTGAGGTGATATCTTGTAGTTTTGATTTGCATTTGTCTAATAATGAGCAATGGTGAGCATCTTTTCATGTGTTTGTTAGCCATCTTTATGTCTTTGGAGAAATGTCTGTTTAGGTTTTTTCCCCCCACTTTTTGATTGGGTTGTTTGTTTTTCTGGTATTGAGTTGTATGAGCTGCTTGTATATTTTGGAAATTAATCCTTTGTCAGTTGTTTCATTTGCTATTATTTTCTCCCATTCTGAGGGTTTTCTTTTCACCTTTCTTATGGTTTCCTTTGCTGTGCAAAAGCTTTTAAGTTTAATTAGGTCCCACTTGTTTACTTTTGTTTTTATTTTCTTAACTCTAGGAGGTGGGTCATAGAGGATCTTGCTTTGATTTATGTCATTGAGTGTTCTGCCTATGTTTTCCTCTTAAGAGTTTTATAGTTTCTGGTCTTACATTTAGGTCTTTAGTCCATTTTGAATTTATCTTTGTGTATGGTGTTAGGAAGTGTTCTAATTTCATTCTTTTACATGTAGCTTTCCAGTTTTCCCAGCACCATTTATTGAAAAGGCTGTCTTTGCCCCATTTTATATTCTTGCCTTCTTTGTCAAAAATAAGGTACCCATAGGTGCATGGGTTTATTTCTGGGCTTCCTGTCTTGTTCCATTGGTCTATATTTCTGTTTTTGTGCCAGTACCATACTGTCTTGCTGACTGTAGCTTTGTAGTATAACCTGAAGTCAGGAAACTTGATTCCTTCAGCTCCATTCTTTTTTCTCAAGACTGCTTTGGCTATTTGGGGTCTTTTGTGTTTCCATATGAATTGTGAAATTTTTTGTTCTAGTTCAGTGAAAAATGCCGTTGGTAATTTGATAGGGGTTGCATTAAATCTGTAGATTGCATTTGGTAGTAGCTCAGCTTTCTTTTTTTTTTTTTTTTTTTACTTTTTTACTCAGCTTTCTTTATAGTCCAACTCTCACATCCATACATGAATACCAGAAAAAAAATCATAGCTTTGACTAGACAAACCTTTGTTGGTAAAATGATGTCTCTGCTTTTTAATATGCTGTCTAGATTGGTCATAGCTTTTCTTCCACGGAGCAAGCATCTTTTGATTTCATGGCTGCAGTCACCATCTGCAGTGATTTTGGAGCCCAAGAAAATAAAGTCTGTCACTGTTTCCATTGTTTCCCCATCTATTTGCCATGAAGTGATGGGACTGGATGCCATGATCTTCATTTTTTGAATGTTGAGTTTTAAGCCAACTTTTTCACTATCCTCTTTCACTTTCATCAAGAGGCTCTTTAGTTCTTCACTTTCTGCCATAAGGATGGTGTCATCTGCGTATCTGAGGTTATTGATATTCCTCCCGGCAATCTTGATTCCAGCTTGTGCTTCATCCAGTCTGGCATTTCACATGATGTACTCTGCATATAAGTTAAATAAGCAGGATGACAATATACAGCCTGGAGGCTTCTAGAACCTCTTAGAAAGGGAAGACATTTGATATGAGGCAGGTGAGGAGGTAAAGAAGTGAGAAGGGAAGCTCCCACATTGCACTTGGAGGGAATTTAGGATTCAGGCTTGGGGGCTAGGCTACAGGATAATCAGGAGGGACTAGGCTCTGCTGAGTAACAAAGAGCCCCATGAACTCAGTGGCTTAAAACAAGTGTTTATTTCTCACTCTCACTCCACATGTTAGTTATTAAGCTGCTGTCTCTCAGCTCTAAATTTCCCCTCCCATGCTTTGCTTTGTGATGCTGGGGCTGAGACCAGCCACCTTCCTTCCTTGTCAGCTGCTCCTGGTAGGTTCTCCCAATAGGGGGCAGGCTGGAGGAAAGAGAAGTGACTTGCTCCTTCCTTCTATTGTCTGTTCAGGTCAAGGTCACCCAAGCAACACTTCTGCATCCTGGCAGTGGCTAGTGGTTCCAGTCTCTGGTTTTATACACATACCTCTAGAACCGGCCTCCTTATGTCTCCACAAGTGTCAGGCACTCCCCACTCGGCGGTCTGAGTTACAGCCTCGAGGGGGCCTCTCCTCCAAGGCTCTGGGTTCTGACACTCCAATCTCTACCCTTTGTCTGCCAGCCCTGGGGAGAGTGTCTGCTTCCTGCAGTCAGCATCTCTGTGTTGTCTAGTTGCGCTCCTTTGCTTTTTTTTTTTTTGTCCTTCAACATCCATTCTAATTCTGTTAAAATGGCTGCTATGGTTTCTGTTTTTCTGTCAGCCACCCTGATCACACACTCCATGCCTACTCTGAGACCCAGAGTAAGGGAGCAGCCCACCTGGAAGTTGTGGTGGAGCCCACCAGGTGTTGTGGCAGAGGCGAGAGAGCCTGGTAGACCACATACCAGCTCTTAAAGCTTCGGCCCAGATGTAATGCGTCACTTCTGTCCAGATTTCATAGGCCAAAGTAAGTCGCATGACCACATCTGAGTTCAACACGGGATGGGCAGTGAATATTTATGGCCAGTTGTACAATCTAATGGTGTGTCCTTGGAAAGACCCAGAAACTATACTCAGCTCTCCTTCCCCACTCTCAGGACCTCAACCCTTATCAGGTCCTTAACTAGATTTTCTTGAATAATAATATCTAGCAAGTTATTGTGCATTTACTATGTGCTAACCTAAGGCATGCTTTTCAGAGAGTCCATGGGTAGGTATAGTTATTACTCCTGTTTCTCAGAAGAGAAACTGAGGCTCAGAGAGGGGATGGGACTTGCCTCACGTTATAGAGCTGTAAGAGGCAAAGTTGAGATTTGCACTTGATCCTGTCAGATTGAAGCCCAAATTTATCACCCATGTACCCTGTGGGGTGGCCTTTCTTGCTCCTGTTCCAGAAACTCAAGGTGGGGCAGATAAAGAAAAGCAGGTATTTAAACTGGCTCAGCCGCTTTTACTGGGAGACCTTGCCTCCCACTCAAGGTTGCAGGCTCTCTGGAGGGCAGCCCAGTTCTGGAGCTCAGCAGTCTGGGAAAAAAAACCCCAGATTCTGCCCCAGGAGCCCACTTCTCTGGCCAGTCCTACTGCTGACTTTGGCATTTGGTTTTCACCTTCTAGTTGCCTCACCCTGCACCCCAGCCAGCCCCAGGCTGGCTCAGGATCTGCCCAGAGAGCATTCTCAGGAGGAGAGACAATGCACAGGGTCTGGGAACCTGTGACCCTGAGCTCACCCAGGGCTGTGTCACCCTTGACATTAAGGGGGCACTGGGCTGTGCTTGGAGCAAACCACTTGAGTCTTGTCCCAGCAGACATCAATTTCCCTAATTAGAATATAAGCCCTATTTAGAGTGCTGAACTATGTCTTTTGTATCTTCTGTACAATATTATTGCAGTCAGCTGGCAGATCAACCAGGCTGGCAGATCCAAGAAAGCTTCACTCACATGTCTAGGGCCTTGATGCTCTTCTGTGTGACCTCTTCATGTGGCTAACTTGGGCTTCCTCACAGCATGGTGATCTCTGAGTGACCAAGTGTCTTTCACACCTTCCAGGGTAAAAGTGGAGGCTGCCAGGCCTTCTTAAGGCCTATCCCTAGAACTGGAACAGTATCACTCTGTGGCATTCTATGGATCAAATCAAGTCACAAACTCAACTCCCATTCAAGGGGAGCTGTTATCCCATTAAAAGTAAGAAAAGGAAGGAAGGAGGACTTCCCTGGTGGTCCACTGGTTAGGAATCCACCTGCCAATGCAAGGGACAAGAGTTCGATCCCTGGTCCGGGATGATTCCACATGCATGCCTTGGGGCAACTAAGTTGTGTAGCCCAACTACTGAGCACCATAAATAGAGAGTAGCTTCTACTCACTGCAACTAGTGAAAGCCAACGAAGACCCAGCACAGCCAGAGGTAAATAAATAAAAATTTGTTTAAAAAAAGTAGAAATGGAAGGAAGGAGAAAGAGTAGATAAAGGGGAAGGAAACGTCAGTGTCTCCCACAGTGAAGCTTCAGTTTCCCCATGAAGACGAGACCAGACAGAGATGATCTTTCCTTAGAGCAGTTGAGTGACATGGTGGGTGTGTATGCTGCTGGGGCACCAGCGTAACATAATGGCATCCCGTGTTCTCTTTCCTTCTCTGTCTCTCTCCTAGCTCAGCATGCCTCCTACCTGTTCAGTGCCTCGCCCACAGGGGTGGGACCATGGCAGGGAGAGGATGAGAGCACATATGGGAAGCAGGGAGAGCCCAGTTATTCACTTTTTCAAAAAGATAGAAAGGTTTGGCACAGCTCCTAGTGCCAAATTGAAATTAATGCTGGCTTCACTCCTGGGCTGGTTCCCATCCTCTCTGGAGGGCAAAGTTTCTGCAGCATTGAATCCAGGAAGGTCACTTCCTTGTCACAGGGGATGGGGCGGGGGGCTGCAACAGAGTCCTGCAAGAAAACTGAAACCAGTTCAGATGCTCAAGGGACTTTAAAGAAGGGACTACTGTCAGAGTGTTCAGGGTTAGGGGACCAGAGAAGGGAGGTAGAAGCTCTGAGAGATTAGCATCAGAGGGAAACCATTACTACAGAAAGGCAGGAAGAATCCAGACAAGGAACTGGTGTGGTCACCACCTCCCCTCACAAAAAAATCCTCCTGTTGTTCTTCTTTGTAGAGAGCTGTTTTATTGAAGTGTATGTGTATGTGTGTGTGCTCAGTCGTGTCTGACTCTTTGCAACCCTTTGGATTGTAGCCCGCCAAGCTCCTCTGTCTGTGGGATTTTTCAGGCCAGAATACTGGAGTGGGTTGCCATTTCCTCCTCCAGGGGATCTTCCCAACCAGTGATGATTGAACCCAAATCTCCTGTGTGTCCTGCACTGCAGGCAGATTCTTTACCCGCTGAGCCATCAGGGAAGCCCACTGAAGTGCAATATACATATATATTGGGGCTTCCGTGATAGCTCAGTTGGTAAAGAATCCGCCTACAATGCAGGAGACCCTGGTTCAATTCCTGGGTCAGGAAGATCTGCTGGAGAAGGGATAGGCTACCCACTCCAGTATTCTTGGGTTTCCCTTGTGGCTTAGCTGGTAAAGAATCTGCCTGCAAGGCAGGAGACCCCGGTTCGATCTCTGGGTTGGGAAGATCCCCTGGAGAAGTGAAAGGCTACCCTCTCCAGTATTCTGGCCTGGAGAATTCTGTGGGCTGTATAGTCCATAGGGTTGCAAAGAGTCAGACAGACTGAGCAACTTTCACTTTCATACATATATAAAAGGGACATGTCAGAAGTGCACAGCTTGATGAATTTTCACAAGGGAGCTTATCCATGTAACCAGATCAAGAAACAGAATTTTCCCAGCACTCCAGAAGCCTCTTGAGTCCCCTTCCAGTTATCACTGCTCCAACTCTCCTTCACCAAAGAGCCTGGATTCTGACCCCAAAAGCACAGGTTCATTCTCCTGTAGAGATAATGTTACAATGGGCATCTTTGTGTCTATGGATTTTTCTTTAAATTTTTTTTCTTTTTTTTTGCTGTTGGCTTGTTTTCTTAGGATGAATCTTCAGGTTTAGGTTTCCTGGGTTGAAGAGTATAAACATGTTTATCAGTCTTGCTGTATGAGACTGCATTACTTTCTGTAGCGTGTACAGATTTCTTATCTCAGAAGTCTGCCACTGAGATAATAATTGGCAACTCTGGCTTCAGTGAAAGGGAGGCCAGGAGTGGGGCAGTTCTGGATCCCATTAGAGAATAATCTGAAGATTTTAAATACCAATAATGCCCACTCCCTTGGTAGATGATGTTTCTGACTGCAAATGACAGAAGCTGGTGTGCGCAGACATGGAGATTATTACAGGCATTTGGGCAGTCCGTGGAGTCTTGGGTGGGTTTACAGGTCTGCGGCCGGAATACAATTCAGATCCCTCTGCCCCTGGGCCCGGCACTTCAGCTCACACCTCTGTGCAGTGGAGTTTCAGCTAGCATTTGGATCTGTCCCAAACCTCCCAGTGGACTCTCCCTCACATCTCATTGGCTGCCCCCAAGCTTTCAGTGGGCTCACCTTCTGTAGATTCAGTGTTCTATACTCAGTTCTAGAATACAAATCAGGATTTTGTCAGCAAGGAAGACGTGAGGGAAGGGCTTTGTGTGTAGTCAACCTCTGAGCAGTGTGTGTGTGTGTGTGTGTGTGTGTGCGTGCTTGCGCACACACGCACACACTAAGTCACTTCAGTTGTGTCCGACTCTTTGCAAGAAGTGCATACACTTGGGGAAAACTGGCTGCCCCAGCCCTGACTTCACACAGTCTCCTGGCTCTTGCACCCTCTATTCATCAGTCTTTTGTTTCCCAGGGACTTTTTTGGGTCTAAATTCTGTCTAACTTGGGCGAGGGGTTCTTATCCAGTCCGTGATAGCAGAAGGCAGGGTTGGGTGACACCACATGCCACCAGCACGGCCATTAGGCTGCTCAGCAGTGCTGGGCTGGAGGGGGTAACCTTTGCTGAGTTACCCAAAGACAAATGAAAGCAGTACCAAGGGCACCAGTAAAGTAGGGACACCCAAAAGTGCTTTTCCCCAAAACGGTGCATCATTTTATTTGAAAAAGCATCATAGCAGAAGTCAGAATCCTATCAGACTACTTGACCCTTATCTTATGAATCAGTACTGTTTTTATTTTCAGTGCTGTAAGTGGGATGAAATATTTTACAGTCTTTTCAGGCTTTAAAATTCTCAACTTGGCCCTGGCAGTCTGAAGAAATTAAGGCTCAGAGAGGTCAACTGACTTTCCTAAGAGCATACCACACTTCAGTGGCAGAGCTAGGACTAGAATCTGGATATCGTAACACCTGGTCCAGAGTTCTCTCCATTTTATGACTGTGCCCTCACCTGTTTTGAGAATTATTTTCACAGTCCCTGGGGAAGGGCAGTTTTGTCACCTGATAGTGGCCCCCTGGCCATAACAGTGGACACCAAATCCAGACTGGATTTGGATTTGGGTTCTTTTTTCTGGGAAGTTGAAATTCAGAAGACCTTGATTTCTTTTAATGTGGACTTTAAAATGGGAATTCATAAGAAGCAAGCTGAGGGGAGGAGAAATTTGTCTTTAAAAATAAGAGACCAAGTTGAGAGATCAGGTGATTCAAAAGAGAGAGAGAGCTGGAGAGAGGAGCTATTTTGATTTCTGACAGCTTTCTAGTTCTTGGTTCTTGTTCCTCATGGGGATCTGCCTCCGGTTTACATGCTATAACCATGATATTCATATAGTTTAGTATACTTTTGGCTAGAAGAAATAGAAATCTGGATTGGCTTAAACAAAAAAATGTGTTAACTTCTTTAACAAGAAGTGTGGCACTTCCATGGTGGTCCAGTGGTTAAGTCTCTGAGCTCCCAGGACAGGGGGCACAGGTTTGATCCTTGGTTAGGGAACTAAGATCCCACATGCCTTTTGGGATGGCCAAAAAGAAAAAAAAAACACCAAAAACAAGACGTGTGGAACCAAGGTAGATTTCAGGTATGGTATGTTTGGAGTTCCAGCTACACTGTTCTGCCGTTCTCTTTAGGCTCCCCCCTGTATAACGTGTTGGCTTTGATCTCACATTTCCTTCCCTTATGGTTACAGGAGGGCTGCCAGCAACAGCAGGGCAACGTGCTTCCTTGTTCCCATCTGTGGAGCTAGAAAAAAAGCCCTGGCCTGTAAATTCTTCCTTTCTGTCTGACTAGGCCACTGTCAGTTATGTGCCAATTCCTGGGCCAGTTGCAATCTCCAGGAGAATGCTATGCACAAACTGGCTTAAAATTAGCTTCCAGGTCCAATCATTGGCAAGGAGGATGGGATAGCTGTGACGGGCTAAGAGTAATTGAGAGTGATTCTGGAGATGTGTGCGAAAATCAATTTCTCCTGGTCACATAGGCTGAATGGGAGAGGGATGGTTACCTGAACAAATTGGGATCTGTTGGGAAGGAGGAAGGGGAGCAGATGCTGGAGAGAAAAAAATATCATTTTGAGTTATTTCAGGTGGGTTTCTGATTCCTTGTCAAAGAGTCATTTGGACAATCAGCTTCCTGGTCTGTGGCCAAATGCCTTTGCCTAGCCCCTCTGTAGCCTGATTCTAATTTCCTCCTCCATTCTGTAGATGCTGCTATCGCCAACACTTCTCACCGCTGGCTCATCATTTTGGCAAGTTGGCATCTCACTCTGCTCCAAGCCCCGCTGACGGAGCTGAAGATCCCTTTAGCAGAATTGATTCTGGCATGTTCTAATTTAAAAAGCCTTGCACTTCTCTGCATGGAGGCTGCTGAAATCTGTGCCCATAAAGGCAGAGAGAGTAAATTCTTCTGAGGGAAGCCTATTTTTAACAAGTCCTGAACCTAATTGAACTTAATCATTTTTCAGTCGTTGACACTTGAAATTATGAGTCATTGGGCTATATATGGAGCTGAGGGCTAGAGCAGCCCTTTAAATATCAGAGAGATGGTAGATACCAGCTACCAGAACTTCTCAGGCTTGGAGCTGTGGATTCACTCAGAATTGTGATGAAGCATGAGTCTCTAGAGGCAGCTCTGGGTTCAAATCCTGGATCCTCCACTAACTGTAAAAGTCATTATGTTTCTCTGAGCCTCAGCTTCCTTATCTGTAAAATGAGACTGGTAACACTTGTCCCAAAACACTTTGTGTGAGTCATCGAGGCCTGACATGAAGCTGCTTATGATCTTTATTTATTCTACTTCTTATTAATATTCATGTTTTCTTGCAGAAATGTCAGTGTGTTTGATTTTGACATGTTGCCCAAATCTCATTTGTCCCACTAACTTCCCTCACGGTTACATGGTTGCCAGCAACATCAGGGGCAACATGCTTCCTTGTGCACCAAAGCACCTTTCTGAAACCCCAAACACAGTAACTTCTAAAACACATCTTGTCCCACGAGTTTAGGGATAAGAGAATGGAGAGCTTAGTGAGACTGAGCTACCATTCATTCAAGTGGCTGGAGGTAAGGTGGAAATCACAGGCATCGAAATTACCCTAGAAAACCAGTAATCTGTTCCCTTCAGCAGTGTGGCTGCTTCTTGAGTTTAGCCTCAGAGGAAGTGGTTGGCTTGTATTTCAGGGCCATTTGTATGAAGAAATGTTTATCTTTTAACAATCAAACGCAGTTAGGCCAGTGAAAAATGCTGACCACCTATGGTGCTGGTCATAGGTAAACAGGATCAGACTAGGGTGCCCTATGTTAAGCTCACAGAGGATGAGGGTGGGTGCTCCTGAAGAAAATTGATGGACAAATTCCCCTGCACTTGTGGGTATTTGTTTCCAAAGCAAGAAGATCTGGGTTCCTTTGCGTTTGTGTATGTAAATTATGCACCCAGTAGGATTGCTGTAAGGACCTCGAATGTGAGGCGGGAGGAGATTCGTGTGAATAAGAGAGGACATTGGAGCCTGAATGGCGATGTGAGTGGCCAAGTCACGGAAGGATAACTGTCATTGAGTCAAGCAGTGCTGTGAGGGTTCAATTAGTGTGTCAGGGGTGTCTCCGAGGAGAGTGTCGCTACCCCTCTTGCCCTCCGAAAAAAACCCCTTCCTCTGATGGGCTGTTCTGCTTCTCACTTCAGGGCTCTGCACCCTCCCAGCACCTTCCAGGGGAGAACGTCCGTCTGTGCGAGTCACAAAGGCGCCGTTCCAGGGGCCCGAGAACGCCCGGACCTGGGGCTTGGGGTCGGCGCGGGCCAGCACAGCGGTGCAGCTAGCTGTTCTCCCAGCGCCGTCCGACACGCAGCTGCGGCCGACGTCGGACACGCGGTGGGAGCGGTCCTGCAGGCCGCCGCTGGTGAGTTTCTCTGCGCTTGCAGCCGCGCCTGCTGCGTCACAGCGCCCCCTGCTGGGGAAATCAAATACCTGGTGGCTGCCCCTGGCCCCCGACGTCAGAGGTTTAGCTGCCCCTCAACTTGCAAAATATCCTGACCCCCATCAATTAAACATAAATAAATTACAGTGTGTCAAATAACTCCAAGGAAGCCCAACAAACTTTCACCCCCCCCCGAAACTATCCCAATTTTTAAAAATTTGTGTTCTACGCCCCGCTTAGCGCTGCAAGCATGTTTTAACATTCCACCAGGTTATGCAGCCTTGACTTAATTTTGGTAGGATCCTTCTCTTTCAGACTTGGCCTTTATAATCCACATAGTAAACTGTCCCAGGGGCCCTGCAGAGCCCTTCCAGGGGTCAGGATTTTCTTTTAAGGGCAGATTGTTAAAATTCAGCAGCAGAGGAGGAGCCTGCCCCCTCTACCTCAACTAATTAAATATTAGACAATAAAGTCTCCACCCACTAGGAGACTTCATTCATTCCAATAGTATTTGCTAAGAGCTAATCATGTGCCCAGGATTACGATACTGTAGTAGGTAGCGGGAGGTCCAGGGAGCTGGAGGCACTTTCATGATGCTCCCTGACCCGGACCTCTGGATTTCTTAACACTTTCCATTGCATGGGCAGCTTTGAGATTCCTCCCAAGAATTGCATACTCAAATTCTTGCTGGCTCCCAAAACAGGAAATGTGGGAATGGAGGGGAGGAGGAGTTAGGCAATGGGGAGGAATAGAGCCTGTAGTCAGGAGAGAGACAGCATGACCCACATTCACATTTTAAAACACTGCCTGCTAACCAGAACTGAAGGCAGGTTGAATTTGCCCCGTGGGCCTTGAGTTTGAGAACCCTGACCAAGAGGGTGGTGTGCCAGGGGCCAGGACACCCTGCAGGGCTCTCTGAAGTCCAAGCTGTGTGAATGAGGGTGGATCTCTTCCCAGGGAACAGAGTGGGCCCAGCCCAGAGGGCTCAGAAGGGTCTGTGTTGGTGTCTAGAAGCTGGAGAAAAGCCAGTGTCCCAGGAGGAGCCTGGTTCTTTCTCTGTGTGTATGTATGTGTATCAAGCAACAAGGTAAAAGTTGATGGAGTCTCCAGTTCTTGGGGGAAAACATACAACACAACCAATTAGCTCAAGGGCAAGATAAACTGATACTTAAAAATCGTGATTCACAGACAAGTTACATTCATCAGGCACCTATTATGTGCTAGGCTTCTGCGCAAAGAGCTTTATATACATTATTTTGTACTGAGGATGTGGGTGAGTATCTCCATTCGACAGATGAGGAGACTGAAGATCAGAGAGAGAAATCACATTGTCAGTGAATGTCATATATCCTTTAGTCATACTTTTAGAAAGGTGCATTACAGATCCACTTAGGATCAAAAGAGTCTTTAGATATAGAAAAGCTCCTGGACCATATGAAATTGGAGCTGCACAAAATTCTATAATTTAAAGAGGTCCTAAAGTGAGTATCCTTTGCCCAAATTTTTTCAGTCTAATAAATCCTGCTATAGCCTGTAGGCCTACGTTGAGGGCTCTTCCAGAAATAAACAAGCTATAGAACTTTAGTCTTTACTCTACTTCCCTGTCTGTGGAAATTTTCCAGAAATAGATATTTTCCTTCAGATGTGATTTACCAAAATTCAGTTAGTCTCCAAACCCTCTAGAAACCCCCTAGAACATATTAGGGAAATGTCAAAGGTCCTATCGCCTCAGTGACTGTCCTGTCACCCAGCAACTTGAGAATAATTTTCAAGGTAG
Organism: Cervus elaphus; assembly: GCF_910594005.1. Lineage (NCBI taxonomy): Eukaryota > Metazoa > Chordata > Mammalia > Artiodactyla > Cervidae > Cervus > Cervus elaphus. The sequence continues at coordinate 17,949,238 of NC_057819.1, read as the reverse complement.
TGGGTCATGTAAGGCAGGAATGCTGTAGGCTGCAACGAAGAAAATACTTGATAAGGGTACCTTGACCAGTAGTGACACTTAACTATTTCACTTAACAAGAAGCCAAGAGGTAGGCTGTTCTAAGAATGGGGCAGTGGCAAACAGTGTCAGTGAGGACCTAAATTTCCCCCCATATTTCTTCTTCACTCTCTTTAGTGTGACAGTGATATTTCTCCTCATGATCATAGGATGGTTGCTCCAGCATCAACTATCATTCTTTCACAATAATCTCCAAAAGCAAAAGAAAGGGGACTAGGGACAAGCTCTTTTTGTCATAAAGGAATAGGAATAGACTTCTCCTGAAGTTCCATTGGCCAGATCTGGGTCACATGCTCATCTTTTGACCAATCATTGACAAAGGGAAATAGGGTTACTAGGATTAGTGGGAACCAATCATGATTCATCCTCTAGAACTGGGCACATTGAGGAGGGACAAAATCAGAGTCCTGTTAAGAACTTATGGTGTTCTAAGAGTCATGCTAGTTATAACATGTTATAGCTAGCTTCTATAACCAAGATATTCCCACATTTCATTGGCTTAATATAATAGAAATTACTTTCTTTTTTTGGTTAACAGTCCAATGAGGATGCTCATGGTTGGCAGGTGACTTCTTCCACAAGTTGGTTTAGGGAACCTGTCTTGTGGCTCTGCCCATCTGTGGTTGCACTTCCCAGAGATGTCAGAGCAGGGAAGAGAAGATGGAAATGTCACATCCACTTCTTAAAGTCATGGTCTGGAAGGGACACATCTCTCTGCTCACATCCCATGGGTGAGAATTCATAGGCATGCATAGATTCAGGAGGAGTTGGGAAGTATAAGCCCTGGTCAGGCAGCTACTGTGGCAACAACTCTTCATGAAGGAGAAGTGGTTGTTGGGAGACAATCACCTCATCTCTTAAAGGGTGATCTTCTTACATCCCTGCTTTTAAGGAACATCCTGGCTTTTCCAAACCTCTTGGCTATTCCCAGTGGGTGCTGCGATCTATACTACAGCACACACTTGTCTCTGAACACTCCTTTTATTCACTTGCCACTCAGCCTTTGCCCAGACAGTTCTCTTTACCCCCAATTTCTTCCCCACTTTTCTTCTCTGCATGGTGAACTCCTATTAATCCTTCAAAACCCAAATTGAAAATCATCTTCTTTGTGCACCTTTTCCCACTATTTTACCTAGGGCAGGGTTCATAGCACCTTGAAGGTTGACTTACACCTGAATTCCTTACAATGTTTAGCACACAGTAGCCTCTTAGTTTGTGTGCTAAAGAGATTTAGGTACTGCAGGCAGGAGAACTCATTTGATTGCAAGCAACAGAAAACTCATCTTGGATTACTTTAAGTGAATATGCTGATTCATGTAATTGGACATGACCCAGAGTATCTTCAGGCTTGGCTATATCCAGGGCCTCAGATGATTCCCCCAAGGTTAAATTTCTCTTGAGTTTGTCTTCTGTTCTCCAAGATAGCGTTATTCTTAGGCTTCCTGAAGAGGCAAGATGGTTGTCAGCCACTCCCAACCCCATTCACAGGTTAAAGTGCAGCAGGAAACAGAATTTCTCTCTTCCTGACTGTGCAAGCTTAAATTCCACCATTTACTCTGCTGGGGGTCACGGACCTATCACAGAATTGATCACTTGGGCCAGGGCCCTGAGATTATGCAGATTGGCCAGGGTTCTGGCACTATGATTGGCCCATCCAGAGTCACAGGTTCCAATCCAGAAATGACCAGGAGTGAGAGAGAGGGTAGCTTCTTACTGGAAATTCCAGGTATTGCTACAGGAGACAGAGGAATGCTGGATGCTCCATAAGCCCACATAAATTTTTTTTAATGCTAAACTGTCATCATATGAAAAGACCCATATAACAGCATATCATAACAGCTCCCATTTACTGAGTTCTTACTTTGTGCTTGTTTTAGTGCCTTACCTGCTGAACAACCTGAAATGGCTTCTAGAATTTCTCCTATTTTCCAGATGAGGAAATCAAGGCCCAGAAAACTGAAATGACTTGTCCAAAGTTAACAAGTGGCCAAGGAGGAATTTTTGCTGAGATTTGATGGTTGATACAGCAATGCTTTAAACCGCTGCACTGTAGAACCCTTCAGTGGGTGGCAGAGCTCAGAGTTTCTAGTTTAGGAATTTAGTTCCTGAAGTCTGGAAGTTGGGGTGCAGTGGATCTTACAGCCCCATGGAGTTCATAGAGTTAGCATTGTTCGCACCTCTGAATACCTAATGCATCTCAGTACAACTGGCTTCTGCTTTTAAAAACGAGGGGAGGTTGTCCTCACAGCTGAAGCTGGGTGAATTTCAATGTAACCCCATCAGAGGACACACTGCCTTGATGCCATTTTGCCCCTCTTCTTTGGGAACACAGGGAGCAAGAGGGTAACCAACATGCCAGAACCATCTGCCTGGCTCCTAATAATAAATTGGGAGAGGAACAGGTTTCAGGAAAACATTGCTTTAAAAAAAAAAAAAAAGCCTCTTTTCACACCCGGGCAGCCATCTGTCATGTCCTCCTCTGGTGCCAAACTGTGGGAGGAGGGAGGTCTGCGGGGGGTGGAGAAGGGAGAGGGTGCTGCTGGGTCCGGCACCACCAGCAGGGGTGGCTCACTAGTTTTCTTTGTTTTGCCACTGTGGACAGGGCATTGCAGAGAGAGAGAAGAGCACTTGCTGGCTTTGACCTCCCTGGGTACGGTGTCTGAGCAGAGGAAAAGCACAATTCCTTCAAGATGCCAATGGTGGGTAATAATAGCTCCTATGTATAGAGGGTTTACTGTGGGGTTAGGCATTGTGCTGTCCACTAAATACATATTAGCTCATGGAATCTTGACAGCAAATCTGTGTGTACCCGTTTTATAGATGAAAGACTGGAGACTCAGAGATGTTAAGTGACTCACCCAAGGTCACACAGCAAGGCCACCTCTTCAGTATGTAATAATGAAGTCCAGTCTCCTCTCCACCCCAGCAACCCAGGGCAGGTTTTCCATGTAACACGCAAGCAGTTGACATCACCCAAGGGTGGTCTTTCAACTCTAGCTCTGCCCCAAGCACCCTTCTTGCCTTCCATCCTTGAGTTGAAATGTGGGCTTTTCTAGTCACCTAACCTGTTGCTTAATAACCACCCTGTCTCACCCAGAAGAAGTACAGGAGAAAAGACCCTGAAAGTTCCCAGGAACCTTCAGAGAAGACCAAAGAGCAGCTGGCTGAGGGGGAGCTTCGGAAGCTGAGGCAGCAATTCCGGAAGATGGTGGACAGTCGGAAGTCCTTTAACTTCCGCTCCCAGCGGAAGATCACAAACCAGCAGTAAGTGATGGTCAGAGAAATGGGGTTTGGTTTCATGGGGCTTGCCTTCTGATGTGGCCTCTGGGGCATGAACCAATTTGGGATAGCTTCAGTGGGGAAAGGAGATAAATTCTCAGAGTTCAGGGTGTCTCAGGGACCCCGAGGGGAGCGGAGCACCCATGTTTCAGGAAAGGACCCAAACTAGAAGCCATTTCTGGTTCCTGTTTCTTTCAACACATGAGTTTTGTTCTTCCTTTTCTTGAGTCTCAGCTGTGGCTGGTGGGAGATGGCTTCCTCTAATTCTTGAGCTACCAAGGGCCACACAGAGAGACTGTCCTTAATCAATTCCAGAATTCTGAGAATCCATCCCAGAATTCTCAGGAGAGGGAGAATCTGATTGTCTCAGCTTGGGTCTGGTGTCTGCTTCTGGCCCAATCAGCTGTGGCCTAGGGGTTGAACTATAGGACAAAAAATAGCTGTGGGTATCCCCAGCGGTTCTAGCAATGAAGGTGGGGAGTTCCCAGAGAAGGGGAAATCACCCGGCAGTGGATACCCCAAAGGACGTTTCCTGCTTGTGTGACCTTTTGGGATCTTCAAGACTGAATATTTGAACTTGAGTTGCCCTAGAAATTATATATAGTTTTCCTTGGGCAACAGAAAGGTGTTCTCGGGGGTTGAAGAAACAAACGTTAAATAGGCATTCTTAGATTCCGTCCAAGGAAAGGTGATTCCTTTACATCTAAAATGTTTATACAGGCAGTAACTGCCTGTTATTAGAAAGAAAATTTGACTGTTAGATGACGTGTGAAGTTCAGAGGCTAGAGGAGTTCTTTAGATTTTCCATGGATTGGCTTACTCAGAGCCACTGCTAGTCAATATGGAATCACTATGTGAATTAGAAAAAGGCACCCTTTTCTCAAGATTCTTTACTGCCATCTGTTGGAAACATCATTGTTATGTAGAGATTTTGTTAAAACATGGCCAAAGACACTCCTTGGAAGGAAAGTTATGACCAACCTAGACAGCATATTGAAAAACAGAGACATTACTTTGTCAACAAAGGTCCGTCTAGTCAAGGCTATGGTTTTTCCAGTGGTCATGTATGGATGTGAGAGTTGGACTATAAAGAAAGCTGAGTGCCGAAGAATTGATGCTTTTGAACTGTGGTGTTGGAGAAGACTCTTGAGAGTCCCTTGGACTGCAAGGAGATCCAATCAGTCCATCCTAAAGGAAATCAGTCCTGAATATTCATTGGAAAGACTGATGCTGAAGCTGAAACTCCAATACTTTGGCCACCTGATGCGAAGAGCTGACTCATTTGAAAAGACCCTGATGCTGGGAAAGATTGAGGGCAGGAGGAGAAGGGGATGACAGAGGATAAGATGGTTGGACAGCATCACCAATTCAATGGACGTTTGGTTGGACTTCGGGAGTTGGTGATGGACAGGGAGGCCTGGCGTGCTGTGGTTCATAGGGTCGCAAAGAGTCTAACATCACTGAGCGACTGGACTGAACTGAACTGAACTGAACTGTCTCTCAGAAAAGTACAATAAATCAGCAAATTGGTGATATGTTTTCAAGTAGATGGTGCTCCCTTGGGCTGTGCAGTCCACAACCTGCACTTCTGTGCCTGGAGATCTTGATTCACAGCCTATCCTTGGTGTGGGCATCAGGAAATGCCTACTTCTTGGTGTGTCTTCAGTTTTTCTTGAATCTTTCTTACTCTTCTGCATCCTACTGTGCCCTACCCTGGTCCATTTGATCTGGTTTCACTGTGATGGAACTGAAGCGGGGAAGGGGAGTGGAAGAGTAGACATAAACACCCCAAAATAGAAGGAAAACTGGGCTGAGGTAAGTGAGGTAGCTAGGGTACAATATTTAAGGAAGTGCTTTTTCCCAGTGCTGACCTCGCACCTATACCACCCTGAGAGTGAAGATTTCCTTAATTTTTGAAGCACCTCACTCCCCTCACTGCAGTCCCAGCCCTGCCTAAAGATGGACAAACCTTCCTTTTGCTTTTCTCTGACCTCACTACACCTGGAAAGCTTGTCTTTGATGGATTATCCTGCTCTCTCCCTTTTTCCTCTGTACCTTTACAAAGACCCCTCCCATGAGGGGCTTAAGAGGGGCAGAGAAGTCCCAAGGGCCAGGTTTAGAAGACAAGATGCTCTGGAACTAGATGTGCTCTCAGTGGCCCCTAGCCGCATGTGGCCATTTACATTGGTAATTAGTTACAAAAAATAAAATTAGAAATTCAGTTCTTCAGTTTCACCAGCCACATTTCAGGTGCTCTGTAGCCACATGTGCCTGGTGGATGCTATCAGACAGAGCAACTAGAGAACATTTTCATCACTGCAGAGTAATCTACTGGACAGTGCTGCTTTAGAGCAGTAGTGGCTAATGAGCCAAGTCTTACTGGCGGCCTGTTTTTATGACGTTTTACTGGCACATAGCCACACCTATTCATTTTTGTGTTTCATATGGTTGCTCTGTTGAATAGATGCAACAGAGGTCCTCTGGCCCACAAAACCTAAAATATTTACTCTTTACTGTTTATAGAAAAGTCTTTGCAGACCCCTGCCCTTGAATGTTCTTTACTGTTCTAGAGTGGTGCTTCCAAAACTTTAAAGTGCGTAGAGGTCACTTGAGCATCTTGTTGCAAAGCAGATTCTGATTCAGCAGGTCCTGGGTTGGGACCTGAAATGCTGCATTTCTCCAAGCTTCCAAAGGGCGTTGAGGCCGCAAGCCTGCAAATTGCACTGAGCAGTGGGAATAGGCTGCAAGGACTTTGCAAGAAGTTTGGCCTCTGTGCCAATTTCACATTGTTCAATTGCTGTACAGTCGCCCGAGCCTTCTTTTCTTTTCAAAATCTCCATTTGCCCACGTCCTCGACCTCCTCTCTTCTCCAGAGTAGACAAGGGAGAGAAAGACAACTCATGTCAGCCAATTTCATAAATCATTAGCCCCCGAATAGAGGAGTTGGTGGGGGTTACAGGTTCCTCTGCAACTCTGTGGTGATGCACAGTTGAAAGATCATGTCTGATGGGTTTGCCTGTCATTACCAGAGATAATTGGCTGGAAAGCTGGAAAAGAAGGTCTGCGAAATCAGACAGATGCCAGTGAGCTGCTGGCAAAAGAAAACTTGGGGGCTCCCATCATGTCTAGGTAATGGGTTTTGACAGGCACAGCTGCAAATTGTTCTGAGGAGAAAAAAAAAATATCACTCAGAGAAGGGTGCAGAGCAGTGGAAGTTGCAGTGAACTGGGTCAGAGGTGATGTAAGTTCAGGACCTGGACTAGAGACCTTGAGTGAGTCCCTTCCAACTCGCTGGGTTGGGAAGTACCTCTCTGAGTTTCCTTTCAGGGTCAAGGGGCCTGGAGTGTCCGATCCAGGCAAAGCCAGGGGTTCAGGGTTAATCATGTGCTGCTTTCCCAACAGCAAGGAAATCAAGACCCTTCAGGAGGAGCAAGATGAGATCACCCTGCTTTTGAATCTCATCAAGTCCTCCAGGAACCTGGATCTCAATGAGAAAAACTACGTGGAACTGCGTTTCCTGCTGCAAACTAAGGAGGACTATGAGGCCCTGATTAAATCAATGAAACTGCTGTTGGCTGAACTGGATGAGAAGGTGTGGTCTTTCTCTTAAAGGGTTAACCAGAACACTGAGCAAGGGGTAGGAGTGGGGGAGGTGTACTCCCCACCATACCCTGCACTGCTGGCTTTTCTAAACCTGTCTCTACCACCATTGTAACCCCTAATCTCTCAGTTCTATTGATCCATTTCCCCACTGTGGTCTCCAGTGCCTCCCTATTATACTTAGAATAAATGCCCAAGTCCTTACTGTATCAGTCAGGAGAGGTTAGGTATGCTGCAGTAACAAACTCTCCCTCTCCCCAACTCAGTGGTTTAAAACAACAGAGGTTTCTTTTTCATACATGATTTATGGTCTATTGTAGATTGGCTAGGGGCTCTTAAATCCTCTCATCCTGGGGCCAGGCTGATGGGATAGCCCCCATCTTGGACACTGCCAGGGGTTGTGGTAGAAAAAAATGAGATCCTGAGGGTCTCACCCTGGCAATTAAGTGTTCCAGTGCGTCACATCTGCTCATGACCCATTGACTCAAGACAGTCTACAGAACCCATAAATACCCCCAGTGCCCATACCCATCCAAAAATAGTCAACTCTATCCATTCATAAAGGGGCCTAGGAAGTGCAGTCCTCATGGATCCAGAAAACAAAAAGCTGGAGACATTTGCTGGATAGCATTCATCCCTTACTGTGGTTCGAAAGTCACTATGTGATCTAGCCCCTGCCTACCCCTCTAGGCTCATCCCGTATTATTCCTGCCTTAAGTCTTCTCACTCCAGCTGCAAAAGACTTTCTCTTTTTCCCCCCAAATAATGCTGTCTTTTCTCACCTCAGGGCCTTTGCATATGCTGCCCCCAAATGCCTCACCCTAGTTGCTTATCTTTTTCTCAGTCTGCTGTTGCTGCTGCTGCTGCTAAGTCGCTTCAGTCGTGTCTGACTCTGTGCGACTCCATAGACGGCAGCCCACCAGGCTCCGCCGTCTCTGGGATTCTCCAGGCAAGAACACTGGAGTGGGTTGCCATTTCCTTCTCCAGTGTATGAAAGTGAAAAGTGAAAATGAAGTCGCTCAGTCGTGTCCGACTCTTAGTGACCCCATGGACTGCAGCCCATCAGGCTCCTCTGTCCATGGGATTTTCTAGGCAAGAGTACTGGAGTGGGTTGCCATTGCCCTCTCCATTTCTCAGCCTAAAGGTGACTTTCTCAGGTCTCAGGGAGGCCTTCTCTATGGCCTCTGTCCAGTTTAAAGTATATCCCCCTGGTATTAGGTTTCTGGCCAGGAACAAATAGCACACTCAGTGGGGGTACTCAGAGAAGTAGGGCACTCTGGATCCTGGAGTAAATGCCCCCCACCCCTTGCCCTCTGTGCTCCATCCACACTGGCTGCCTTTATGGATCCACACTGCTGTCTCTCATCTCTGCCTTTGCACATGCTCTTCCCTCTGCCTGGAGTGCTGGGCCCCATCCTCTCTGCTTGGGGGAGTCTTATTCATCCTTTGGGTCTCAGCTCAAAGACTGTTTATGCAGGATAACTGTCCCTTCATTTTTCTCTGCTATGTGCCCCTACTGTGTGTGTCCAAATTATCTTCTATCTCCCCTCTGCTAGAACTCAACATGCTTCCTGGGTTGTTCCCAGTCCTAGACTGTAGGTTCCCTGAGGGCAGGGGCCACTCTGTCTGGTGCCCCTGTTGTCTGGCATCAAGCAGTGGCTTGATAAACATTGATGAATGAGTGAATGAATGAATATATGAATGTATGAGAAGAAGGCAATAAATGTGAACAAAGAGGGAACTTCCCTGGTGGTCCAATGATTAAAACTTCGCTTTTCAATGCAGATGGTGCAGGTTTGATCCCTGGTTGGGGAGCTAAAATCCCACATGCCTTGCTGTCAAAAAACCAAAACATTAAAAAAAACCATAATATTGTAACAAATTCAATAAAGACTTTAAAAATGGTGCACATCAAAGGAAAAAAAAAAGCTTTAAAAAGTGAACAAAGAAAAATTGAAAAAAGAAACAGGGATGTGGATTCTCAGAAACATTAGAAAAGGCGATTTAGTTTGCTAATCCTCCAAAGAGTATGGCACTCACTGCCCAGAACAAAAACCTTCTTGGTCTAATTCCATCCCAGCTCCCAGGATCCCCTCCTGCTGTGTCCACCGCACAGTGCCCAGAACTTTGTCCTTTCAAGGGGTCACTGGAGGCAAGGATACCACTGGGCCCTGCTTGGCCTCACAGAATAATTAATAAGCTGATGCCTTCCTGCTGGGCATCTCGTGTAGGCAGTGCATTTCCTCTTCAGCTACAGGCTTGGGTAATGTCTCCCATTGGGCTGAAGCCTAATTACTTTGAGCATCATGAAAGCAGTGTCTGACATAAAGGTGCCAAAGGGAATACAGCTCTGAATTTAGTCACAAGAGCTGATGCCATAACTTCCTTTGGCAAGGAGCTGGAGCCTGAGGACTCTAGGGGTCAGCTCAGGCAGGGACAGGCAGCCCTTCAGAGCAGCAGAGGCCACACCTGATATATGGGGAAGGACGCTACCCTCCCATAAATCAAAACAAGTCATTTGTTTTATTTCAGAAGAGAGCTGGAGTGGGTTTGTGTTGAGGATGTTGCCTTGTGCATAGAACAGGAAAGGAGAGCCAAGTGGAAAAGGAATCTGGCTTGACTTGAACCTGACTTTGTCAGCACTAATGAAGCAATTTGATTTTGCTCTGAGGGAATTTGTTGGGGAGAGAGACAGTGTGTTCCAGCTAAAGTCCAAAACCTGGCTGATGTCAATCATAAGCAGCATTTCTATACCTTGCCAGTTTTGTGTGAGATCCACTGGTTCCCTTGATGTCCGATCTGCTGAGCCACCATCTTGCTTGAGAAATGTGTTGGGCTGCAAGTAATGCAATTCCTGACTGAACACAGTTGGGAAAATAGAGGTTTGTTTTTCTCACATAATAAGATGTCTGACTGGAAATAGGCCATCCTAGGGATGGTTTAGCAGCTCTACAATGATGGATTTTTTATTTTTCTCTGAGACTCTCTTGGCCTCATGGCTGCCAAATGGCCATCTTGTATAATGATATAATATACATTAGCTGGTATAATATTTCATCTAATTGCATTCAAAAATATAAAGAATGGATGGGAGTTTTTCCTCCATGATATTCTCTTCTTATGAAAGGGAGAATAACTCACAAAATCCCTTCAGCAGATTTTCTCTGATTGGCCAGGGTTGGGGTATAGGTCCATTCCTTTGCCAATCACTGGTAAAGGGAAATTATGGAATTTCCAGAATTGGTTTGGGGTATACCAGGGGCAGCAGATTATGGTGCAAGCACCAAGTCTTGTCTATTTGTTTATGGTCCTCCAGTGAAGAATGGTTTTTACATCTTAAATGTTTGCTTTTTAAATGGTTATGTGAGTATCTACATACCCTAAAAGAGTTATGTGAGTCTCTTGGTCCTCAAAGCCTAAAATATTTACTGTTTTGGCCTTTTAGGAAAATATTCCCAGCCTCTGGTTTAGATGGATGATGATTTATCCCTTGGGCCTGGGGGCAGAGCCCACCTTCCCTGAGTAAAGTACTGGCAACAGGAAAATGTTTTTATCTCGTTTAATAGGAAGTAGCAGGCTTCCCTTGTGGCTCAGTTGTAAAGAATCTGCTTGTTAATGAAGGAAACATGGGTTTGATCTCTGGATTGGGAAGATCCCCTGGAGAAAGAAATGGCAACATACTCCACCATTCTTGCCCGGGAAATCCCATGGACAGAGGAGCCTGGCGGGCTACAGTCCATGGGGTTGCAAAGAGTTGGACACGACTTAGTGACTAAAACCAACAGGAAGTATAAAAATAATACAAGCTTCAGGATGGTTGATTCAGCAGCTCAGTTAGGTTATCAAAGTATTTGTCCTTTGTGGGCAGGACTGCAGCAGCTATTCCAGGCACCACATCCATGTGGAACAACATCTTCAGGAGAAGACAGACCATCTCTTCCTATGACTCTCTTTTAGGAATAAGGAAACGTTTTCCAGACGTTTCCCCACCAGATGCCCCTCCAGCTCAGAGACTCCAACTGGTTTGTTGTTGTTGTTTAGTCACTCAGTTGTGTCCAGCTCTTTGCAACCCCATGGACTGCAAGCACGCCAGGCTTCCCTGTCCTTCACCATCTCCCAGAGCTTGCTCAAACTCATGTCCACTGAGTTGATGATGCCATCCAACCTTCTCATCCTCTGTCATCCCCTTCTCCTGCCCTCAATATTTCCTAGCATCAAGGTCTTCTCCATTGTCGGCTCTTTGCATCAGGTGGCCAAAGTATTGGAGCTTCAGCTTCAGCATCTGTCCTTCTAATGAATATTCAGGGTTGATTTCCTTTAGGATGACTAGTTTGATCTCCTTGCTGTACAAGGGACTCTTAAGAGTCTTCTCCAGCACCACAGTTTGAAAGCATCAGTTCTTTAGTGCTCAGCCTTCCTTATGGTCCAGCTCTCACATCCATACATGACTACTGGAAAAACCATAGCTTTGACTAGACAGACCTTTGTTGGCAAAGTGATGTCTCTGCTTTTGAATATAATATCTAGATTTTTCATAGCTTTTCTTCGAAGGAGCAAGCGTCTTAGATATAGGTCCTACCCGTCATCCATATTTCTTCCTCTGTTTCCCTCCATGAACATAACTGTGAAGGCTGGTGCTATGGCAGCCATGTTTTGAGGGAGAAGTCAGGTGAATTATACAGATCTTGTCCTCACATCCTTCAGTTACTGAACGTAAGCCATCAATGTATTATGAGAGAAAGATAAACCATAATTTGTTTAAACCACTATTTAGCCAGGCTTTCTGTAATTTGTTGTTGCTTGTTTTCCTAATTGATACAAGCTGCTACCCCTTAAGAGAGGCTGCTGAGATCTGTGCCCATAAAAGCAGAGGAAGTTCTGAGGAAAGCATATTTTTAACAAGTCCTGAGCCTAAATGAACTTAATCATTTTCTAGTCATTGACACTTGAAATTATGAATCACTCAACTGCCAGCACCTGTTTTTAACAGCAAATATTTTATAATACTTCCTTTACAATCCTGAATTAAAATTCATAGATGGTATAATCCTTTACCCTTCTTCTTTTAAATCAATATGATGCTATAATATAAAGGAAACATAAAGGAAAGCTATTTATACTAAAATTATGTGTATTTCGATATGTTCATGTTTTGGCCTGACTTATCTAGAACAGGGCTGGCGAACTGCTCCACAGAGGGCCTGATAGTAAATATTTCGGCTTTACAGGCCGTGTGGTCTGTGTTGCAGCTCTTCCATTCTGCCTTCATAGCCTGAAAGCAGTCATAGACAATGCAAAGAATGGGCATGGCTGTGTGCCAGTAAGACTTTATGGGAACAGGCAGTAGGCCAGATTCCACACTGCAGACTGATTTGGGCTTGTGTCCACAACTCAAAGAAGATGATCCATGGGAATTCCCTGGCCATCCAGTGGTTAGGAGTTGCTGTGTTCACTTCAGTGGCCCAGGTTCAATCCATGGTCAGGGAACTAAGAGGCCCACAAGCCTCCCAGCATGGCCAAACAAAAACCACAAGATGTTCCAGGTTGTGCTGGTGTCAAGATTTCCAAAATGATGGTCAAGTCTTGGTTAAGTTCCAGACAAATCAATGAACATTCTCTTGATTTATACAGTGACTCCATTCCTGGATACTTGTCCATGAAAACTGAATGAAAGGACTTCCCTGGTGGTCCAGTGGTAAAGAATCCACCTGCCAATGCAGGAGACGTGGGCTTCACCCCTGGCTGGAAAAGATCCCACATGCTGCGGAGCAGCTAAGCCCATGCTCCTCAACGGTTGAGCCTGTGCTCTTCAGCCCAGGAGCCACAACTGCTGAAGCACATGCAGTCTAGAGCCTGTGCTCTGAGAAGTCGGAGCAGAAGTCACAGCAGTGAGAAGCCTCTGCACTGCAGCTAGAGAGTAGCCCCTGCTTTCTGCAACTAGAGAAAGCCCACGCACAGCAGCAAAGATCCAGCACAGCCAAAAATTTAAAAAAAGAATGAAAAATGCTGTGTGTGTATATGTAAAAGACATTTTGATTCTAGGCACAGAAGATTATAGAGGATTTTCCCTTGCCTGACATTCAAGGCGCACTGGACAGTCACAAGGGATGGGGGTCAATTTTTGGATGTCTGGTGCTGTCTTACATGTTGCAGGGTGTGTGACACCTCCTGACTTGCTCTTTAAGGGTCGCTAGCATCCCCATTATTGTAAGAGTCAGAAAAAGAAACAAACAAAAAACCTGCCAACCAAACAAAAACAAGGTTACAGAAGGCTTCTTGGGGGATCAATGCCATTTCTCAAGGAAAACAGTGGCTTTAGGGTCAAGTGAAATTTTTGCCCTTATGTGAGTGAAATTTACACACACAAGTGAGAATAAAAACTTTTAGTTGCTCATTTTTTCCCAAACTAAAATTAAGTTGAGTCCACATCCAAGAGAGAAATTAAAATTCTATTCATAGGAAAAGAAATGGTAGTTTCTGTTTTAGCATGCTTGAGTTAGTGAACTATTGCATTTGTCCCCATACAGATGTTAACACAGCTGGGTTTTCCCCTCTCTCTCTTTTTTTCAGATTGTTCAGATGGAGAAAAAAATTGTAACCCAAAGACAGATCTTCACAAAAATACAGGAGGCCAATAACCCCCGGAAATTGCAGAAACAGATCCATGTTTTGGAAACCCGTTTGAATCTTGTATGTAAGGTGTCTTCTGGGGGAATTCTCTGGCTGTCCAATGGTTCGGACTCCCTGCTTCCACTGCAGGGGGCACGGGTTTGATCCCTGGTTGAGAAACTAAGTGGTTTCCCTGTGGCTCAGCGGTAAAGAACCCACCTGTAGTGCAAGAGACATGCGTTCGATTCCTAGGTCCGGAAGATCCCCTGGAGAAGTAACTTGCAACCCACCCCAGTATTTCCCAGTATTCTTGCCTTGGAAATCCCATGGACAGAGGAGCCTGGTGGACTGTGGTCCATAGGGTTGCACAGAGTCGGACACACCTGAGCACGTGTGCATGAATGCACCTGGAACACATGGGGAACTAAGATCCCACAGAGTGCAACGCGGCCAAACAAAATCTCTGCAGACAGCTCTCCCTCCCTTCGGAGGAGGAAAGAATGATGTCTGTGAAGCCATTAGCAGGCGTACATTTCATTGGTTGAGTCAGGAGAAGGTGAACGATGGTGTACATGCAGGCCAGGCAGCGCTCCAACCGTGGTTCTGGGGGGCCTGGGGTGGGAGGGGAGGGGAAGACCTTCAACCCTCTGGCTGCCTTCTGGAAGCTTGTCTCATGCCCCAGGAGCGAGCCTTGTTTTGAAGCACAGCCCTCCTTGCAGGTCACTGTACACTTTGACCAGATGCTGACCACCAACGCGAAGCTCCGGAAGGAGATCGAGGACCTGAGGTATGAGAAGGCTGCTTACGACAACGTCTACCAGCATCTTCGTCGGCGCCTGTTGATGCAGAAGAAAACAATGAATGTGGCCATTGAGCAGTCTGCGCAGGCCTATGAGCAGAGGTAGGCTGGGGGAGAGACTCTTGAGGGCAGAGATGTCTCAGCCACCTGTTGGGCTTCTTACTCCTCTACCCACTGTGCTTATGTGTGGAGAAACCTGAAACCATCATCATTGTGACTCCGAGCCCTGGTTGTGTGTCTGCCAAGCATGATGCTAGGTGCTCTGGGTAGTATATCAACCCTCACCACAGCCCTAGGAGTTATTATCTCAATTTTACAGGCCAGGGAATGGAGGCTTAGAGATGTCAAAATGCTTACCTGAGATGCTGGTAAGTGGCAGATGTGGTGGAGCTGAGATTTAAACCCCTATTCTGTATCATCTCCCCCAGGTGTCCCTGCCTCTAGTCGTAGGGACCCCTCTCAGTCTGGACTGTTTCCTGGCTTCACCCCCGGATGGGCAAAAGGCATGCAGTTTACATGTGAAGAGTGCAGGTTTTGGAGCCAGAGAGATCTGGGTTTGAATCCTGGCTCCATCACCACTAATTTATTGTAGGACTTCTTTGGGTGGAAGTGAGGATTAAATAACATTAGTATAGGGAATTTCCTGGTGGCTAAGACACTCCCAGTGCAGGGAGCCAGGTTCAATCCCTGGTCAGGGAACTAGATCCCATATCCTGAGACTAACAGTTTGCTTGCTGCTGCTCAGAAGATCCTGCATGAAGATTGAAGATCCTGCATGCGGCAACTAAGACCTGGTGCAGCCAAAATAAAGAAATATTAAAAAATATGAGTATATAAGGGAGTGGCTGGGGCATAGTATTATACTTGACAAGTGGTGATGATGATGGTAATCGTGATAATGGTGATGTTTGATGAGGCTGATGGTGGTGGTGATGGTGATGATGATGATAAGGATGGTGACAGAGAGGATGATAGAAAATCATTTCCTGAGGGTGGTCTAGGGTTGTGAGCACCTGTCATTCAGGTGAGGAAGGTGGTTCCTCTACTCCCAGAAATCTCCATGATTAAAAGAAGGGGTGATCACTGACCAGGAATGAAGTCTGGCTGGACTGGTAGGGAGAAGGCGGGGGGAGAAGGAAGGAGCCTCTGGACACTCAGACTGTGTTGTGCTCCCCGCCCCACCCAGGCTGGAAGCCATGGCCCGAATGGCCGCCATGAAGGACCGCCAGCAGAAGGACATCTCTCAATACAACCTGGAGATCCGAGAGCTGGAGCGCGTCTACGACCACGAAACCAAGCTCAAGTCCTTCTTGCTCGTCAAGCTGAATGACCGTCTTGAATTCGAGGAGCAGTCCAAAAAGGAAGAAGGTATCTCTCTCCACTGAATACCTCTTTCTCTCAACTGAAGCTACCCAAGTCTCCTCGTACCAAGGTTGCCAAATTTAGCAAATAAAAATACAAGACACCATTAAATTTCAATTGCAGATAAAGAATAAAATTTTAGTCCCATGCAATATTTGAAAGATACTTACACTAAAGAATTATTTGTGCTTTATCTCCAATTGAGACATATTTATACTTTTAAAAATACATTGTTTGTCTGAAATTCAAATGTAACTAGATGAGTTGGATTTTATCCGCCATCGCTAACCTACAGGATGGGTTCTCACCTTGTGGCTCTGCTTCCATTATTTAGAGGAGAAACTTGTTTTATTGGTGGTTGCCGCAGCCCTATCTATGTTTGGAAATTCTGAAGGAGGACTGACAAGACTCAGCATATCATTGCAAACATGGCTGTGATGCAGACACATGAGCAGGGAGGAAAGATGCATGGGGCGAGGTCCAGAGGAAACCAGGCCCAGCTCCCCGGATCTTCTCCCAGTGGAGTCACACAGCTTATGCTTGATTCCTCCAGCCTCTAATTCTGACAACACATGTGGAGAGTCATCTACTTGGAGAGCTCATTAGAGACTTGATGCCCAAGATTCTTCCTGGGGGCTGGTTGTGTAGGCCCTCTCTCCCCAGCACATCCCAAGATTCCAGCCTCCCAGCAGGAAGGCAGATGTCGGCATAGGCCACACTGTTCATACAGTCAGGGCACAGGAGCCGCTCTTAACCATTTGCGGACAGTTTTATATCAGTGTAGGGAAATGTTCACCATTCAAGTTCCCAGATGAAGGTGAAGGGCCAGCCTTGCAAACAGACCTTTCTAAGCAGAGCAGTCTCAGGGCTGCTATGTTAACTCTCTCCTGGACATGTTGAAAGATTTGAGCTCTTCAGAGAGCCCCCTTGTGTAGCTACATTTGATTTTGTCAAATCTGTCCCTTTCTGTCCCTTTCTACCTTCTCATTTGCAACTGTATGGCTAGAAGTGTGTTTCTGAGAAACTCCCATCTCTCACTTTTCCCCTCCCTGTCCTGGGAAAGTCTAGCCCCCTCCCTGGGGCACAGTGATAATGTTATGGAGTTCTTTCCTCTGCCAAGCTCTGCTCTGAATGGCTTCCCTTTCAGACTCACAGTTGCTGCTTCTTCCTTTTCTAGTTCTCAAGGCAAAGAAGTTTGGGAAGAAGAGCAAGGGCGAGAGTTTTGAGAGCTACGAGATGGCTCACCTCCGGCTGCTGAAACTGACGAAGACTGGGAACCTGAATCAGCTCATCGAGGAGTTTCTGGCCAAGGAGGAGAAGAACTTTGCTCGGTTCACATATGTCACAGAGCTCAACAACGACATGGAGATGATGCACAAGAAGATCGAGAGAATCCAGGTCGGGGCACCTCTCCTTTCCCAGGCTAGGGGCCCATCTGTTCCCACAGTAGCCTTCCCCAAAGCAGGTTCCTCAGAACACTCTTTGAGCTGCTCTGCAGAAAAAGGACTTCAAGTCAAAAAAACTTTGGGAAATACTATATTCCCCCAGTGTTCTCCCCTCTACATTTTAACCTTCTTGAAACTGGTAGTAATCTTTCAGTTGACACATACACTTAATAGGTTCATGTCCCCTCACCCCGGTAAGTGACATTTAATAAGCATGATATGTCTTATAATCCAGAGTTCAGTAAACTATAGCCACAGCCGAATATGGCCTTTGACCTATTTTTTGCACAGCCCATGAGCTGAGAATGATTTTTACATTTTTAAAGGGTTGTAAGGGAAAAAAATATGCAAGACAGACCATATGTGGCTTGCAAAACCCAAAATATTGACTGTGTGGCCCTTTGCCTTAAAAGCTGGCTGACCCCTGTCAATAAGCAGCTTTGTAGAATTGAGGAAAGATGGTAAATTGATCTTGGAGAGAATTGATGTAGGTGAGCATAGTAAAGGCTCTGATAAGTCCTGCAGTAAAAAAAACTACCTTTGTTGAACCTGTAATTTTCCAAACTTGACTCTCTGAGCTGCTGACTCCCTGAGCTGCTGACTCCCCAGAACACACATAAACAGCTTTTGGGACTCTGTGCACAGAGAGAGTCTAAACTTAGCATGACACTCCAGTCCTTTCAGAATTTGGCTTCAACCTTCCCCTGCAGGCTCAGCTCTCATCACGACCCTCAAGGCACTCCCGTCAGCTGCCAGTCCCAGCTGCCCCCTGTGTTTCCCTTCTCTGAAACTTTCCTCATGCTGTTGCCCACCCCTCTCACTTTTCTTCTGATGCAATACCACTCATTAGTCCTGACAAATGTCACCTCCTCTGAGAACTCATTACTCTTCCCTCTGAGGTGCCTGTGCTGGGTGGGAACCTAGGGGAGCCCTTCCTTTTGCAGTGGCACCATTTCCTGAACCTGGGGCCACATGCAAGTAGATAGTAGCTAGAAGACGGGGGAAAACATTTTAATTTTTTCAAAATGAGTGATGAACTTAATTTTAATGAGGATTAGAAAGAACAGCTTGTAGAGCATTGCAATTCTATAGAGAGGATTCCTTAGGGTGGTAAGGAGTAGTAATGTATGTGCATGCTCAGTTGCTCAGTCATGTCCAGCTCTTTGCGATCCTGTGGATTGTAGCCCGCCAGGCTCCTCTGTCCATGGGATTCTTCAGGCAAGGGGATCTTCCTGATCAAGGGATTGAACCTGCCCCTCTTGAGTCTCCTGCATTGGCAGGTGGATTCTTTACCACTGCACCACCTGGGAAGCCCAGGTAGTAATAGTAACAGTAAGCAAATAATGATAAACAAACTACACAAAATTTGGTCAATTTAAAGAAAGCTACTAATAGATAATAATAGTACAGGTGACACGTGGAAACGGAGGTGGGCTGTCACAGGAAACAGATGGCATGCCCAAAATGGGTAAATAGAGGTGAGCTTTTAAAAAAGAGACTTTACAAAGGTCTAAAGAAATTAAGGAGGGAATGTGCAGAATAGCATAGCTGAGCTCCAGAATGGGTGAGGTGCGGGAGCAGCTTCTGGAACCAGGAGACAGGAATGTGGAGAAGGCTGTGTGTGTGTCTTTCCTGGTGGCAAGTGGCCAAACGAATGACCTGCCACGAGGGTAGGCAAGCACCCCCTATCTCGCTGTCCTTCCACTGTGCAGCTGGGGTCTCCCTTTGGCTGGGTGACCCAGAGAGCGAAGGGGAGAGGCGCTTGAATGGCCCTATGTTTCTCTTTTGGAGGCCAGTCTTTCAGAGGACAGGCCCTCGTGTGTACCCTCTTCATCCCCAAAGCCCAGGACTGCCCTGCACACAGTGGGAAGCCCCGAGCAATGGTTCTCCACCAGTAACTGACCTTGACCTTCCCAGTCACCTTGAGGGCACTCTCCTTTCTTCTTCAGCCACACAGCCTGTCTCTGTTGTGAAGACAAGTGTGTCTGAGGAAAGATGGCCAAACTCTCACCTTCTCTGGGCCTCAGTTTCCCCACCAAGAATGACATACTTGGATTGGAGCAGTAGTTTCCAAGCTTTCGTTTAAAAGCTACCAAAATTTTTGTTTAAACTAGGGTATGGGGAAACATCAGTATATAAAACAGATGAAATGGAGTGGTTCTGGATGAAGGGGGTGGAGGTGAGATAAGTTACTGGAGGGGGGTGTTTGAGACCTTATCTCTTTGCCCTCTTGTGGCAGCTCTGCCCAAAGTAGGGTTCAGATTTAAGTCAAAAATATTTGGGATTCTAACATCTGACTTCACTCTTACCTAGAGGGCTGGGGTCACAGGTCATAAACTGATGAATGCAGCCTTCATTGTTCTGTTGTTTGGCCTCCTTCATACCCAAATTTTAAAATTAGTGAGTTGCCAACATTTAAAAATCAGGATATTCCACATGAAAATGTGGATTTCTGCTTTCTCTAGGAAAATCAGACCTGACAACTCCAGCCCACATTCTCACAGGTAGCTGAGTGCACTGCCCCTATAAACTGGTCAGACCACACTCTCTCTCCTTTGCTGAGAGGAGCTGGGGTCTCATTTGCTCTGAGGAGACCAGGCCAGTCTCAAGCAAGAGGAACCCAGTTGGCCTCTGAGTGTGTCCCCTCCTGTTTAGGCGCTTCACCACTTCCCTCTGGTGGCCATCTTCAGTATCACAGGGAAGGTTTTTGAAGGCCAAAGGACACTGGTAATGTGGCAGCGAACAAAATAGTTCTTGCTGTTTTATAAACTTTTTTCCTCCAACAGTTTGCCCAACATCATCTATGGTTTTCTCCTCTGGTATTTTAAGTAAATTTACATAACCTTTTAAAACTTTTTATTCCTATGTTCTTTGTAGTGGCTTCTGGGGCCCCTACATGCTCCCTAGATGCTCTGTAGTAATAATACCACAAGATGCTTCTTAAAAAAGCAAATTCCTCAGGCCCTATCTCATACCTGCAAACCTAGATTCCCTGAAAATAAGCCTGGAATATGCATTTAAATTGTATCTTAAAAAAAAATTGTATCTTAATTTGAGACCTTTTCCCCCCATGATATAAATGTACCATTATTTACTTAACCAATCACCAACCAGTAGACATTCAGGTTGTTCCTAATGGAGATAATGAATAATAACTCAAGGGACAGCCTTGAGTGGCCACCTTTGCCCACGTGTCCTACTATTTCCTTGGGACAGATTCCTGGAAATGGTATTGCCCCATCAGAAAGTGCTTGCCTTTTACATTTGGACACACTGTTCTAGCCCTGGAGTTCTCAGATCTGGCCCCTGGGCCACCACTGTGGCAGCATCTCCTAGGAACTTGTGAGAAATGTGCATTCTAGGGCCTCACCCAGGCTTCCCAGGTAGCTCAGCTGGTGAAGAGTCCACCTGCAATGCAGGAGATCTCAGTTCAATTCCTGGGTCAGGAAGTTCCCCTGAAGAAGGGATAGACCATCTACTCCATATTCCTGGGCTTCCCTGGTCACTCAGACAGTAAAGAATCCACCTGCAATGTGGGAGACCTGGGTTCAATCCCTGGGTTGGGAAGATCTGCTGTAGGAGGAAATGGCAACCCACTCCAGTATTCTTGCCTGGAGGATCCCCATGGACAGAGGAGTCTGGCAGGCTGTAGTCCATGGGGTTGCAATGAATCGGACATGACTGAGCGACTAGGCATAGCATAGCACAGGGCCTCACCCGGACATACTAAATCGGAAGCTCTGATGTGGAGCCCAGATGTCTGTGTTTTCACAAACCCCTAGGTGATTCTGATTCATGGTAGAGTTGTAGAACCCCTACTCTGGAGCTGTCTGTCCATTACCGTAGCCACCAGCCACATGGGAGAGTTTCGTTTAAATCAATTTAAATTAAATCTAAAAATGAGTTCCTCGTTGGTCCTAGCCTCATTGCAAGAGTCCTGTGCCTGCGTGTGGCTAATGGCTTCGGTACTGGACAGTGCAGATAGAACCTGGCCACCGTTGCTGCAAATCCTATTGATTATAGACAATTCTCCAGAAAGGATGAACCACCCACCCACTCATGCCCTCATCCTCCTTTTAATTTAAAAAGCATCAGAAAACTTCCATGGACCTAAGAGGGGTCCAGGGGTTCTGGGGTTTCTTGAAATGGATAATTTAAATCCTCACTAGGGAGGGAATATATATATATATATATATATACTTATAGCTGATTCACATTGTATACAGCAGAAACAAACACAAAATTGTAAAGCAATTATCCTCCAATTAAAAATAAATTGTATTCTAGATATTTTAAAAAAATGAAATAAGTCCTCATCAACTCTTCAAGGCACTGGCTTATTTTGAGGTGTGCTAGGAAGGGGGACACTGCTTTTCCTTATGGTCTGGTTCTCTCCTGAGCAGAATGAGATCTTGCACTTGCGATCCCAGCAGAAATCATCCCATGATGATAGCCACTCCATCCTGAGAGAGCTGGAGGTAAGACCAGCCTGGGGAGGGGGGGACATGGGAGTCTCTGTTGTCTGTCTGATGGCCTGTCAGTTGATTGTCAGTAGGAGTAAGATGCCTGTCCTATGACTACTGGCCTGAGTCGTGTCTTGACATGTTCTGACCCCTTGTCACAGGCAGCCTCTGCTACAGACATTGCTGCAAAATTTTGTTCCTAAAAAGGGCAAAGGCTTTCTTTTTCCATTTTAAAGACTCTCCCACTTCAGGAAGCCTATCCCAGGCCCTTGTGCCCGTAATTTCATCCCTGACTGGTGAGTTTCAAACAGATCTCTGCCTCTGTCTTTACTTCTGTCTCTCCCTTGTCCTAGCTGTGGCCTGTTCTCAATCAATAATAGTAATTACAAATATTTCCTGAACAATTACTATGCACAAGACACTGAGCTAAGAGCTTGGCTTGCACTATCTCATTTAATCCTCACAGCAACACTATGAAGTAGGTGGTATGATCTGTTTTACAGATGAGGAAACTGAGGTTCAGAGAAGCAATCTCCATCATCATGGAGTTGCGATAATGTATGAGCTTTGCATTGGATTCAGCTGCTAATAATAGGGACCCAAAATAACAGTGGTCTATGCAATAGAAGTTTATTTACTTTGTTAAAATGTAAATCTGGAGATTAGCACTTTAGGGCTGGTCATGATGTTATCAGTAAATCAGGCTTCTCCTTCCAGTTTTGCCATCTTTAGTGTGTGGCTTACATTCCCAACGATGCCTCATGCTTGTATTATGGTCCAGCCATCACATATACATTCCAAGCAGAAAGAAAGTAGGGAAGGAAAAAAAGGCCTTGCTAATTGGATTAGTCAGCTTAAAAGTTCTTTCCTTGAATTCTCAGTCAATAGCATCTGTATCTGTGTCTTAGTGGCCACTCCTATTTCAAAGGATGGTTGGAAATACAACTTTTAGTTGGCACATTGCTACACTAAAATGATAACCATTTTGTTATTAAGGTATAAGGGGAGAATGGATAGCAAGTGTCTGAGAAAGATATGAACCACAGAGTTTGATTGCAAAGCCCTGTTCTAATCCAGTAGTTCCTATCCCAGGAACCATGCTCATGGGTCATTTCCCTTCCTTTTTCTGTAGCTGATTTCTGTTCTTGGCATTGCAGGTGGTAGACAGGGATGGCTCTGCCATTCTCTAATGCACCACTGGAGGGCAGCAAAGCACCTCTCAGGCTCAGCACCCTCTCCCAGGATTCGGGAATGGGGAAAGTAGACTTGCAGGCAGGGCCCAGGTTCAAGGAGATCCCCCCTCAAGTTGGACACGTGCTTGGCATCCCACATCCTTGACTCTTGGCCACCCAGTGTTCACATGCTTCCTTGGGGTTGGGACTGTTGCTGCTCTGCATCTTGGGGTTTTGAAGGCCTAATGGGGGATACAGCTTGGGGAGGCTGACCAGGCAACCCCAAGCATGGCCCCACCTCTGTCTGAAGTCCTCCAGTAACTCTTTGCTCCTTGCGTTTTCCTGGAGCCTCTTTTCAAATGCAGATACTCTTAGCAAGAGAATTTGTCTTAATAGCAATGGGCTCACCTAGAACCCACTTTTCTTACCCCCTACTAAAAATCACGCCCATCTCCTTTAGTCTTGGAACCTTTCTATTTACCTTCCATTTGTTGTCTCCTCTGAGGGAAGTGGTGGAATCAGTCCTTTCACAGGAGGTTTAGCATAGAAATTAAGCATCCAGGTCCTGGGAACAAAGGCTTGGGTATGATTCCCAGAAGAGTTACTTCCTGACGTTAGTACTTTGAGAAAGTTGACTTAACCTCTCTGAACCTCAGTTTCACCTGTGAAATGGGAATAATAATTGTACTCACTTTGTAGGGCTGTGAAGATTGAATAAAATCCTGCATGTACACGCTTAGCATACTGCAGGGCAGAGAGCTGTAAACATAACTATCATTATTGTTGTTTATCCTGTAAGTCAATAAAACCTCAAGTCACCATCATCTTGTTACTAAATAATTGCTTAAATAAAGAGCCCAAGGTCAGGTTCTTAGACAACTCAACACAGATGAGGTAAGCACAAGTTCACTTTTCTTCTCTGACTTCAGTATTCCTCATCTGAAAACTGGGACAATTGTGAGGATTAGTTAAGAAGATGCGTGTAAAGTGCTTGGAACATTTTAGGTGCCGGACATGTGTTATCAGGCTTTCCAGGTGACACAGTGGTTAAGAATCTGCCTGCCAATGCAGGAGTCACGAAAGACAAGGGTTCGATGCCTGGGTCGGGAAGATCCCCTGGAGGAGGAAATGGCAACCTACTCCAGTATTCTTGCCTGGAAATTTCCATAGACCAAGGAGCCTGGTGGGCTACAATCTAGGGGATCACAGAGAGTTGGACATGACTGAGCATGCACACACATACTTGTGTTATCAACACCACATCAGGCTATTAAAAAGCGTTTTTAACCATGTGATCTTTTACTGCACCTTTAGAATGAGAGGAGGGGCTCTGGCTGACATATGAGGAAATTCAGCCCTGGGAACTGAATATTCCAGTGGCTGGGACAGAGGAAGCTGCCTGGCGTGGTGGTTGAGAGACAGTTCAAATCATGGCTTCCCTCTCCCTTGCCTCAGAACCTCAGTTCCCTCACCTGGAAATGGGCGTGTGAGTAGGGCCCTCTGGGATCTTTATTTGGAATGGTCCATATGGAGCTGGTAGGGACAAGGCTGATCCTTCTAGGGCCCAGTTCACGTTTGCAAGCTGAGAGCCAGGGAGAGAGGTGGGAAACCATCAGAGCATTTATCCTAGAGCAGCGATTCTCAGTCTGGGCTGCAAGTCAGAATCACCTTGGAGGCGTTAAAGTTTCCAGTGCCGAGGCTGCACTCCAGACCAAGATGTCTGAATGTCTGAGGCTGGGGTCTGGGTAGCCAATGTTTTAATGCTCCCAGGTAATACCAATGTGAAACTGAAATTGTGATCCAGTGGACTCACAGAGGTTCTCAAACTTTACCATGTATCACGACCATCTGGAGGTTCATTAAACACAGATGCTGAGTCTATACCTAGAGCCTCTGATTCTAGAGCCTGGGACTTGCATTTCTGACAAGTTCCCTGATGGAGATGATGCTGCTTGTCCTGGGACGCCACTTTGAGAACCACTGGTCTCTAGTAATATGATTTAAACTGAATGATGAAATCAGTTTGTTGGATTGCCACCAGCATTTAAAGATAACAAGATGGAATAGAACAGAACAGAATGGAAAATGTTAGAACACACAATAAGAATACTGATTTGTGAAACTTTAATTTCATTTGATTAGATAAATGTTTATAGATACACACGTGTAAAATTGGAGGTGAAAGGAGAAGGCGGCAGAGGATGAGATAGTTGGATGGCATCACCGACTCAATGCACGTGAACTTGAGCAAACTCTGGGAGGCGGTGGAGGACAGGGAAGCCTACGTGCTCCAGTCCATGGGGTCACAAAGAGTAGGACACAACTTAGCGACTGAACAACAGTGTGTGAATGTGTTGGACTGCAATGTAAAATATATTTCTTCCCGTGGGCCTTAATTTTTTAAAAATGAGTCAACAATTTTTAAAAAATGCTGCAATCCAGTAGACATGCAGACACACATACACATAAGTGAAACAAATCTTTACATTAGACAATATCTATCCTCACTACTTCCAGTGCATACTAGTATCTTCTCCTCTCTTCCTTTATTTTCTGATTTATTTTATTTCACTTAAAAAATATGGATTGAGGCCCATTAAATTGTTCTTGCAACCCCTTGTGTGAAAAGTGTTAGTCGCTCAGT